>NC_088401.1:2673614-2763614 GCF_034236695.1 Oncorhynchus nerka | reverse complement strand
CTAGCATCACCACCCTGGACAGTTCCGACCTAGAATACGTGGACAACTACAAATACCCAGGTGTCTGGTTTAGACTGTAAACTCTCCTTCCAGACTCACTCACATTAAGCATCTCCAATCCAAAGTTAAATCTAGAATCGGCTTCCTATTTCGCAACGACGCTTCCTTCACTCATGCTGCCAAACATACCCTCGTAAAACTGACTATCCTACCGATTCTCGACTTCGGCGATGTCATTTACAAAATAGCCTCCAACACTGTCATCAACAAAATAGCTTCTAATAATCTACTCTGAAAACTGGATGCAGTCTATCGCAGTGCCATCCGTTTTGTCACCAAAGCCCCGGCAGGTAGCCTAGTGGTTAGAGCGTTGGACTAGTAACCGAAAGGTTGCAAGATCGAATCCCCGAGCTGACAAGGTCTGTCGTTCTGCCCCTGAACAGGGCAGTTAACCCACTGTTCCTAGGCCGTCATTGAAAATAAGAAATGGTTCTTAACTGACTTGCCTGGTTAAATAAAGGTCAAATAAAAAAATAAAAAAATATACTACTCACCACTGCGACCTGTATGCTCTACTCAACTGGCCCTCATTACATGTTCCAAGGTCATTGACAAGTCTTTGCTAGGTAAAGCTCCGCCTTATCTCAGCTCACTGGTCACCATAACGACACCCACCCACGTGCTCCAGCGAGTATATCTCACTGGTCATCCCCAGGGCCGACACCTGGTTTGGCCGCCTTTCCTTCCAGTACTCTGCTGCCAGTGACTGGAACGAATTGCAAAAATCGCTGAAGTTGGAGACTCATATCTCTCTCACTAACTTTAAGCACCAGCTGTCAGAGCAGCTCACAGATGTACATATTGACTGTACTCTTGTTTTTTCCTGTAACGCTCGCCATCGGTGGAAGGAAGAGCGGACCAAAGCTCAGAAAAGTGTTCATGATATTTATTTACAAGAAACACTCAAACAAAAATAACAAATCCAAAAAGGAAAGCAAACAGTTCCGTCAGGCACAGACAGTAAACATAAAATAACAAAACCCAAACGGAAAATCACAACTTATATATGATCCCCAATCAGAGAGACAACGATAGACAGCTGCCTCTGATTGGGAACCACACTCAGCAAAACAACAAAGAAATAGAAAACATAGATTTTCCCACCCGAGTCACACCCTGACCAAACATAGAGAATGAATAAGGATCTCTAAAGTCAGGGCGGGACAATTCCATGTGGAACTCTGTGTTTTTTCTGTCTAACTGCTTTGCTTTATCTTGGCCAGGTCACAGTTGTAAATGAGAACTTGTTCTCAACTGGCCATCTGGTTAAATAAAGGTGAAATAAAGAAATACAAAATAAATTAAGTGACTATGTAGGAACTCATTCCAGAAGAGCATCTACCCCCTCTCTCTCTTTCTCTCTCCCTGTCTTTCTCTCTCTATCTCTCTCTCCCTCTTCCTCCCTTTCTCTCGCTACCTCTCTCTCCCTCTCTCTACCATTCTCTCTCTATTTCTCTACCTCTCTCTCTCTCTCTCTCTCTCTCTCTCTCTTTATCCCTCTCCATCTCACTATCTCCTCCCTCTCTCTCTCTACATCTCTCTCTCCCTCTCTCTCTCTCTAGCTATCAATCTCTCTCCCTTCCGCTCTTTTACCTCTCTGGTGAAAGAGAGAGCAGCATCAGATTGGACAACACAATGGGAACAGACTGAGACGCTAATTTCCCCCTGATCATAAATCTGTAGTATGTAGTTAAGTGGTGCTCTCCCTGTACAGAACTGTTGCCCCTAGGCAGTACAGTTATAATTTTATTCTATTAGTCCATTCCTCTCCCACCCACCTCTCTCTCTCTCTCTCTCTCTCTCTCTCTCTCTCTCTCTCTCTCTCTCTCTCGTGCGCTCTCTCATGCTCTCTCTCGTGCGCTCTCTCGTGCTCTCTCTGGTGTTTCAGAGCAGTGTTTCTCTCGGAGGCCAGGGGCCACCACTGACAGGCAGAGAGAGGAACGACGACCTACAAGATTTTATCTGTTATTTTTATCTGTTCTATAGGCTGGGTGGTAGAGACACTAAGAGGGATGTGTTCTATAGGCTGGGTGGTAGAGACACTAGGAGGGATGTGTTCTATAGGCTGGGTGGTAGTGACACTAGGAGGGATGTGTTCTATAGGCTGGGTGGTAGAGACACTAGGAGGGATGTGTTCTATAGGCTGGGTGGTAGAGACACTAGGAGGGATGTGTTCTATAGGCCGGGTGGTAGTGACACTAGGAGGGATGTGTTCTATAGGCTGGGTGGTAGAGACACTAGGAGGGATGTGTTCTATAGGCTGGGTGGTAGAGACACTAGGAGGGATGTGTTCTATAGGCTGGGTGGTAGAGACACTAGGAGGGATGTGTTCTATAGGCTGGGTGGTAGAGACACTAAGAGGGATGTGTTCTATAGGCTGGGTGGTAGAGACACTAGGAGGGATGTGTTCTATAGGCTGGGTGGTAGAGACACTAGGAGGGATGTGTTCTATAGGCCGGGTGGTAGAGACACTAGGAGGGATGTGTTCTATGTGTTCTATAGGCTGGGTGGTAGAGACACTAGGAGGGATGTGTTCTATAGGCTGGGTGGTAGAGACACTAGGAGGGATGTGTTCTATAGGCTGGGTGGTAGAGACAATAGGAGGGATGTGTTCTATAGGCTGGGTGGTAGAGACACTAGGAGGGATGTGTTCTATAGGCTGGGTGGTAGAGACACTAGGAGGGATGTGTTCTATAGGCTGGGTGGTAGAGACACTGGGTGGTAGATACAGGAGGGATGTGTTCTATAGGCTGGGTGGTAGAGACACTAGGAGGGATGTGTTCTATAGGCTGGGTGGTAGAGACACTAGGAGGGATGTGTTCTATAGGCCGGGTGGTAGTGACACTAGGAGGGATGTGTTCTATAGGCCGGGTGGTAGTGACACTAGGAGGGATGTGTTCTATAGGCTCGGTGGTAGAGACACTAGGAGGGATGTGTTCTATAGGCTGGGTGGTAGAGACACTAGGAGGGATGTGTTCTATAGGCTGGGTGGTAGAGACACTAGGAGGGATGTGTTCTATAGGCTGGGTGGTAGAGACACTAGGAGGGATGTGTTCTATAGGCTGTGTGGTAGAGACACTAGGAGGGATGTGTTCTATAGGCTGGGTGGTAATGACACTAGGAGGGATGTGTTCTATAGGCTGGGTGGTAGAGACACTAGGAGGGATGTGTTCTATAGGCTGGGTGGTAGAGACACTAGGAGGGATGTGTTCTATAGGCTGGGTGGTAGTGACACTAGGAGGGATGTGTCTATAGGCTGGTGGTAGAGACACTAGGAGGGATGTGTTCTATAGGCTGGGTGGTAGAGACACTAGGAGGGATGTGTTCTATAGGCTCGGTGGTAGAGACACTAGGAGGGATGTGTTCTATAGGCTGGGTGGTAGTGACACTAGGAGGGATGTGTTCTATAGGCTGGTGGTAGAGACACTAGGAGGGATGTGTTCTATGGGCTGGGTGGTAGTGACACTAGGAGGGATGTGTTCTATAGGCTGGGTGGTAGAGACACTAGGAGGGATGTGTTCTATAGGCTGGGTGGTAGAGACACTAGGAGGGTTGTGTTCTATAGGCTGGGTGGTAGAGACACTAGGAGGCATGTGTTCTATAGGCTGGGTGGTAGAGACACTAGGAGGGTTGTGTTCTATAGGCTGGGTGGTGTGTTCTATAGGCTGGGTGGTAGAGACACTAGGAGGGTTGTGTTCTATAGGCTGGGTGGTAGGAGGGATGTGTTCACTAGGTGGTAGGGACACTAGGAGGATGTGTTCTATAGGCTGGGTGGTAGAGACACTAGGAGGGATGTGTTCTATAGGCTGGGTGGTAGAGACACTATGTGTTCTATAGGCTGGGTGGTAGAGACACTAGGAGGATGGTTCTATAGGCTGTGGTAGAGACACTAGGAGGGATTGTGTTCTATAGGCTGGGTGGTAGAGACACTAGGAGGGATGTGTTCTATAGGCTGGGTGGTAGAGACACTAGGAGGGATGTGTTCTATAGGCTGGGTGGTAGAGACACTAGGAGGGTTGTGTTCTATAGGCTGGGTGGTAGAGACACTAGGAGGGATGTGTTCTATAGGCTGGGTGGTAGAGACACTAGGAGGGTTGTGTTCTATAGGCTGGGTGGTAGAGACACTAGGAGGGATGTGTTCTATAGGCTGGGTGGTAGAGACACTAGGAGGGTTGTGTTCTATAGGCTGGGTGGTAGAGACACTAGGAGGGATGTGTTCTATAGGCTGGTGGTAGAGACACTAGGAGGGTTGTGTTCTATAGGCTGGGTGGTAGAGACACTAGGAGGCATGTGTTCTATAGGCTGGGTGGTAGAGACACTAGGAGGGATGTGTTCTATAGGCTCGGTGGTAGAGACACTAGGAGGGATGTGTTCTATAGGCTGGGTGGTAGAGACACTAGGAGGGATGTGTTCTATAGGCTGGTGGTAGAGACACTAGGAGGGATGTGTTCTATAGGCTGGGTGGTAGAGACACTAGGAGGGATGTGTTCTATAGGCTGGGTGGTAGAGACACTAGGAGGCATGTGTTCTATAGGCTGGGTGGTAGAGACACTAGGAGGGTTGTGTTCTATAGGCTGGGTGGTAGAGACACTAGGAGGGATGTGTTCTATAGGCTGTGTGGTAAATACTTAAAACCACAAGCATCCTCTTCGCACTAATCTTAAAAGCTGTAGTACAAGTTGTAAAGGGTATTCGGAAGCTATTCAAATTAATCAAACACTTTATAATGCTATATCAGCAGCTGTTCTGCCCTCTCTCCTCTTTCCTCTCTCCTACTCTCTCCATCTCTTCTCCTCTCTCCATCTCTCCTCTCCTCCTCTATCCATCTCTTCACCTCTCTCCATCTCTCCTCTCTCCTCCTCTCCTCTCCTTCTCTCTCCATCTCTCCTCTCCTCCTCTCTCCATCTCTTCTCCTCTTTCCATCTCTTCTCCTCTCTCCATCTCTCCTCTCTCCATCTCTCCTCTCTCCATCTCTCCTCTCCTCTCTCCATCTCTCCTCTCCTCCTCTCTCCTCTCTCCTCCTCTCTCCATCTCTTCTCCTCTCTCCATCTCTCCTCTCCTCCCTCCATCTCTTCTCATCTCTCCATCTCTCCTCTCCTCCTCTCTCCTCCTCTCTCCATCTCTTCATCTCTCCTCTCCTCCTATCTCCATCTCTTTTCCTCTCTCCATCTCTCCTCTCCTCCTCTCTCCATCTCTTCTCCTCTCTCCATCTCTCATCTCCACCTCTCTCCTCTCTCCATCTCCTCTCCTCTCTCCATCTCTCCTCTCCTCCTCTCTCCTCTCTCCTCCTCTCTCCATCTCTTCTCCTCTCTCCATCTCTCCTCTCTCCTCCTCTCTCAATCTCTTCTCCTCATCTCTTCTCCTCCCTCCATCTCTCCTCTCCTCCTATCTCCATCTCTTTTCCTCTCTCCATCTCTCCTCTCCTCCTCTCTCCATCTCTTCTCATCTCTCCATCTCTTCTCATCTCCTCCTCTCTCCTCCTCTCTCCATCTCTTCTCCTCTCTCCATCTCTCCTCTCTTCCTCTCTCCATCTCTCTTCCTCTCTCCATCTCTTCTCCTCTCTCCATCTCTCCTCTCCTCCTCACTCCATCTCTTCATCTCTCCATGTCTCCTCTCTCCTCTGTTCTCCTCTGTTCTCCTCATCTGTCTTCATTTCTCCTGATCTCTCCTGCTCTCTCATTTCTCTTTCATTCTCCTCCTCTCTCCTCTCTCCTCCTCTCTTCTCATCTCTCCTCCACTCCTCTCCTCTCTCTTCTCTCAGCTCTCGCCTCCTCTCTCCATCTCTCCATCTCTATTCCTTTCTCCTCCAATCACATCCTCTCTCCTCCTCTCCTCCTCTCTCCCTCTCTCCTCTCTCCTCTTCTCTCCATCTCTCCTCTTCTCTCTTCCTCTCTCCATCTCTCGTCATCTCTCCTCCTCTCTCCTCTCTTCTTGTCTCTCCCCCTTTCTCATCCGCACTTCTCATGTCGCCTCTCTTAAGGTAGTCTCAGCCTCGGGCTATTTACCCCTCAATCGGTGTAGTAATTACCATAGTATTTAATATAATGCCAAGGCAATCAGGTGATAACATGCAATTAAGATGTTTTTTCAGATTAGTACTATCTAGTGATGTACATAAGCTATCTAACAATTCCATCCTCCCTCGACAAGATAAAGTGCCCATCTCGTAAACTGTCAAACTGTGGTGATTTAATCTGATTATCTTCAATTAATATGCATGTCTACCGCCCGTTCTGAGGCTGTTATTGACATTGATGAATTGAGCTCACTGTGGGCAGCTACTCTGGCAGCCATTATGTTAGAAGTCGTCTCCCTGTCTCATTTCTCTTTTGTCTCCTTCCCTCTCTTCTTTTTCCTATTATGTGTTCACAACTATGAAATAACACATATGGAATCATGTAGTAACCAAAAAAGTGTGTTATTTTATAGTTTTGAAGTCTTCACAATTATTCTACAATGTAGAAAATAGTAAAAATAAAGAAAAACCCTTGAATGAGTAGGTGTGTCCAAACTTCTGACAAGTACTAAAAGAATTCAGACGTTTTACTCAGTACTTTGCTGAAGCATCTTTTGCAACGATTACAGCCTTGAGTCTTCTTGGATATGATTCTACAAGCTTGGCACACCTGTATTTGGGGAGTTTCTCCCATTCTTCTCTGTAGATCCTCTCAAGCTCTGTCAGGTTGGATGGGGAGTGTTGCTACACAGCTATTTTCAGGTCTCACCAGAGATGTTTGATTGGGTTCAAGTTTGAGCTCTGGCTGGGCCCTCAAAGACATTCAGAGACTTGTCCCGAAGCCACTCCTGCGTTGTCTTGGCTGTGTGCTTAGGGTCGTTGTCCTGCTGGAAGGTGAACCTTCACCCCAGTCTGAGGTCCTGAGCGCTCTGGAGCAGGTTTTCTTTAACCTGTTATGGCTGGAATCCCGATATTGGGATAGATATGACAACTACCAGTGAAAATAGAGGGCACCAAATTCAAACCACAGAAATCTCATGATTACAATTCCTTAAACATACATGTGTCTGATATCATTTTAAAGCTATTATCGTTGTTCATCCTACCAAAGTGTCCGATTTCAAATAGGCTTTTCAGCGAAGGCAATACAAACAATTATGTTAGGTCAGAACCAAAACAGAACCAAAACACAGCCATTTTTCCAGGCAAAGAGAGGATTCACAAAAAGCAGAAATAGAGATAAAATGAATCACTAACCTTTGATGATCTTCATCAGATGACACTCATAGGACGTCATGTTACACAATACATGTATGTTTTGTTCAGTAACAGTAAAGTTCATATTTATATCCAAAAATTGAGGTTATGTCACGCACTGACCTGAGATATCCCTGTTTTTCTATATATATTGGTTAGGTCAGGATGTGACTAGAGTGGGTACTCTAGTTTTATTCAGTTTTTGTATTTCTATGTTGGCCTGATATGGTTTTCAATCAGAGACAGCTTATTGTTGTCTCTGATTGGGGATCATATTTAGGTAGCCATTTCTCCATTGGTATTCGTGGGATCTTGTCTATGGATAGTTGCCTGTGTAGCTTCACGTTTTGTTTGTGCTGGTTTGTTTTGTTTCTCTGTTTTTTGATTTGTTAAAAATATGTGGAACTCTACTCACGCTGCGCCTTGGTCTACCCTTAACGACGGACGTGACAGTTTGCATTGGCGCGTTATGTTCAGTCGTTCCAAAACATCCGGTGATTTTGCAGAGAGCCACATCAATTTACAGAAATACTCATAATAAACATTGCTAAAAGATACAACTGTTATACATGGACTTTTAGATAAACTTCTCTTGCAATGTGTCAGATTTAAAAAAAACTTTACGGAAAAAGGAATGCAATAATCTGAGTGAAGCGCTCAGAGACCAAAACAACCCAAACAGATATCCACTATGTTGTGTGTTAAACAGAAGTCAGAAATAGCATTAGAAATATTAACTTACCTTTGATGATCTTCATCAGAATGCACTCACAGGAACCCAGTTCCACAATAAATGTTTGATTTGTTCAATAAAGTTAATCATTTATGACCAAATATCTCCTTTTTGTTTGCGCTTTTAGCCCAGTAATCCAAATTCATGAAGCGCGATCACTAGGGCAGACGAAAGTCAAAAGGTTCCATTACAGTCCGTAGAAACTGTCAAATTAAGTACAGAATCAATCTTTTAGGATGTTTTCTAGTGATCTAGGATCTAGTGGAAGCCTTAGGAAGTCCAATATGACCCCATAGACACTGTGTATTCGAAAGGAAAAGAGTTGAAAAAACTACAAACCTCAGATTTCCCACTTCCTGGTGGATTTTTTCTCAGATTTTTGCCTGCCATATGAGTTATGTTATACTCACAGACATCATTCAAACAGTTTTCGAAATTTCAGAGTGTTTTCTATCCAAATCTACCAATTATATGCCTGAGTAGCAGGCAGTTTAATTTGGGCACACTTTTATCCAAAATTCCCAATGCTGCCCCCTACCTTAGAGAAGTTTTAAACAGGTAATTTTTTCCATTTCTCTTCACAAATTTGGACAATTTTGTGTATGTCCATTACATGAAATACAAATAAAAATGCATTTAAATTACAGTTTTTAACCTCTTGTGACGAGCAATCCCGTATCCGGGAGCGTAATCATAGCCTCAAATGCATTAGCATAACGCAGCGGACATAAATACCCCTAGAAACTTTTCCTAATCATGAAAATCACAAATTAAATGAAATAAATATATTCAAACACAAGCTTAGCCTTTTGTTAACAACACTGTAATCTCAGATTTTCAAAATATGCGTTACAGCCAACGCTAGACAAGCATTTGTATAAGTTTATCATGGCATAATGCTATGCTAGCTCTGCTGGCAGCAGGCAACATTTTCACGAAAATAAGAAAAGCAACCAAATTAAATCATTTACCTTTGAAGAACTTCGGATGCTTTCACTCAGGAGACTCCCAGTTAGATAGCAAATGTTGCTTTTTTCCCAAAATATTATTTTTGTAGGCGAAATAGCTCCCGTTTCTTCATCATGCTCGGCTGAGAAATCGACCGGAAAATGCTACAACTATAACGCCAAACTTTTTTCAAAATTTGCTCCATAATATCGACAGAAACACGGCAACCGTTGTTTAGGATCCATCCTCAAGGTGTTTTTAACATATATATTCGATAATATATCCGTCGAGGCAGTTGGTTTCTCATAAGAAGCGATTGGAAAAATGGCTACCTCAGTATTTTACGCAAGATTTTCTGCGCGAGACACCATGTGACCATGTGCTATATATGGTCGCTTACGGCCATTCTTCAATGGAAATGCCTAAAAAGACGTCACAATGCTGTAGACACCTTGGGGAAAACGTGGAAAACGTAAGCTCATTCGTAGCTCATTCACAGCCATATAAGGAGTCATTGGCATGAGGCGGTTTCAAAAAATGTGGCACTTCCTGGTTGGATTTTTATCTGGGTTTCGCCTGTAACATCAGTTCTGTGGCACTCACAGACAATATCTTTGCAGTTTTGGAAGCGTCAGAGTGTTTCTTTCCAAAGCTGTCAATTATATGCATAGTCAAGCATCTTTTCGTGACAGAATATCTTGTTTAAAACGGGAACGGTTTTCATCCCAAAATTTTAATAGCGCCCCCTAATGCATAACTGGTTGGTTAATTAAACAAAACAGAAAAATGGCAAGGGGGATGAATACTTTGCAAAGCAATGTATTTGTGACGCCGAATACAACAGGTATTCAACAACCTTACCGTGAAATGCTTACTGACAAACCCTTAATCAACAATGCAGTTTTAAGAAAATAGAGTTAAGAAAATGTTTACAAAATAAACTAAAGTAAAACACAATAAAATAACTATAATTAGGCTATATACAGGGGGTTCCGATATCGAGTCCAGGCGCTGGCTTCGGCTGTAGCTGAGCTAGGCTATGTACAGGGGGTACCGGCACCGAGTCACGGTGCTGGCATCGGCTGTAGCTGAGCTAGGCTATGTACAGGGGGTACCGGCACCGAGTCACGGTGCTGGCATTGGCTGTAGCTGAGCTAGGCTATGTACAGGGGGTACCGGCACCGAGTCACGGTGCTGGCATTGGCTGTAGCTGAGCTAGGCTATGTACAGGGGGTACCGGCACCGAGTCTTGGTCAAAGCTGGAAGCTGAGCTTCCAACTCTTTGTTTTGAATCCTCTTCGCTCTATTCCGGTTGAAACATTAACGGTTGAAGTTCACCAGCTAATAGAACGCAACAAAATGCTCCATGGTTGAATTGGTATTTAGAGGAATCACTTGTAGACATTGAGTCTGGTCAGTTCTTTCAGATTCTCCAGAGGATTGTGTTGTCCGTGATCACCTCCTTTAAAAAAAACTGCATTGGGGGAGGAGCCAGAGCATGGAGCACCGCCCAACACAACTTAATTGTATATTTAGCAATGAATCTGGTGATAGGAACATCGCAGAAGGAGATGTTTAGTGCCAGGTTCCTTTGTTTAGTGACGAGCTCAGAGGGCACTATGGTGTTGAACGCTAAGACGAATGACATTCTTACGTAGGTGTTCCTTTTGTCCATGTGTGAAAGGGTAATGTGGAGGGCAACAGAGATTGCATCATCTGTGGATCTGTTGGGGCGGCATGCAAATTGGAGTGAGTCTAAGGTTTCTGGGATAATGGTGTTGATGTGAGCCCCGACCAGCCTTTCAAAGCATTTCATGACTACAGACGTGAGTACTATGCGGACATAGTCATTTAAACAGATTACTTTGGCATTGTTGGGCACAGGAACTATGGTGGTCTGCTTGAAACATGTACAGTAGGTATTACAGACTGTGTCAGGGAGAGGTTGAAAATGTCAGGGCATCCTGGTAATCCATCTGGCCCTGTGGGCTTGTGAATGTTAGATTTCCAGAGATTTTTTTTTTATTAATACAATTTTAGAATATGGCTGTAACATTAATATATTTTTTTTAAAGTAATGGTGTCTGAACACTGTATATTATCAATGTCAGCCAAGACTCCGAGAAACATAGGATATTACAGCTGTTTAGGTCCCGTTGATGGGACAGTCTCAAAACGGAGCTCATCTCATTTTGTCCAGTTCGTTCTATATTGATTGTACGTTCGCCAATAGAAAAGAAGGTAGAGGCGGATTATTTATTTCGCTGACATAGTGTCGTTAGGGTGCCCTTGTAACAGTATAACTTTAGTCCGTCCCCTCGCCCATACCCGGGCACAAACCAGGGACCCTCTGCACACATCAACAACTGACACCCACGAAGCATCGTTACCCATCGCTCCACAAAACCTACGGCCCTTGCAGAGCAAGGGGAACCAATACTTCAAGGTCTCAAAGCGAGTGACGTCACCGACTGAAATGCACACCACCGCTAGGGCCCGGTCTCTGGGATTAGGGCCTGGTCTAGTTTCTGGGATTAGGGCCCGGCCTAGTCTCTGGGATTAGAGACCGGTCTAGTCTCTGGGATTAGGCCCCTAGTCTCTGGGATTAGGGCCTGGTCTAGTTCTGGGATTAGGGCCCGGTCCAGGCTCTGGGATTAGGGACTGGTCTAGTCTCTGGGATTAGGGCCCGGTCTAGTTCTGGGATTAGAGCCCGGTCCAGTCTCTGGGATTAGGGACCGGTCTAGTCACTGGGAGCTGTGGTGACCTGGTCCATCTAGACTGAAAGACAATACACAGAGCTGTGGTGACCTGGTCCATCTAGATTGGAGGACCAGACACAGAGCTGTGGTGACCTGATCCATCTAGATTGGAGGACCAGACACAGAGCTGTGGTGACCTGGTCCATCTAGATTGGAGGACCAGACACAGAGCTGTGGTGACCTGATCCATCTAGATTGGAGGACCAGACACAGAGCTGTGGTGACCTGATCCATCTAGATTGGAGGACAAGACACAGAGCTGTCCATCTAGACTGTGACCTGAGCTGTCCATCCATCTAGACTGGAGGAGCTGTGGTTACCAGACCATCTAGACTGACAATTCACAGAGCTGACTGAAAGACAATGAGCTGTGGTGACCTGTGAGGACCTGGTCCATCTAGACTGAAAGACACAGAGCTACAATCTAGACTGAAATACAATACACAGAGCTGTGGTGACCTGGTCCATCTAGACTGAAAGACAATACACAGAGCTGTGGTGCTGTGGTGACCTACCAAAGTTTGTTTGAATATGAATGTTGGCACCGACTGCCATTTCCTGTACCAGTGGTTGCTTTCCCAAATAGAGGGGAGTTATGAATTGTATTTCCCTTTCAGAGCTGATTGTGTTGAGAAGTTGGGGTTAGTCTTTCAGCGGCTGGTTTGTGTGCCGGCCAGGCAAGCAGAACAGAGGAGAGGATCAGTACTGTGTTGGACTGGTGGATCAGCCCTGTGTTGGACTGGTGGATCCAGTGGATCAGCCCTGTGTTGGACTGGTGGATCAGCCCTGTGTTGGACCATTGGATCAGCCCTGTGTTGGACTGGTGGATCAGCCCTGTGTTGGACCATTGGATCAGCCCTGTGTTGGACTGGTGGATCAGCCCTGTGTTGGACCATTGGATCAGCCCTGTGTTGGACTGGTGGATCAGCCCTGTGTTGGACCATTGGATCAGCCCTGTGTTGGACTGGTGGATCAGCCCTGTGTTGGACCATTGGATCAGCCCTGTGTTGGACCATTGGATCAGCCCTGTGTTGGACTGGTGGATCAGCCCTGTGTTGGACTGGTGGATCAGCCCTGTGTTGGACTGGTGGATCCAGTGGATCAGCCCTGTGTTAGACTGGTGGATCAGCCCTGTGTTGGACTGGTGCAGTTATTTTTCAGACCAACCAGAAAAAGTGATGCTTGGCTGAATCTTTTCCATATTTATTAACTTCCTCTTCCTTGCATTTGTGTGTGTGCGTGTGCGTGTGTGTGCGTGTGTGTGTGCGTGCGTGTGCGTGTGTGTGCGTGCGTGTGCGTGTGTGTGTGTGTGTGACTATCAGGTTAGAGGCGTGTCACATTTATTGGTTATTCTTGCCAAGACAAACACCCCATACACACGAACACGCACAAACACACTC
Organism: Oncorhynchus nerka; assembly: GCF_034236695.1. Lineage (NCBI taxonomy): Eukaryota > Metazoa > Chordata > Actinopteri > Salmoniformes > Salmonidae > Oncorhynchus > Oncorhynchus nerka. The sequence goes on along the minus strand of NC_088401.1, from coordinate 2,750,501 downwards.
ACACTCACACACAGACCGCCCGGCTTTTTTTGCCCAACCATCAAAGCCTATCAGCAGAATTCTCTGTGTAATTATCTATGTGTCAATACTGGTGCTCTCCTGTTCTGAGGATCCTTACTGGTGCTCTCCTGTTCTGATGATCCTTACTGGTGCTCTCCTGTTCTGATGATCCTTACTGGTGCTCTCCTGTTCTGATGATCCTTACTGGTGCTCTCTTGATCTGAGGATCCTTACTGGTGCTCTCTTGATCTGAGGATCCTTACTGGTGCTCTCTTGATCTGAGGATCCTTACTGGTGCTCTCCTGTTCTGAGGATCCTTACTGGTGCTCTCCTGTTCTGAGGATCCTTACTGGTGCTCTCCTGTTCTGAGGATCCTTACTGGTGCTCTCCTCTTCTGGGGATCAATTCTGGTGCTCTCATGTTCTGAGGATCCTTACTGCTGCTCTCCTGTTCTGAGGATCAATACTGGTGCTCTCCTGTTCTGAGGATCAATACTGGTGCCCTCCTGTTCTGAGGATCCTTACTGGTGCTCTCCTGTTCTAATGATCCTTACTGGTGCTCTCCTGTTCTGATGATCCTTACTGGTGCTCTCCTGTTCTGAGGATCAATACTGGTGCCCTCCTGTTCTGAGGATCCTTACTGGTGCTCTCCTGTTCTGATGATCCTTACTGGTGCTCTCCTGTTCTGATGATCCTTACTGGTGCTCTCCTGTTCTGAGGATCAATACTGGTGCTCTCCTGTTCTGAGGATCAATACTGGTGCTCTCCTGTTCTGAGGATCCTTACTGCTGCTCTCCTGTTCTGAGGATCCTTACTGGTGCTCTCCTGTTCTGAGGATCAATACTGGTGCCCTCCTGTTCTGAGGATCCTTACTGGTGCTCTCCTGTTTTGAGGATCAATACTGGTGCCCTCCTGTTCTGAGGATCCTTACTGGTGCTCTCCTGTTCTGAGGATCAATACTGGTGTCTGATTTCATCACCTCACTTTGGTGCTGGAGATGAGATGGATCACTGGGTATCCCTGACTTTTCTAGTTGAAAATGTGTTTCTGTGGAGTAACTTCCAAGGAGTCAGGGCTGTGGGCAAGAGCTCTGATACCCAACCCGAGTCCGACTGGTCTCAACATTATGCATTGGGTTAGGGCCGTTGTAGGGCATTGATTTTCATCAATAACTAGTCTGAGGGTAGCTGAGCCATTTGCTCGTGCTCTGCTCGTGCTCTGCTGCTCAGTAGAGTCACATCTAAGATCACAACGTAGTGTCAGAAGTGCTTCAACCTCGTCGAATATAGAGACACGAGAGCTCATTTCACAGAAGATAATGTTTTGTCTGTGTTTAGAGTGATGAAGAGTTGCTAACGGCTAACTGCTGCCTCACGTCTCGTCATTGGGCAGAGCAGCCCGAGCGGAGTATCCGTTGCTACGTTGCTACGGATACTCACAGACACAGAGCTGCCGTGGGGTAGAGCGCATGCAGAGTGAGCAGCTAATGGATTTACTAAAAACAGGAAGTTGTTTGTAAATGTTGCATTCCTGCCGCCGTTAAAGATACAAGAATAACATGACTTGGCTAACGGGCTTTAATTGTTTTAATCTGCTAATCAAAAAAAACTTCTGATCGTCTTCATCAACATCTCCAAAGGCACCATAACACATCAAACATCTGGGTTCTGCTCCATCTGGGAACAGGGGGAAGCTCTTTCTGTGTGTAAAAATAGCATTGAGAAGATACACCAAGAAACTTCTCCATGTGTCTCTCTGGGAAGAAGAGGTTGCCTTCGGGGTGGAACTGAAGATGTAGACATCTGTTTCCAATACGGTTCTCTCTGAGTTAAACAGAAGAGTAGAGATGTCCCTGGTCTGAAGTAGTGCACTATATAGGGAATAGGGCCCTGGTCTGAAGAAGTGCACTATAGAGGGAATAGGGCCCTGGTCTGAAGTAGTGCACTATAGAGGGAATAGGGCCCTGGTCTGAAGTAGTGCACTATATAGGGAATAGGGCCCTGGTCTGAAGTAGTGCACTATATAGGGAATAGGGCCCTGGTCTAAAGTAGTGCACTATATAGGGAATAGGGCCCTGGTCTAAAGTAGTGCACTATAGAGGGAATAGGGCCCTGGTCTGAAGTAGTGCACTATAGAGGGAATAGGGCCCTGGTCTGAAGTAGTGCACTATAGAGGGAACAGGGCCCTGGTCTGAAGTAGTGCACTATATAGGGAATAGGGCCTTGGTCTGAAGTAGTGCACTATAGAGGGAATAGGGCCCTGGTCTGAAGTAGTGCACTATATAGGGAATAGGGCCATGGTCTGAAGCAGTGCACTATATAGGGAATAGGGCCCTGGTCTAAAGTAGTGCACTATATAGGGAATAGGGCCCTGGTCTAAAGTAGTGCACTATAGAGGGAATAGGGCCCTGGTCTGAAGTAGTGCACTATAGAGGGAATAGGGCCCTGGTCTGAAGTAGTGCACTATAGAGGGAACAGGGCCCTGGTCTGAAGTAGTGCACTATATAGGGAATAGGGCCCTGGTCTGAAGTAGTGCACTATATAGGGAATAGGGCCCTGGTCTGAAGTAGTGCACTATAGAGGGAATAGGGCCCTGGTCTGAAGTAGTGCACTATATAGGGAATAGGGCCCTGGTCTGAAGTAGTGCACTATATAGGGAATAGGGCCCTGGTCTGAAGTAGTGCACTATAGAGGGAATAGGGCCCTGGTCTGAAGTAGTGCACTATATAGGGAATAGGGCCCTGGTCTAAAGTAGTGCACTATAGAGGGAATAGAGCCCTGGTCCAAAGTAGTGCACTATAGAGGGAATAGGGCCCTGGTCTAAAGTAGTGCACAAACTAGGGAATAGGGCTCTGGTCCAATGTAGTCCACTATATAGGGAATAGGGCCCTGGTCTAAAGTAGTGCACGAACTAGGGAATAGGGCTCTGGTCCAAAGTAGTGCACGAACTAGGGAATAGGGCCCTGGTCTGAAGTAGTGCACGAACTAGGGAATAGGGCTCTGGTCTAAAGCAGTGCACTATATAGGGAATAGGGCTCTGGTCTAAAGCAGTCCACTAAACAGGGAATAGGGCTCTGGTCAAAATTAGGACCCTGATGTCTTGCTCCCAGACAAACTAAACAACTTCTTTGCTCACTTTGAGGACAAAACATAGACATGGCCCGCTACCAAAACCTGCGGGCTCTCCTTCACTTTAAAAGTGTTAGGGTTAGGGTTAAACGTCTTAACCCTCGCAAGGCTGCCGGCCCAGACGGCATCCCTAGCCGCGTCCTCAGGACATGCGCAGACCAGCTGGCTGGTGAGTTTACGGACATATTCTATCAATCCTTATCCCAGTGTGCTGTTCCCACATGCTTCAAGAGGGACACCATTGTTCCTGTTCCCAAGAAAGCTAAGGTAACTGAGCTAAACGACTACTGCCCTGTAGCACTCACTTCCATCATCATGAAGTGCTTTGTGACACTAGTCAAGGATCATATCACCTCCACCCTACCTGACACCCTAGACCCACTCCAATTTGCTTACCACCACAATAGGCCCACAGATGACGCAATCGCGTCACACTGCACACTGCCCTAACCCACCTGGACAAGAGGAATACCTATGTGAGAATGCTGTTCATCAACTACAGCTCAGCATTTAACACCATAGTACCCTCCAAACTCGTGATTAAGCTCCAGACCCTGGGTCTCGACCCAGCCCTGTGCAACAGGGTCCTGGACTTTCTGACGGGCCGCCCCCAGGTAGTGAGGGTAGGAAACAACATCTCCACCACGCTTATCCTCAACACTGGGGCCCCACAAAGGTGCGTTCTCAGCCCTCTCCTGTACTCCCTGTTCACCCACGACTGCGTTGCCATGCACACCTCCAACAAAATCAGCAAGTTTGCAGACGACACTACAGTGGTTGGCTTGATTACCAACAGCGACGAGAGATTGCTCACTCTCCTACAGGGAGGAGGTGAGGGCCCTCGGACTGTGGTGTCAGGAAAACAACCTCACACTCAACGTCAACAAAACAAAGGGGATGATCGTGGACTTCAGGAAACAGCAGAGGGAGCAGCCCCCTATCCACATTGACGAGACAGTAGTGGAGAAGGTGGAAAGTTCCTCGGCGTACACATCGCGGACAAACTGAAATGGTCCACCCACACATACAGCGTTGTGAAAAAGGTGCAGCAGCGCCTCTTCAACCTCAGGAGGCTGAAGAAATTTGGCTTGTCACCAAAAGCATTCACAAACTTCTACAGATGCACAATCGAGAGCATCCTGTCAGGCTGTATCACCGCCTGGTACGGAAACTGCTCTGCCCACAACCATAAGTCTCTCCAGAGGGTAGTGAGGTCTGCACAACGCATCACCGCGGGCAAACTACCTGCCCTCCAGGACACCTACACCACCCGATGTCACAGGAAGGACAAAAAGATCCTTTAGTTGTTTAGAGGAGCAGCGATCAAAGTCTTCCCCTGAGACATTACTAGATGAAACACCTTCTCCACATGACCAGAGGAAACTAACTCTCCTTTCTACAGAAATAAATATAGATCTTTCCAGTCAGTTCCATGTTTGGTGTTACATTGAGAAGATGTATGTATTGTGGCTTCTTATACGTGCAGTATGTCACATATCCAGTCTGGTCGAACTCGTTCCTGGTTCAATAAACGGAAGTTCAGCAGCTGTCACAGGCTCCAATGAAGTCAGACTGATAATGATAATAATATAATATTTTTTACCCAAAGTGACTTAGAACTTGAATCCATCGCCACAGCGGGAATTGAACCCACAACCATTGATGGTTCAAGCACCATGCTGTACCACGTTAAGGAAAAACAAATTAGATTTAGATTCCAGTTGCTCCTACCTGGCACGCAGGCGTCCCATCTAGAGCTCTGGAAATGCAAATGCGCTACGCTAAATGCTAATAGTATTAGTTAAAACTCAAACGTTCATTAAAATACACATGCAGGGTATTGAATTAAAGCTACACTCGTTGTGAATCCAGGCAACAAGTCAGATTTTTAAAATGCTTTTCGGCGAAAGCATGAGAAGCTATTATCTGATAGCATGTAACACCACAAAAGACCCGCAGGGGACGTAAACAAAATAATTAGCATATGCGGCGCTACACAAACCGTACAATAAAATAGAAAACATTCATTACCTTTGACCATCTTCTTTGTTGGCACTCCTAGATGTCCCATAATCACTATTGGGTCTTTTTTTTATTAAATCGGTCCATATATAGCCTAGATATCGTTCTATGTAGACTGTGTGATAAACGGAAAAAAAACAGCGTTTCATAACGTAACGTCATTTTTTAAAATTCAAAAAGTCAACGATAAACTTTCACAAAACACTTCGAAATACTTTTGTAATGCAACTTTAGGTATTAGTACACGTTAATAAGCGATAAAATTCATCAGGAAGGCGATGTAAATTCTATAGGTGTCGTCTTGAAAAAACATGGCCGGAGAGAGCTCGACCAAAATATCTGGGCGGAGACTGGATGGAAGTGGTTCCCTTGATTCGGTTCAACCAAGAATCAAAGCTGAATCAAATGACAAGACTCTAGACAACGTGTGGAAGCTGTAGGCGTTGAAACCTCGGTCTTACGTAATTCGGTTCACTTTGAACAATTGCTGGAAATTTCCATTTCCATTTCCATTTTCAGTGATCAGGTTTTCCTGCGCTTTTCGATGAAACTCCCGTTCTGGTAAAGCCACATCCGTGATTTAACCAGTTTTATAAACGTCTGAGTGTTTTCTATCCACACATACTAATCATATGCATATACTATATTCCTGGCATGAGTAGCAGGGCGCTGAAATGTTGCGCGATTTTTAACAGAATGTTCGAAAAAGTAGAGGGTAGAAGGAAGAGTTAACAGTTAACATGGTTTTAAACATTTTAATTTCAAATCGAATCAAATTGTGTTTTGTAAACCTTATTTTACCTTATTTTAACCTTATTTTACCTTATTTTAACTTATTTTAACTTATTTTAACTTACTTGCTTACTGACAAGCCCTTAATAAACGATACAGTTTTAGGAAAACACCTAAAAAAAGTATAAGATAAGAATAACAAATAATTGAAGAGCAGCCGTAAATAACAATAGCTGGGCTCTATACAGGGGGTACCGGTACAGAGTCAATGTGGAGGCTATATACAGGGGGTACCGGTACAGAGTCAATGTGGAGGCTATATACAGGGGGTACCGGTACAGAGTCAATGTGGAGGCTATATACAGGGGGTACCGGTACAGAGTCAATGTGGAGGCTATATACAGGGGGTACCGGTACAGAGTCAATGTGGAGGCTATATACAGGGGGTACCGGTACAGAGTCAATGTGGAGGCTATATACAGGAGGTACCGGTACAGAGTCAATGAGGAGGTTATATACAGGGTGTTACGGTACAGAGTCAATGTGGAGGCTAAATACAGGGTGTTACTGTACAGAGTCAATGTGGATGCTATATACAGGGGGTACTGGTACAAAGTCAATGTGCGGGGGCACCGGTGTCGAGGTAATTGAGGTAATATGTACATGTAATTATTAATGTGACTATTCATAGATGACAGACAGTAGCAGCAGTGTAGAAGGGGCAGGGGGGCAGGACGCTTGGCCCCGGTGATGTACTGTGCCGTAGGCACTACCCTCTATAGTGCCTTACGGTTGGAGGGCGAACAGTTGCCATACCAGGCAGTGATGCAACCTGTCAGGATGCTCTCGATGGTGCAGCTGTAAAACTTTTTGAGGACCTGAGGAACCATGCCAAATCTTTTTTCTTCTCAGTCTCCTGAGGGGGAATAGGTTTTGTCCTCTTCACGACTCTCTCTTGGTGTACTTGGACCATGTTAGTAGTTTGTTGGTGATGTGGAAGCCAAGGAACTAGAAGCTCTCAACCTGCTCCACTACTGCCCCGTCGATGAGAATGGGGGCGTGCTCGGTCCTCCTTTTCCTGTAGTCCACAATCATGTCCTTGATCAAGTTGAGAGAGAGGTTGAGAGAGAGGTTGTTGTCCTTGAACCACATGGTCAGGTCTCTGACCTCTTCCCTATAGGCTGTCTCATCATTGTCAGTGATCAGGTCTACCACTGTTGTGTCATCAGCAAACTTAATGATGGTGTTGGAGTCATGCCTGGCTGTGCAGTCATGAGTGAACAGCGAGTACAGGAATGGACTGAGCACGCACCCTTGAGCGGCCCTCATGTTGAGGATCAGTGTGGGGGATGTGTTGTTGCCTACCCTCACCACTTGAGGGCGGCCCGTCAGGAAGTCCAGGATCCAGTTGTGAAGGTGTTTAGTCCCAGGGTCCTTAGCTTAGTGATGAGCTTTGAGGGCACTATGGTGTTGAATGCTGAGTTGTAGTCAATGAATAGCATTCTCACATAGGGGTTCCTTTTGTCCAGGTGTGAAAGGGCAGTGTGGAGTGCAATAGAGATTGCTTCATCTTTGGATTTGTTGGGGCGGAATGCAAATTGAAGTGGGTCTAAGGTTTCTGGGATAATGGTGTTGATGTGAGCCATGACCAGCATTTCAAAGCATGTCATGTCTACAGACGTGAGTGCTACGGATCAGTAGTCATTTAGGCAGATTACATTAGTGTTCTTGGGCACAGACACTATGGTGGTCTGCTTGAAACATGTTGGTATTACAGACTCAGACAGGGAGAGGTTGAACATGTCAGTGAAGACACTTGCCAGTTGGTCAGTGCATGTTCAGAGTACACGTCCTGGTAGTCCGTCTGGCCCTGCGGCCTTGTGAATGTGGACCTATTTAAAGACCTTGCCCACATCTGCTGCGGAGAGAGTGATCACACAGTTGTCTGGAACAGCTGATGCTCTCAAAGAATGCTTCAGTGTTACTTGCCTCAAAGCGAGTTATTTAGCTCGTCTGGTAGGCTCGTGTCACTGGGCAGCTCTCGGCTGTGCTTCCCTTTGTAGTCTGTAATAGTTTGCATGCCCTGTCACATCCAACGAGGATCAGAGCCGATGTAGTACGAATCGATCTTAGTCCTGTATTGACTGTTTGCCTGTTTGATGGTTCGTCGGAGGGCCTATCAGGATTTCTTATAAGCTTCCTGGTTAGAGAACCGCTCTTTGAAAGTAACAGCTCTACCCTTCAGCTGAATGTGAATGTTGCCTGTAATCAATGGATTCTGGTTGGAGTATGTACGTATAGTCACTGTGGGGATGATGTCATTGACGCACTTATTGATGAAGCCAGGGACTGATGTGGTGTACTCCTCAATGTCATCGGAAGAATCCTGGAACATATTCCAGTCTGTGCTAGCAAAACAGTCTTGCAGTTTAGCATCTGCTTCATCTGACCACTTTTTTATAGACCTTTAATGACTGAACTTTCTGCTTAAATATTTGCTTGTAAGCAGGAGTCAGGAGAATAAAATTATCGTCAGATTTGCCAAATGGAGGGAGAACGAGGGAGAGCTTTGTACACATCTCTGTGTGTAGTGTACAGGTGGTCTAGAGATTTTTTCCCATCTGGTTGCGCATTTAACATGCTGATAGAAATGAGGTAAAACTGATTTAAGTTTCCCTGCATTAAAGTCCCCGGCCACTAGGAGCGCCGCCTCTGGATGAGCCTTTTCCTGTTTGCTTATGGAATACAGCTCATTGAGTGCGGTTTTAGTGCCAGCCTCACTCTGTGGTGGAATGTAGACAGCTAAGAAAAATACATGTGAAAATTCTCTAGGTAGATAGTGTGGTCTGCAGCTTATCATGAGATACTCAACCTCAGGCGAGCAAAACCTTGAGACTTCCTTAGATATCGTGCACCAGCTGCTTACTAATATGCATAGGCCCCGTGTCTTACAAGAGGCAACTAATTCTGCCGATAGAGGTCTGAGATCTCTGGACCAATTTTGACAGATACTGTGCCTTCGGAAAGTATTCAGACCCCTTCACTTTTTACACATTTTAATACGAAACTGTATTTTTCTACAATTGAGTAATTAAATACAAATACACATATCCGAAGCAATTTATACACAATACCCCATAATGACAAAGCGAAAACAGATTTTTTAGAAATATTTGCAAATATTAAATAAAATGTAAAACAGAAACTTACTTACGTAAGTATTCAGTCCCTTTGCTATGAGACTCGAGATTGAGCTCACCATTGATTATCTTCAACGTCACTGAAGTCCACCTGTTTTAACCTGTTTTAACTTCAATTCAATATTTGACATGATTTGGACACACCTGTCTATATAAGGTCCCACGGTTGACAGTGCATTTTAGAGCAAAAACCAAGCTATGAGGTCGAAGGAATTGTCCGTAGAGCTCCGAGACAGGATTGTATCGAGGCACAGATCTGGGGAAGGGTACCAAAACATTTCTGCAGCATTGAAGGTCCCCAAGAACACAGTGGCCTCCATCATTCTTAAATGGAAAAAGTTTGGAACCAAAAATAATTTTCTTAGAGCTGGCAACCCGGCCAAACTGAGCAATCGGGAGAAATCAGGGGAGAAGGGTCTATGTCAGGGAGGTGATCAAGAATCCAATGGTCACTCTGACGGAGCTCCAGGGTTCCTATGTGGAGATGGGAGAAGCTTCCAGAAGGACAACCATCTCTGCAGCACTCCACCAATCAGGCCTTTATGGTAGAGTGGCAAGATGGAAGTCACTCCTCAGTAAAAGGAACATGACAGACCACGTGGAGTTTGCCAAAAGGCACCAAAAGGACTCTCAGACCATGAGAAACCGAGATATGAGAAACAAGATTCTCTGGTCTGATGAAACCAAGATATACATCTTTGGCCTGAATGCCAAGTGTCACTTCTGGTGGAAACCTGTTATCATCCCTACGGTGAAGCATGGTGGTGGCAGCATCATGCTGTGCAGATGTTTTTCAGCTGCAGGGATTGGGAGACTAGTCAGGATTGAGGCAAAGATGTACAGAGGTTAGTACATAGAGATCCTTGATGAAAACCTGCTACAGAGCCCTCAGGACCTCAAGACTGGGGCGGAGGTTCAACTTCCAACAGGACAACGACCCAAAGCACACAGCCAAGACAACGCATGAGTGGCTTTGGAACGTCCTTGACTGGCCCCACCAGAGCACGGACTTGAACCCGATCGAACATCTCTGGAGAGACCCGAAAATAGCTGTGCAGTGACGCTCCCCATCCAACCAGACAGAGCTTGAGAGGATTTGCAGAGAATAATGGGAGAAACTCCCCAAATACAGGTGTACCAAGCTTGTAGTTTCATACCCAAGAAGATTTGAAGCTGTAATCGCTGCCAAAGGGTCTGAATAGTAAATCTAATATTTATATATATCTATTTGTAAAACATTTGTGACAAGGTCTGGAATCCTGTGTGTTGTATGTAGATTGATGAGGGGAAAATAACCAGAAATCAGGAAAAAGTCAAGGGGTCTGAATACATTCTGAAGGCACTGTTATTTAGAAACTACCTGAGGAGAAGAATAATGGAGGAAGGAAGAAAGGAAGAAAGAGGAGAGGAAGGAGGAGAGAAGGAGGAAAGGGAACACAGTCTTGTAATTGGCAGGGATGATTTGTAGCTCTGGGAAGAAGTTGTGGCTCAATGACATCTGGACACGGTGCCAAATCAATACAAAGTACTGTTCATTTTCTTCCCCTCCAGTGGTCGTGATACTGCATAGTCATTAGGTGAGGCCCCTCCGATGGTCGTGATGCTGCCTAGTCAGTAGGTGAGGCCTCTCCGATGGTCGTGATGCTGCCTCGTCATTAGGTGAGGCCCCTCCAATGGTCGTAATGGTTGTCGTGTTTAGGATGAGAGACATTTTAGGAGTTGAACATTTGAATAAAAATAACAATGCATACATCATCACCCCTCATTCTGCCTCGTGGTTCAAGCTCCTCTACTAGTGAGGGGGTTGACAGTATAACCTGTCAGTGCTTGTAGTGGTAGAGGGGTGTGTGTTGCTATCAATAGTAAATGTTGTCACAGAGCCACATACAGATCAATCAAATGTATTTACATCAGCTGATGTCATAATACAGAAAATGTTATACAAAATCATTGTACAGCCTAAAACCACAAACAACAAGCAATGCAGATGTAGAAGCACGGTGGTTAGGAAAAACTCCCTAGAAAGGCAGGGACCTAGGAAGAAACCTAGAGAGGAACCAGACTATTTTGCCAGCAGGGAGATGATAAGAGTACATGGCCATTAATTAATTCAAGATGTTCAAACGTTCATTGATGACTAGCAGGGTCAGATAATAATAATCACAGTGGTTGTAGAGGGTGCAACAGGTCAGTACCTCAGAAGGAAATGTCAGTTGGCTTTTCATAGCTCGAGACAGCAAGAGCGGTAGAGAGAAAGAAAGTGTCGAAAACAGCATGTCCGGGACAAGGTAGCATGTCAGTTGAACAGGTCAGGGTTCCATAGCCGCTGGCAGAACAGTTGAAACTGGAGCAGCAGCACGGCCAGGTGGACTGGGGACAGCAATGAGTCATCAGGCCAGGTAGTCCTGAGGCATGGTCCTAGTGCTCAGGTCCTCCGAGAGAGAGAAAGAAAGAGAGAAAGAGAGAATTAGAGAGAGCATACTTAAATTCACACAGCACACCGGATAAGACAGGAGAAGTACTCCAGATATAACAAACTGACCCTAGCCCCCCGACACATAAAATACTGCAACATAAATACTGGAGGCTGAGACCGGAGGGGTCAGGAGACACTGTGGGCCCATCCGATGATACCCCCGCACGGGGCCAACCAGGCAGGATATAACCCCACACACTTTGCCAAAGTACAGCCCCACACCACTAGAGGGATATCTTCAACCACCAACTTACCATCATGAGACAAGGCCGAGTATAGCCCATGAAGATCCCCGCCACGGCACAAACATGAGGGGGGAGCCAACCCAGACAGGAAGATCACGTCAGTGACTCAACCCACTCAAGTGACGCACCCCTCCTAGGGACGTCATGAAAGAGCACCAGTACGCCAGTGACTCAGCCACCTTAATAAGGGCAGAGGCAGAGAATCCCAGTGGGGAGAGTGGAGCTGGCCAGGCAGAGACAGCAAGGGCAGCTTCACATTCGCACCCCTGGGTTCAGACTACACTCAAGCATAGGACATACTGAAGAGATGAGTCTTCAGTAAAGACTTAAAGGTCGAGACCGAGTCTGCGTCTATCACATGGGTAGGCAGACCATCCATAAAACTTGAGCTCTATAGGAGAAAGCCCTGCCTCCAGCTGTTTGCTTAGAAATTCTAGGGACAGTAAGCAGGCCTGCGTCTTGTGACCGTATTGTATGTGTAGGTATGTACGGCAGGACCAAATCAGAGAGATAGGTAGGAGCAAGCCCATGTAATGCTTTGTAGGTTAGCAGTAAAACCTTGAAATCAGCCCTTGCCTTGACAGGAAGCCAGTCTAGGGAGGCTAGCACTGGAGTAATTTGATCAAATGTTTTGGTTCTAGTCCATTTTCAAACCTTGAAACAGTCCTGACATGTTCGTCAAAAGAGAGATCAGGGTCCAGAGTAACACCGGTGTCCTTCACAGTTACTGTACAACCATCAAGATTAATTGTTTGTCCGAGTTTAAAAGTAAAACATTTGCCGCCATCCACTTCCTTATGTCTGAAACACAGGCTTCAAGAAAGGGCAATTTTGGGGCTTCACCATGTTTCATCGAAATGTACAGCTGTGTGTCATCCGCATAGCAGTGAAAGTTAACATTATGTTTCCGAATGACATCACCAAGAGGTAAAATATATAGTGAAAACAAAAGTGGTCCTAAAACGGAACCTTGAGGAACACCGAAACTTGTCAGATGATAAACTATCCACAGAGACAAACTGATATCTTTCCGACAGAAGATCTAATCCAGGCCAGAACTTGTCCATACAGACCAATTTGGATTTCCAATCTCACCAAAAGAATGCGGTGACCGATAGTGTCAAAAGCAGCACTAACGTCTCAGAGGATGAGGACAATTGCAGAGCCTTGGTCTGACACCCTTAAAAGGTCATTTACCACCTTCACAAGTGCAGTCTCAGTGCTATGATGGGGTCTAAAAGCAGAGTCATTATTTGTCTTCATTGAGTTGCTGCGCCACAGCTTTTTCCAACATTTTATTTTCCGATATAGGCCAACGTTTTTTTTTTATTTTCCAGGTCAAGAGAGGCTTTATTACTGCCACTTTTAGTGAGTTTGGTCCGGAGGAGACGTTTATTATGCTCAACATAGCAGGTCCAAGCACAGGAAGAAGCTCTTTTCCGTAGACATTTTGGACAAAACCCACTGAGTCGATGATGGCTCCGAAAGCCTTTTGGAGTGGGTCTGTGGACTTTTCCATGTGAATATTAAAGTCCCCAAAAATGTGAATATTACCTGGCAAGACTACAAGGTCCAATAGGAATTCAGGGAACTCAGTGAGGAACGCTGTATATGGCCCACGAGGCCTGTAAACAGCAGCTGTAAACAGTGATTGAGTAGTTTGCATAGATTTCATGATTAGAAGCTCAAAAGATGAAAATGCAGACTTTTTTTGTACATTTGAATTTGCTATCGTAAACGTTAGCAACACCTCCGCCTTTGCGGGATGCCCGGGAGATATGGGAGATACTGGAGATATGGTCACTAGTGTAACCAGGAGGATAGAGGAGATATGGTCACTAGTGTAACCAGGAGGATATAGGAGATATGGTCACTAGTGTAACCAGGAGGATAGAGGAGATATGGTCACTAGTGTAACCAGGAGGATATAGGAGATATGGTCACTAGTGTAACCAGGAGGATATGGGAGATATGGTCACTAGTGTAACCAGGAGGATAGAGGAGATATGGTCACTAGTGTAACCAGGAGGATATGGTCACTAGTGTAACCAGGAGGATATGGTCACTAGTGTAACCAGGATGTTATGGGAGATATGGTCACTAGTGTAACCAGGAGGTTATGGGAGATATGGTCACTAGTGTAACCAGGAGGTTATGGGAGATATGGTCACTAGTGTAACCAGGAGGATAGAGGAGATATGGTCACTAGTGTAACCAGGAGGTTATGGGAGATATGGTCACTAGTGTAACCAGGAGGTTATGGGAGATATGGTCACTAGTGTAACCAGGAGGTTATGGTCACTAGTGTAACCAGGAGGATATAGGAGATATGGTCACTAGTGTAACCAGGAGGATATAGGAGATATGGTCACTAGTGTAACCAGGAGGTTATGGGAGATATGGTCACTAGTGTAACCAGGAGGTTATGGTCACTAGTGTAACCAGGAGGATATGGTCACTAGTGTAACCAGGAGGATATGGTCACTAGTGTAACCAGGAGGATATAGGAGATATGGTCACTAGTGTAACCAGGAGGATATGGTCACTAGTGTAACCAGGAGGTTATGGGAGATATGGTCACTAGTGTAACCAGGAGGATATGGTCACTAGTGTAACCAGGAGGATATAGGAGATATGGTCACTAGTGTAACCAGGAGGATATAGGAGATATGGTCACTAGTGTAACCAGGAGGATATAGGAGATATGGTCACTAGTGTAACCAGGAGGATATAGGAGATATGGTCACTAGTGTAACCAGGAGGATAGAGGAGATATGGTCACTAGTGTAACCAGGAGGATATGGGAGATATGGTCACTAGTGTAACCAGGATGTTATGGGAGATATGGTCACTAGTGTAACCAGGAGGATATAGGAGATGTGGTCACTAGTGTAACCAGGAGGTTATGGGAGATATGGTCACTAGTGTAACCAGGAGGATATGGTCACTAGTGTAACCAGGAGGATATAGGAGATATGGTCACTAGTGTAATCAGGAGGATATGGTCACTAGTGTAACCAGGAGGATATGGTCACTAGTGTAACCAGGAGGATATAGGAGATATGGTCACTAGTGTAACCAGGAGGATAGAGGAGATATGGTCACTAGTGTAACCAGGAGGATATGGGAGATATGGTCACTAGTGTAACCAGGAGGATACAGGAGATATGGTCACTAGTGTAACCAGGAGGATATGGTCACTAGTGTAACCAGGAGGATACAGGAGATATGGTCACTAGTGTAACCAGGAGGATACAGGAGATATGGTCACTAGTGTAACCAGGAGGTTATGGTCACTAGTGTAACCAGGAGGTTATGGGAGATATGGTCACTAGTGTAACCAGGAGGATAGAGGAGATATGGTCACTAGTGTAACCAGGAGGAGGGGCCTCATTTAACACAGTATATTCATCAGGCTCGAGCCATGTTTCAGTCAGGCCAATCACAACAAGATTTTTGTTTTGCCAATCACATTGAGCTGGCTAACAACCAGCTGCCTGGCCTGCACCCTATCTCATTGTGGAGATAATGTGGATATATGGAAGTTAGAGCCGTGTCTATGTTGATAGATAAGATGGCCTTTATATAACGAGAAGGAGATCCCAATATAATCTCACCAACACTGTATCAGACAGGTGCCGTGACGATGTCCTCCATTGGACAGGATTTATTGAGAATCATGATGTCATAAGGTGAACGCACCAATTTGTAAGTCGCTCTGGATAAGAGCGTCTGCTAAATGACTTAAATGTAAATGTTAAATGTAATCACCAGACTAAACGCAAAAGACACAGAGGACTACATTGAACAGTGCCAAAGTATTCATCCCCCTTGGCATTTTTCCTATTTTGTTGCATTACAAAATGTAATTTAAATAGATTGTTTGTTTGGATTTCATATAATGGACATACACAAAACAGGTTTGTTGAAGTGAAATTAAAAGAAATGACTTTTTTTTTTTTTAAGTGATGCATGTATTCACCCCCTTTTTGCTATGAACCAAGCGAGCACCATGAAGACCAAGGAGCAAACAGGTCAGGGACAAAGTTGTGGAGAAGTACAGATCAGTGTTGGGTTATGAAAAAATATCCTACATTTGAACATCCCACGGAGCACCATTAAATCTTTTTTTTATTTTTTATGAAAGAATATGGCATCACAACAAACCTGCTAAGAGAGGGCCACCCACCAAAACTCACAGACCAGGCAAGGAGGCAATGAATCAGAGAGGCAACAAAGAGACCAAAGATAACCCTGAAGGAGCTGCTAAGCTCCACAGCGAAGATTGGAGTGTCTGTCCATAGGACCAGTTTAAGCCGTACACTCCACAGAGCTGAGCTTTACGGAAGAGTGGCCAGAAGAAAATAAGCAAACATGCCAAAAGGCCCCAAACATATGGAAGAAGGTTCTCTGGTCAGATGAGACTAGTGTTGAGTTTTTTGGCCATCAAGGAAAATGTTATGTCTATCTCATCGCCCCGAGGACATCATCCCCACAGTGAAGCATGGTGGTGGCAGCATCATGTTGTGGAGACATTTTTCATTGGCAGGGATTGGGAAACTGGTCAGAATTTAAGGAATGGTGGATCATTCTTGAGGAAAACGTGTTTCAATCTTCCAGAGATTTGAGACTGGGGCAGAGGTTCACCTTCCAGCAGGACAATGACCCTAAGCAAACTGCTAAAGAAACACTCAAGTGGATTAAGGGTAAACATTTAAATGTCTTGGAATGGCCTAGTCAAAGCCCAGACCTCAATCCAATTGTGAATCTGTGGTATGACTTAACGATTGCTGTAGACCAGCGGAACCAGTCCAACTTGAAAGAGCTGGAGCAGTTTTGCCTTGAAGAATTGGAAAACATCCCAGTGGCTAGATGTGCCAAGCTTATAGAGACATACCCCAAGAGACTTGCAGCTGTAATTGCCGCAAAAGGTGGCTCTACAAAGTATTGACTTTGGGGGGGGTGAATAGTTATGCAAGCTCAAGTTTTCAGTTTTTTGTCTTATTTCTTGTTTGTTTCGTAATAAAAAACATTTTACATCTTCAAAGTGGTAGGCATGTTGTGCAAATCAAATGATACAAACCCCCCAAAATTCAATTTTATGCAAAACGGGATAAATACTTTCACAAGCCAATGTACTTCTAGCCTGGGAGGTTCCCTCTGCCTGGACTGGGAGGTTCCCTCTTCCTGGACTGGGAGGTTTCATCTACATGGCCTGGGAGGTTTCATCTACATGCCCTGGGAGGTTTCATCTACATGGCCTGGGAGGTTCCCTCTGCCTGGACCGGGAGGTTCCCTCTGCCTGGACTGGGAGGTTTCATCTACATGGACTGGGAGGTTTCATCTACATGGCCTGGGAGGTTCCCTCTGCCTGGACTGGGAGGTAGACAGTCAGATTGAGACAGAGGTAGTTCTTCCATTTTCCCTGTCAGTTGCCTCGTCTCCATGACAACGGATATAGAAATCACAGTGACTCCTGAGAAGAAAGAACTTGGTGACACAGTGTCCCTTTGTGGTGCATGAAGTCCACAGGGTTCATTAAAGAGCACAGTCGGTCAAGGAGGCGTATTCAACTTACTGAAGGGGAAGAATACAGCAAGGTTACCAAGGAGAGAGGAGGACAGAGGGAAAGAGAGGAGAGGAGAGGAGAGGAGAGGAGAGGAGAGGAGAGGAGAGGAGAGGAGAGGGAGGAGGAGGGAGGGGAGGGAGGGGAGGAGGAGGGGAGGGAGGAGAGGGAGAGGAGAGGAGAGGAGAGGAGAGGAGAGGAGAGGAGAGGAGGACAGAGGGAAAGAGAGGAGATGAGAGAGGAGAGGAGAGGAGAGAGGATAGAGGAGAGGAGGACAGAGAGGAGAGGAGAGGAGAGGAGAGGAGAGGAGAGGAGAGGAGAGGAGAGGAGAGGAGAGGAGAGGAGAGGAGAGGAGGACAGAGGAGAACAGAGGAGGACAGAGGGAAGAGGAAAGTTGAGAGGAGGACAGAGGGGAGAGGAAAGGAGAGAGGAGGACAGAGGGGAGAGGAGAGAGGAGGACAGATGGGAGAAGTTAGGAAAGTGGAGGACAAAGGGGAGAGAGAAGAGAGAGGAGGACAGAGGATAGAGGGGAGAAGATGACAAATGGGAGAGAGGAGGACAGAGGGGAGAAAGGGGAGAGAGGATGACAGAGGGGAGAGGAGAGAAAGGGAGGAGGAAAGAGAACAGAGGGGAGAGATAGAGATGAGGACAGATACCAGAGGTCAAGGTCAGAAATAGGTCCATGTGAAAAACTGACTTGTTCCATTGTCGTAAAAGCAGCTCAAAACAAAAGCTCTGTTTCACAGAACTTTATAGAATGTGTTCCTCTGTCCTCTCCTCTCCTCTCCTCTCTGTCCTCTCCTCTCTGTCCTCTCCTCTCTCCTCAACCCCTCTGTCCTCCCCTCTTTCCTCGCTCCTTCCTTCTGACCTCCCCTCTCTCCCCTCTCCCCTCTGTCCTCCCCTCACTCTCTCTCTCTCCCCTCTGTCCTCTCTCCTCTCCCCTCTCTCCTCTCCCCTCCCCTCTCCCCACTCCCCTCTTCCCTCCCCTCCCCTCCATCCTCCCATCCCTCTCTCTCCTCTCCCCTCTGTCCTCCCCTCTCTCTCTCTCTCTCCCCCTCTCCTCTCCCCTCTCTCCTCTCCCCTCCCTCTCCCGACTCCCCTCTCCCCTCTCCTCTCCCCTCCATCCACCCGTCTCTTTCTCTTCACTCCCCTCTGTCCTCCCCTCTTTCTCTCCCCTCTTTCTCTCTCCTCTCACCTCTGTCCCCTCTTTCTCTCCCCTCTGTCCTCCCCTCTCTCTCTCTCCTCCCCCATGTCCCCTCTTTCTCTCCCCTCTGTCCTCTCCTCTCTTTCTCTCTCTTCTGTCCTCCCCTTTTCCTCTCCCCTCTGTCCTCCCCCTCTCTCTCTCCTCTCCCCTCTCTCCCCTCTCTCTCTCTCCTCTCCCCTCTCTCCCCTCTCTCACTTCTGTCCTCCCCTCTCCCCTCTGTCCTCCCCTCACTCTCTCTACTCTCCCCTCCGTCCCCTCTTTCTCTCTATCTCTATCTCCCCTCTACCCTCTGTCCTCCCCTCTCTCTTTCTCCTCTCTTTCTCTCCCCTCTCTCCCCTCTTTCTCTCCCTCTCTCCTCCCCTCTCTCTCTCTCATCTCCCCTCTGTCCTCCCCTCTCTCCCCTCTGTCCTCACCTCTCTCTCTCTCCTCTCTCTCTTCTCCCCTCTCCCCCTCCCCCTCTTTTCTCCCCTCTGTCCTCCCCTCTCTCTCTCCTCTCCCCTCTCTCTCTCTCCTCTCCCCCTCTGTCCTCCCCTCTCTCTCTCTCCTCTCCCCTCTGTCCCTCTCTCCTCTCCCCTCTCTCTCTCCTCTCCCCCTCTCTCCTCTCCCTCTCTCTCTCCTCTCCCCTCTGTCCCCTCTTTCTCTCCCCTCTGTCCTCCCCTCTCCCTCTCTCCTCTCCCCTCTCTCTCTCCTCTCTCTCCCCTCTGTCCTCCCCCCTCTCTCTCTCCTCTCCCCTCTGTCCCCTCTTTCTCTCCCCTCTGTCCTCTCCTCTCTTTCTCTCCACTCTGTCCTCCCCTCTCTCCTTTCTTTCTCAAATTTATTAGAATGTGTTTTCCCTCCTGCCCCTAAATATACAACACATTTTCCTCCACACTAGTTATATAGTTTGCATGAAATGAAAATGGATACGTACTCAGGTAAAATGAGACTTATTGTGAACCTGAAATGACTTTAGTGTTGATTCATGAAACCAAACCCGTGTGGTTGGTGATATACAACGCTCCCCTGTAAATGTCTGTTTAGGCTCTGTCCATGCGTGCAACATGTATCAAGGGACTGACTCTGTAGAAGAAGTTGTACATGGCATTGGAGGCCTCTACTGGCCAACCAGATCTTTGCATCACAGCTGTGTCATCAGCTGGCTGGGGATTAAGGCCTATATTAACCAGTCCCTGAATATTAGTGGGGAAAATGACCCCTATCTACATACAGTACAGTATACAATAGTGCTATTTCCTATATAGTGCACTCCTTTCGACCAGGGTCCTTAGAGTAAAACTATAGGGTGCTTTTTGGGAAACCACTGTTGTAACTAGTCTGGTGTTTCATGGGATATGAAAGAATTAGTAAACATCTACCGTGAAAGAAAAAGCCATGAAATTCAAGTGTTACTCAGACAGGAGTGTACAGGGGAGTGTCACGCCCTGGTCGTAATATATTACTCAGACAGGAGTGTACAGGGGAGTGTCACGCCCTGGTCGTAATATATTACTCAGACAGGAGTGTACAGGGGAGTGTCACGCCCTGGTCGTAATATATTACTCAGACATGAGTGTACAGGGGAGTGTCACGCCCTGGTCGTAATATATTACTCAGACATGAGTGTACAGGGGAGTGTCACGCCCTGGTCGTAATATATTACTCAGACAGGAGTGTACAGGGGAGTGTCACGCCCTGGTCGTAATATATTACTCAGACAGGAGTGTACAGGGGAGTGTCACGCCCTGGTCGTAATATATTACTCAGACATGAGTGTACAGGGGAGTGTCACGCCCTGGTCGTAATATATTACTCAGACAGGAGTGTACAGGGGAGTGTCACGCCCTGGTCGTAATATATTACTCAGACATGAGTGTACAGGGGAGTGTCACGCCCTGGTCGTAATATATTACTCAGACATGAGTGTACAGGGGAGATGGTGGATGGCTGAACTCATTACACATTAAACCCCAAAAGAGACTCTGAGAATCTGTGTTTCTATTAAAAAAGTGTCTGAAAATAGAATCTGTTCAACAAAAGCTTCAATGAAAATCAAACATGAAATGATTTAAATTAAATTAATTGGCAATAAACACTTCGTTAAACAAGATGGCACCGAAAGACGTGTTTGAATACTAACTACTTTTTTCTGTGACGTGAATTGAGTATATACAGTAGTACGTTTATTGGTCAAAATTATGGACATAGTTATGGACATAGTTAGTATGCCAAACGTTCCCGGATGTCGTACTACATCCACCAAAATACGAAGTATACAAGCAGTGACACTATTTCCTTGATTTTAGGGCCCATAATGCAATTCTTCAGAAAATGGGCGTGGCTTCATAGTTTTCAGATTTGAAGAAAATGAGTTTACCAACGCTCAGAGCGCACTCTGACACTCCAGATTGAATTTAAAAACACACCCGAAGTCGTATAATGTCTAGCTAGTAATTTGTTACGTTAACAAGCTAGCAAGATGTTGCATAGCAACAGCATAAACATCCGGTAGACAGGCGAAGCGCTAGTACACTCAACTGAAAGGATGCCGTTTGTTTACAGTATACTAAAAGGAACTAATAGTATATAGTATGTACTATATAGTCATTAAGTATGTAGTATGCAGTATGTTAGTATGGGTATTCGAAGAAAGTATTTGTTTTGTTGTCTTTGTTATTTCTTACATCATTTTCTCAGAAAGTTTCTTGCGATATTAACTACAGCTGTAAAGAACTTTGGGATATTAGATCGGTAGTAGTCTATACAAACCATCCTTTATAACGACTGTCTATACACACCATCCTTTATAACGACTGTCTATACACACCATTCTATATAACTACTGTCTATACACACCATCCTATATAACTACTGTCTATACACACCATTCTATATATAACTACTGTATATACTGTCTATACACACCATCCTATATAACTACTGTCTATATACACTATCCTATATAACTACTGTATATACTGTCTATACACACCATTCTATATATAACTACTGTATATACTGTCTATAAACACCATCCTATATAACTACTGTCTATACACACCATCCTATATAACTACTGTCTATACACACCATCCTATATAACTACTGTCTATACACATCATCCTATATAACTACTGTCTATACACACCATCCTATATAACTACTGTCTATACACACCATCCTATATAACTACTGTCTATACACAGCATCCTATATAACTACTGTCTATCCACTCTATCCTATATAACTGCTGTCTAAACTGTCTATACACACCATCCTATATACCTACTGTCTATACACACCATCCTATATAACTACTGTCTATACACACCATCCTATATAACTACTGTCTATACACACCATCATATATAACTACTGTCTATACACACCATCCTATATAACTACTGTGTATACACACCATCCTGTATAACTACTGTCTATATACACCATCCTATATAACTACTGTCTATACTGTCTATACACACCATCCTATATAACTACTGTCTATACACACCATCCTATATAACGACTGTCAATAATGTCTATACACACCATCCTATATAACTACTGTCTATACACACCATCCTATATAACTACTGTCTATACACACAATCCTATATAACTACTGTCTATACACACCATCCTATATAACTACTGTCTATACACACCATCCTATATAACTACTGTCTATACACACCATCCTATATAACTACTGTCTATACACACCATCCTGTATAACTACTGTCTATACACACCATCCTATATAACTACTGTCTATACTGTCTATACACACCATCCTATATAACTACTGTCTATACACACCATCCTATATAACTACTGTCTATACACACCATCCTATATAACTACTGTCTATACACACCATCCTATATAACTACTGTCTATACACACCATCCTATATAACTACTGTCTATACACACCATCCTATATAACTACTGTCTATACACACCATCCTATATAACTACTGTCTATACACACCATCCTGTATAACTACTGTCTATACACACCATCCTATATAACTACTGTCTATACACACCATCCTCTATAACTACTGTCTATACACACCATCCTATATAACTACTGTCTATACACACCATCCTATATAACTACTGTCTATACACACCATCCTATATAACTACTGTCTATACTGTCTATACACACCATCCTATATAACTACTGTCTATACACACCATCCTATATAACTACTGTCAATAATGTCTATACACACCATCCTATATAACTACTGTCTATACACACCATCCTATATAACTACTGTCTATACACACCATCCTATATAACTACTGTCTATACACACCATCCTATATAACTACTGTCTATACACACCATCCTATATAACTACTGTCTATACACACCATCCTGTATAACTACTGTCTATACACACCATCCTATATAACTACTGTCTATACACACCATCCTATATAACTACTGTCTATACACACCATCCTATGTAACTACTGTCTATACACACCATCCTATAATAATTACTGTCTATACCGTCTATACACACCATCCTATATATAACTACTGTCTATACACACCATCCTATATAACTACTGTCTATACACACCATCCTATATAACTACTGTCTATACTCACCATCCCATATAACTACTGTCAAAACACTATCCTATATAACTACTGTATATACTGTCTATACACACCATCCTATATAACTACTGTCCTTACACACCATCCTATATAACTACTGTCTATACACACCATCCTATATAACTACTGTTTATACACACCATCCTATATAACTACTGTATATACTGTCTATACACACCATCCTATATAACTACTGTCTATACACACCATCCCATATAACTACTGTCTATACACACCATCCTATATAACTACTGTCTATACTGTCTATACACACCATCCTATATAACTACTGTCTATACTCACCATCCTATATAACTACTGTCTATACACACCATCCTATATAACTACTGTATATACACACCATCCTCTATAACTACTGGCTATACTCACCATCCTATATAACTACTGTCTATACTGTCTATACACACTATCCTATATAACTGCTGTCTAAACTGTCGATACAAACCATTCTA
Organism: Oncorhynchus nerka; assembly: GCF_034236695.1. Taxonomy (NCBI): domain Eukaryota; kingdom Metazoa; phylum Chordata; class Actinopteri; order Salmoniformes; family Salmonidae; genus Oncorhynchus; species Oncorhynchus nerka. Next base: position 2,726,833 of record NC_088401.1, on the reverse strand, counting down.
TATAACTACTGTCTATACACACCATCCTATATAACTACTGTCTATACACACCATCCTATATAACTACTGTCTATACACACCATCCTATATAACTACTATCTATGCACACCATCCTGTATAACTACTGTCTATAATGTCTATACACACTATCCTATATAACTACTGTCCTCCACACGGGGGGACCTAGTGAATGACCTGCAGAGAGCTGGGACCAAAGTAACACACTATGCCGCCAGGGACTCAAATCCTGCAGTACCAGACATTTACCCCTGCTTAAGCCAGTACATGTCCAGGCCCGTCTGAAGTTTGCTAGAGAGCATTTGGATGATCCAGAAGAAGATTGGAAGAATGTCATATGGTCAGATGAAACCAAAATACAACTTTTTGGTAAAAACTCGTCGTGTTTGGAGGACAAAGAATGCTGAGTTGCATCCAAAGAACACCATACCTACTGTGAAGCATGGGGGTGGAAACATCATGCTTTGGGGCTGTTTTTCTGCAAAGGGACCAGGACTTTTGATCTGTGTAAAGGAAAGAATGATTGGGGACATGAGATTTGTGAGATTTTGAGTGAAATTGTGAGATTTTGAGTTAAAACTTCCTACCATCAGCAAGGTCATTGAAGATGAAACGTGGCTGGGTCTTTCAGCATGACAATCATCCCAAACACACCTCCCGGGCAACGAAGGAGTGGCTTCGTGAGAAGCATTTCAAGGTCCTGGAGTGGCCTAGCCAGTCCCCAGATCTCAACCCCATAGAAAATCTATGGAGGGAGTTGAAAGTCCGTGTTGCCCAGCAACAGCCCCAAAACATCACTGCTCTAGAGGAGATCTGCATGGAGGAATGGGCCAAAATACCAGCAACGGTGTGTGAAGACTTACAGAAAACGTTTGACCGCTATCATTGCCAACAAAGGGTATATAACAAAGTATTGAAATAAACTTGTGTTATTGACCAAATACTTGCAAATAAATTCATTAAAAATCCTACAATGTGATTTTCTGGATTTTTTTTTCTCATTTTGTCTGTCATAGTCTGTCATTTTGTCTGTCATAGTCTAAGTGTACCTATGATGAACATTACAGGCCTCTCTCATCTTTTTAAGTGAGAGAACTTGCACAATTGGTGGCTGACTAAATACTTTTTTGCCCACTGTATATATATATATATATATATACTATATATAATATAGGACTAAGATTTAATCCGACTACACCGTCTCTGAGGCTCGTTGAATGTGGCAGGGCTTGCAAACTATTAAGAACTACAAAGGAAGGCACAACCGCAAGCTGCCCAGTGACATGAGTCTACCAGACAATCTAAATAACTTCGATGCTCGCTTCGAGGCAATCAACACTGAATCATGCATGAGATCATCACCTGTTCCGGGCGACTGTGTGATCACGCTCTCCGTAGCCGATATGACTAAGACCTTTAAGCAGGTCAACATTCACAAGGCTGCAGGGCCAGACAGATTAGCAGTACTCCAAGCTTGCGCTCACCAACTGGCACATGTCTTCACTCATATTTTTTTTTATTATTACAGACTGAGTCTGTAATACCAACATGTTTCAAGCAGACCATCACAGTCCCTGTGCCCAAGAACACTAAGGTAACCTGCTTAAATAACTACCGAGCCGTAGCACTCACCATGAAGTGATTTGAAAGGCTGGTCATGGCTCACATCATCACCATTATCCCAGAAACCCTAGACCGACTCCAATTTGCATACCGCCCCAACAGATCCACAGATGATGCAATCTCTATTGCACTCCACACAGCTCTTAGACATCTGGACAAAAGAAACACCTATGTAAGAATGCTATTCATTGACTACAGCTCAGCGTTCAACATCATAGTGCTCTCAAAGCTCATCACAAAGCTAAGGACACTGGGACTAAACACCTCCCTCTGCAACTGGATCGTGGACTTCCTGACGGGCCGGCCCAAGGTGGTGAGGATAGGCAACGAACACATCTGCCTAGCTGATCCTCAACACAGGGGCCCCTCAGGCGTGCGTGCTTAGTTCAGTTTATTCATTCGACGATTTTTTTAAAACAAGCACACATAAAACTTGAAAAAGCATGCACATAAATCAAATCATCAAGGATAACACACAATAATGTCTGGGACATATTTCCATTGTGGTCCTCTTGAGACAAGATCGAACACAGTATGGCAGTGAAATATGCTTAGTTTCCTCCTAAGGGGTGTACTTAGTCCCCTCCTGTATTCCCTGTTCACCCACGACTGCGTGGCCAAGCACAACTCCAACACCGTCATTAAGTTTGCTGATGATTCAACAGTGGTAGGCCTGAATCAACGACAACGATAAGACAGCCTATAGGGAGGAGGTCAGAGACCTGGCAGTATGACTGCCAGGATGACAACTTCTCTCTCAGCGTGATCAAAACACAACAAAGGAGATTATTGAAAAAGGAGCACACCCCCATTCTCATCGACGGATGAGATAGATTCTCATAGATTCTCTATAGATTCTCATAATGGAGCAGGTTGAGAACTTCAAGTTCCTTTGTGTCCACATCACCAACAAACTAACATGGTTCAAGCACATCAAGACAGTCGTGAAGAGGGCACGATAAAGCCTATTCCCCCCCCCAGGAGACTGAAAAGATTTGGCATTGGTCCTCAGATCCTCAATAGGTTCTACAGCTGCACCATCGAGAGCATGGTTGCATCACTGCCTGGTATGGCAACTGCTCATCATCCAACCGTAAGGCACTACAGAAGGTAGTGGTGTGTACAGCCCAGTACATCACTGGGGCCAAGCTTCCTGCCATCCAGGACCTCTATACCAGGTGGTGGTGTGTACGGCCCAGTACATCACTGGGGCCAAGCTTCCTGCCATCCAGGACCTCTATACCAGGTGGTGGTGTGTACAGCCCAGTACATCACTGGGGCCAAGCTTCCTGCCATCCAGGACCTCTATACCAGGTGGTGGTGTGTACAGCCCAGTACATCACTGGGGCCAAGCTTCCTGCCATCCAGGACCTCTATACCAGGTGGTGGTGTGTACGGCCCAGTACATCACTGGGGCCAAGCTTCCTGCCATCCAGGACCTCTATACCAGGTGGTGGTGTGTACAGCCCAGTACATCACTGGGGCCAAGCTTCCTGCCATCCAGGACCTCTATACCAGGTGGTGGTGTGTACAGCCCAGTACATCACTGGGGCCAAGCTTCCTGCCATCCAGGACCTCTATAACAGGTGGTGTCAGAGGAAGGCCCAAAAAATACTTCAGCCACCCGAGTCATCGACTGTTCTCTCTGCTACCGCATGGCAAGCGGTACCGGAGCACCAGGTCTCGGTCCAAGATGCTTCTTAACAGCTTCTTTGCATTGTATTGCATTGTCCCCCACACCCATGTTTAAGCTACTGCTACTTTCTGTTTATTATCTATGCATAGACACTTTACCTCTACTTACCTGTACATATTACCTCAATTACCTCAACTAACATGTGCCCCTACACATTGACTCGGTACCATACCACCAGTATATAGCCTCGTTATTGTTATTTTATTGTTGCTCTTTAATTTACTTTAGTAAATAGTTACTTTAATTTACTTTAGTTTATTTATTAATAGTTTCCTTTAACACTTATTTAATGTAAAACTGCATTGTTTAAGGGCTTGTAAGTAAGAATTTCACTCTCAGGTTGAAATACAACACCTGTTGTATTCGGCGCATGTGACAAATACAGTGACAATTGATTTCATTTATATTACAGCATATTGAATGACTGTCATTCAGATTCACCCAGCTCAATGTAAAATCAATAGGTTTAGGCTACTACATGATAGTCTAATTCTCCTTCTGTCCGTCGTGATGTTGCCACAGCTTTCCTATGAATCAACGTTTACGTGGAGAGAAACAATAGGGAGTAAACAAAGTGACACATACCGCCCTGGCCTGCATCTAGCTGATCTAGGGTGTAATCAACAGTTGCAAAACATGTGTTTCACCTGGCCATAACCACTAACCATTACACACAGCCTACGGCGTTGTCACTATATATTAGCTAACTTCATTTTCAACATAGCTGGCTATTAGAACTAACGTGTTAATAAAACAGTCATTCAGTACAGTGTAAAGGCAGCAAGCAGTTTAGCAGTTACACCGGCGGGCCCCAGTGGCAATAAATCAATAAAACCAAAAGAGTTACAGTGTTGGATAGCCATAGCAAGCTAGCTAACATAGCATCCCTCTCTGCTGGATAGCCATAGCAAGCTAGCTAACATAGCATCCCTCCCTGTTGGATAGCCAAAGCCAGCTAGCTAACATAGCATCCCTTCCTGCTGGATAGCCAAAGCCAGCTAGCTACAATAGCATCCCTCCCTGTTGGAAAGCCATAACCAGCTAGCTTAATAGCATCCCTCCCTGTTGGATAGCCAAAGCCAGCTAGCTAACATAGCATCCCTTCCTGTTTCTTAAGATGGACGACAAGCTCCATCGACAACTTAGCTGTGACATCCTTCCGAGTGAGTTCTAATGGACACTTTCATATCCATTATTATGTTTTGTTTTTTTACATATCGTGGTATGAGGCTGAACTATTTTGTATGAATCTTTCAGCTGACAGCTCCAAAGACCTTGCCAATGAACTTGTTCATTACGCCTTCATAAGTGAGGTAGGTATCCTTGTTGCCTAATGTTATTGCAAACGGCCATAGTCATTTGCAATAACCTGTAATGATCTAACCTCAAACCCTGTGTAACCCCATGCAGGAGGACTGTGGGAAGCTGGCAGGGTTCCTTGAGGACGCGCTCACCAGACACAAGGGCAAAGCGCTGGCCTCTGGGATCACACAGTGAGAAGGGGCCTCTCCGGAAGCTGGCCCACAGAGAGGGGCCTCGAGCATTGACCACTCAAACAGAGCAAGACAGGGGCTAGAAGGCAGGATGACTCAGCCAGGATCAGAGGGACTGGCTCCAGTGAGGGTTTGAAGGATTGAGCCTGATGAGTGGTGGATCATCCCAAAGAGGGCTAGGATAGGCCAGGACTGAGAGGGACTGAAAGCATCTCCGGTTGGATGACTCAGAGGCATCATGGCTTGTTAAATCCATTTGAATTCAATCACTTTTTGACAACACCCCTTTTGATTTGAACAAAATCTGCCATACATATTTGCCCATTGTAGAAGTGCTCCGAAAGTGACATTCAAGTGATAAAAGTGCTCAAAGTTGACTGATTTTGCAAACTCCACCATACCATGAGACATCCATGTCTTCATCACTGGAAAATATAATCAGTTGAGATTTATATAATTTAAATGCATACAAACAGGGTTGTCAAATATTTTATAATTTCTGGCAAAAATATAAAAACATTATACAAATGTTTTATTTTTTACCTTATACGTCAATGATCTTTCACATATGTTGTAACTTAGACCCTATTTTACATCATCTAAGGTTTTGTGTTATGCCCGCCATTAGCCATAGCAAGCTAGCTAACATAGCATCCCTTCCTGCTGGATAGCCATAGCCAGCTAGCAAACATAGCATCCCTTCCTGCTGGATAGCCATAGCCAGCTAGCAAACATAGCATCCCTTCCTGCTGGATAGCCATAGCCAGCTAGCAAACATAGCATCCCTTCCTGCTGGATAGCCATAGCCAGCTAGCTAACATAGCATCCCTCTCTGTTTGATCCGGGTGGTTGACTAGGCTAAACTAGCTAGCTGCATTTGCTATCTAAGTAAGTGAGAGAAAAAAATACTATCAAATATAGCTAGTTCTGTCTTTCTCTCTCTCTCTCTGTCTCGCTCTTTCTCTCTCTCTCTCTCACTCTCTTTTCTCTCTCTCTCTCTGTCTCGCTCTTTCTCTCTCTCTCTCTCTTTTCTCTCTCTCTCTCTCTCTCTCTCTTTTTTCTCTCTCTCTCTTTTTTCTCTCTCTCTCTTTTCTCTCTCTCTCTTTCTTCTGCTTCATTTGGTAATAAATACATTTTTTCAAAACTTTTCAACTATTGTCTTTCTCTCTCTTTGAGTCAACTGTAGCTCATGCTTTCAGTACTAGATTCATTATCTGATCCTTTGATTGGGTGAACAACACGTCAGTTCATGTTGCAACATCTCTGATAGGTTGGAGGACGTCCCCCGGAAGTTGTCATTATTACTGTGTAAGTCTATGGAAGGGTGTGAGAACCAAGAGCCTCTAATGGTTTTGTATTGTAGTCAGTGTACCCAGAGGAAGACGGAAGCTAGTCCGCCGGCTACACCATGATGTTACCCTACAGAGTGCTGTTGAGGCTACTGTAGACCTTCATTGCAAAACAGGATGTTTGAATACCTTATTTGATAACATGTACATTTAGTATAGTTTTATCTAACAATTTATCTAACAAAAACTTTTTACTGTTGCAAAATCTTTATTTTTTTGCCTTTAACCTAATTTGCTCAATTGTATTCTTGTTTTTTTTTTTTTTTTTTTTTTTTTTTTTTTTTTTTTTACTGTATTATTGACTGTATGTTTGTTTTACTCCATGTGTAACTCTGTGTCGTTGTATGTGTCGAACTGCTTTGCTTTATCTTGGCCAGGTCGCAATTGTAAATGAGAACTTGTTCTCAACTTGCTTACCTGGTTAAATAAAGGTGAAATAAATAAATAAATAAAAAATTTTTTTAAGAAATTCACTGAGGAGGACGGTCCTTCCCTTCCTCCTCTGAGGTGCCTCCACTGCTATAATCCTATTTGGGTCAGCTAGCCAATCAGGTGTGTTATAGACTAGCTAGGAGTTACCTGAGCGTGAGCAAGCCTGATAAGTGGTTTCCTGTGAGGAGCATTCCAATGTCTTCACAGACATACGAGCAATGTTTCCCAGTAGTTAGACAGAATGAGGTGGAACTGCTTGACCTAATGTGTGCCTCAGTCAGACTCGAGCATCAACCGGATGACATGCCAGGTTAAATCCCGGACAGAGCTCAAGTGCACAGTGGAATAATCTCTGCCCGTGATGATGAACACGCGTCTTACATACGGTACCAGTCAAACATGTGGACACACTTTGCTGGATGAGAGAATGCCAAGATGGCGCTAAGCTGTCATCAAGGCAAAAGGGTGACTACTTTGAAGAATCTCAAATCTAAAATATATTATGATTTGATTTTAACACCTTTTTTTAAAGTTACTACATGATTCCATATGTGTTACTCTATAGTTTTGATGTCTTCACTATAATTCTACAATGTAGAAAATAGTAAAAACAAAGAAGAAACCCTTGAGTGAGTGTCTGTGTCCAAATTTTTGACTGGTAGTGCGTATGTTACATAGGGAGGAAGTAGGAAGTAGACTCGACTAAACAAGGATATCCATCAGACACGTAACACACTATGGCCTCTGATTGAAAATAGTACACTTTGTAGGGAATAGGATTTGTTATTTGAGACTATCACTGTAGTGTTGTAATGGATTGAATTCATTGGATTATGTTCTAGCTAACTCCACTAGCTTGATCCACCGTCAGCTAGCAAACTCCACTAGCTTGATCCACCGTCAGCTAGCTAACTCAACTAGCTTGATCCACCGTCAGCTAGCTAACTCAACTAGCTTGATCCACCGTCAGCTAGCTAACTCAACTAGCTTGATCCACCGTCAGCTAGCTAACTCCACTAGCTTGATCCACCGTCAGCTAGCTAACTCAACTAGCTTGATCCACCGTCAGCTAGCTAACTCCACTAGCTTGATCCACCGTCAGCTAGCTAACTCCACTAGCTTGATCCACCGTCAGCTAGCTAACTCCACTAGCTTGATCCTCCATCACCTAGCTAACTCCACTAGCTTGATCCACCGTCAGCTAGCTAACTCAACTAGCTTGATCCTCCATCACCTAGCTAACTCCACTAGCTTGATCCACCGTCAGCTAGCTAACTCCACTAGCTTGATCCTCCATCACCTAGCTAACTCCACTAGCTTGATCCACCGTCAGCTAGCTAACTCCACTAGCTTGATCCACCGTCAGCTAGCTAACTCCACTAGCTTGATCCACCATCACATAAACATACTGTAGAACCATCATGTATAGAACGTATAGAACCATCCATCCTACCACATAAACATACTATAGAACCATTCATCCTACCACATAAACATACTGTAGAACCATCATGTATAGAGCGCATAGAACCATCCATCCTACCACATAAACATACTGTAGAACCATCATGTATAGAACGTATAGAACCATCCATCCTACCACATAAACATACTATAGAACCATTCATCCTACCACATAAACATACTGTAGAACCATCATGTATAGAACGTATAGAACCATCCATCCTACCACATAAACATACTGTAGAACCATCATGTATAGAACGTATAGAACCATCCATCCTACCACATAAACATACTATAGAACCATTCATCCTACCACATAAACATACTGTAGAACCATCATGTATAGAACGTATAGAACCATCCATCCTACCACATAAACATACTGTAGAACCATCATCCTACCACATAAACATAATGTAGAACCATCATGTATAGAACGTATAGAACCATCCATCCTACCACATAAACATACTGTAGAACCATCATCCTACCACATAAACATACTGTAGAACCATCATGTATAGAACGTATAGAACCATCCATCCTACCACATCATCTATTTCAGAACCTGTTAAAGTGATATAGTAATATAGCAGACCATAGATTCTGACAGCAAGGGTCACACTCTTTCTTATGTTACATTCAATTAGTGGCGTTGAGTTGTGATGTTATCGGTGCTGTGGGACTCTTATTTGTAGGGTTATTGGTGTTCTCGGTGCTACGGGGTGTGAGGCGAGCCCTCGGGGGAGGGAGAGCTGAGAACAGTTTGTCTTAACAAGGTCAGGAAGGTCGACACCAGTCTTTCTGTTAGTGGTGTGTTGTTATGTGACACGCCGTCACGCTTGTTGTCGGTAGCGATGAAATCGTAGCGTTTGATGTAACTACACTCCTTCAACATCGGGACCCTTCTGTATTTTCAGCATGGCTTTAGCGCGGGACCCTTCTGTATTTTCAGCATGGCTTTAGCGCGGGACCCTTCTGTATTTTCAGCATGGCTTTAGCGCGGGACCCTTCTGTATTTTCAGCATGGCTTTAGCGCGGGACCCTTCTGTATTTTCAGCATGGCTTTAGCGCGGGACCCTTCTGTATTTTCAGCATGGCTTTAGTGTGTCGTATCGTTAGCTTCACCAGCACTTCTGATATAAATGCCGGTCATCCTTTATGAAAATACTGTACGGGTGAGGGATTCCACTGGAAACAACACTGTTTGGGAGCGCCTCAGAGAGAACTACAACAGGGTTAACTCCATGATTCTGTAGAGTGACACAACCCTCAGCCAGAGGACATAATCTATATGGGTTTAATATAATAGTCTCTATATTATAGGACATAATCTATAAGGGTTTACTATAATAGTCTCTATATTATAGGACATAATGTATAAGGGGTTAATATAATAGTCTCTATATTATAGGACATAATGTATAAGGGGTTACTATAATAGTCTCTATATTATAGGACACAATCTATAAGGGGTTAATGAGAGCTCACAACTCAAACTGGTCTTCAACTTCCTTCCCAATTCTAAGACTGTCGTTTCTGCCTATTATTTACTGTAATGGGCTTTGGCTGATCCCTGTCTGATCGCTGGTTGATCCCTGGTTGATTACTGGCTGATCCCTGGCAGACCATTAGACTTGACAATAATAATGAGATGCCTACTGGAGAACTTATTTGTATTGCTTTTAATCTTTTTAATGAATGTATCTAATTAACACTTTGTTCTAGCTAGCTATTTGTGTAGGTAGCTATCAAGTAAACACAATTAGGGTATAGGACTAGGGTATAGGACTGGGGTAAAGGGCTGGGGTATAGGACTGGGGTATAGGGTTAGGGTAAAGGGTTAGGGTAAAGGGTTAGGGTAAAGGGCTGGGGTATAGGTCTGGGGTATAGGGTTAGGGTGAAGGGCTGGGGTATAGGGTTAGGGTAATGGGCTGGGGTATAGGGTTAGGGTAAAGGGCTGGGGTATAGGACTGGGGTATAGGGTTAGGGTAAAGGGTTAGGGTAAAGGGCTGGGGTATAGGACTGGGGTATAGGGTTAGGGTAAAGGGCTGGGGTATAGGACTGGGGTATAGGGTTAGGGTAAAGGGTTAGGGTAAAGGGTTGGGGTATAGGACTGGGGTATAGGGTTAGGGTAATGGGCTGGGGTAAAGGGCTGGGGTATAGGACTGGGGTATAGGGTTAGGGTAATGGGCTGGGGTATAGGACTGGGGTATAGGGTTAGGGTAATGGGCTGGGGTATAGGACTGGGGTATAGGGTTAGGGTAATGGGCTGGGGTAAAGGGTTAGGGTAATGGGCTGGGGTATAGGGTTAGGGTAATGGGCTGGGGTATAGGACTGGGGTAAAGGGTAAAGGGTTAGGGTAAAGGGCTGGGGTATAGGACTGGGGTATAGGGTTAGGGTATAGGGTTAGGGTAAAGGGCTGGGGTAAAGGGTTAGGGTATAGGGTTAGGGTAAAGGGCTGGGGTATAGGGTTAGGGTAATGGGCTGGGGTATAGGACTGGGGTATAGGGTTAGGGTAATGGGCTGGGGTATAGGGTTAGGGTAATGGGCTGGGGTATAGGGTTAGGGTAAAGGACTGGAGTATAGGGTTAGGGTAAAGGACTGGGGTATAGGGTTAGGGTAAAGGACTGGGGTATAGGACTGGGGTATAGGGTTAGGGTAAAGGGCTGGGGTATAGGACTGGGGTATAGGGTTAGGGTAATGGGCTGGGGTAAATGGTTAGGGTAAAGGGCTGGGGTATAGGGTTAGGGTAAATGGCTGGGGTATAGGGTATAGAGTTAGGGTAAAGGACTGGGGTATAGGGTTAGGTTAAAGCACTGGGGTATAGGGTATTGGGTTAGGGTAAAGGACTGGGGTATTGGGTATAGAGTTAGGGTAAACGACTGGGGTATAGGGTATAAAGTTAGGGTAAAGGACTGGGGTATAGGGTTATGGTAAAGGACTGGGGTATAGGACTGGGGTATAGAATTAGGGTAAAGGACTGGGGTATAGGGTTAGGGTATAGGACTGGGGTATAGAGTTAGGGTAAAGGGCTGGGGTATAGGGTTAGGGTAAAGGACTGGGGTATAGGTTTGGGTTAAAGGCCTGGGGTATAGGGTATAGGGCTGGGGTATAGGGCTGGGGTATAAGGCTAGGGTATAGGACTGGGGTATAGGGCTGGGGTATAGGGCTAGGGTATAGGACTGGGGTATAGGGCTGGGGTATAGGGCTGGGGTATAAGGCTGGAGTATAGGGCTGGGGTATAGGGTATAGGGCTGGGGTATAGGGCTGGGGTATAGGGTATAGGGCTGGGGTATAGGGCTGGGGTATAGGGCTGGGGTATAGGACTGGGGTATAGGGTATAGGGCTGGGGTATAGGGCTAGGGTATAGGACTGGGGTATAGGGTATAGGGCTGGGGTATAGGGCTAGGGTATAGGGCTGGGGTATAGGGCTGGGGTATAGGGTATAGGGCTGGGGTATAGGGCTGGGGTATAGGGTATAGGGCTGGGGTATAGGGCTGGGGTATAGGGCTGGGGTATAGGGCTGGGGTATACGGCAAGATGGTACGGGTGGAGTATAGGGCTGGGGTGGGGTATAGTTCTGGGATATAGGGGTGGGGTACAGGGCTAGTGTATAGAGCTAGTATACAGGGCTGGGGTACAGGGCTGGGGTATGGGGCTGGGCTATAGGGCTGGGGTACAGGGCTGGGGTATAGGGCTGTGATGTAGGGCTGAGGTATAGTGCTGGTGGTAGGGCTTGGACTATGGGCTGGGACTGTGGCTGGGGTGTACATTTTGGGGTATAGGCCTGTATATGAGGCTGTATCTGGGGTATAGGGCAGTATATGGGGTATAGGGCTGTATCTGGGGTATAGGGCTGTATATGGGGTATAGGGCTGTATCTAGGGTATAGGGCTGTATCTGGGGTATAGGGCTGTATCTGGGGTAGAGGGCTGTATCTGGGGTATAAGGCTGTATCTGGGGTAGAGGGCTGTATCTGGGGTATAAGGCTGTATCTGGGGTAGAGGGCTGTATCTGGGGTAGAGGCTGTATCTGGGGTATAGGGCTGTATCTGGGGTATAGATCTGGGGTATAGGGCTGTATCTGGGGTAGAGGGCTGTATCTGGGGTATAGGGGGCTGTATCTGGGGTATAAGGCTGTATCTGGGGTAGAGGGCTGTATCTGGGGTAGAGGGGCTGTATCTGGGGTATAGGGCTGTATCTGGGGTAGAGGGCTGTATCTGGGGTAGAGGGCTGTATCTGGGGTAGAGGGCTGTATCTGGGGTAGAGGGCTGTATCTGGGGAGTAGGGCTGTATCTGGGGTAGAGGGCTGTATCTGGGGTAGAGGGCTGTATCTGGGGTAGTAGGGCTGTATCTGGGGTAGTAGGGCTGTATCTGGGGTATAGGGCTGTATCTGGGGTAGAGGGCTGTATCTGGGGCATAGGGCTGTATCTGGGGTAGAGGGCTGTATCTGGGGTAGAGGGCTGTATCTGGGGTATAGGGCTGTATCTGGGGTAGAGGGCTGTATCTGGGGAGTAGGGCTGTATCTGGGGAGTAGGGCTGTATCTGGGGTGTATCTGGGGTAGGGGCTGTATCTGGGGTAGAGGGCTGTATCTGGGGTATAGGGCTGTATCTGGGGTATAATGCTGTATCTGGGGTATAATGCTGTATCTGGGGTATAATGCTGTATCTGGGTTATAATGCTGTATCTAGGGTATAGGGCTGTATCTGGGGTATAGGGCTGTATCTGGGGTATAGGGCTGTATCTAGGGTATAAGGCTCTATCTGGGGTATAGGGCTGTATCTGAGGTAGAGGGCTGTATCTGGGGTAGAGGGCTGTATCTGGGGTATAGGGCTGTATCTGGGGTATAGGGCTGTATCTGGGGTATAGGGCTGTATCTGGGGTATAGGGCTGTATCTGGGGTATGTATCTGGGGTAGAGGGCTGTATCTGGGGTATAGGGCTGTATCTGGGGTATAGGGCTGTATCTGGGGTATAGGGCTGTATCTGGGGTATAGGGCTGTATATATAGGGGCTGTATCTGGGGTAGAGGCCTGTATCTGGGGTAGAGGGCTGTATCTGGGGTAGAGGGCTGTATCTGGGGTAGTAGGGCTGTATCTGGGGAGTAGGGCTGTATCTGGGGAGTAGGGCTGTATCTGGGGTATAGGGCTGTATCTGGGGTAGAGGGCTGTATCTAGGGAATAGGGCTGTATCTGGGGTGGAGGGCTGTATCTGGGGTATAGGGCTGTATCTGGGGTATAGGGCTGTATCTGGGGTAGAGGGCTGTATCTGGGGAGTAGGGCTGTATCTGGGGAGTAGGGCTGTATCTAGGGTAGAGGGCTGTATCTGGGGTAGAGGGCTGTATCTGGGGTAGAGGGCTGTATCTAGGGTAGAGGCCTGTATCTGGGGTAGAGGGCTGTATCTGGGGTATAGGGCTGTATCTGGGGTATAGGGCTGTATCTGGGGTATAGGGCTGTATCTGGGGTATAGGGCTGTATATGGGGTATAATGCTGTATCTGGGGTAGAGGCCTGTATCTGGGGTAGAGGGCTGTATCTGGGGTAGAGGGCTGTATCTGGGGAGTAGGGCTGTATCTGGGGAGTAGGGCTGTATCTGGGGAGTAGGGCTGTATCTGGGGTATAGGGCTGTATCTGGGGTAGAGGCTGTATCTAGGGAATAGGGCTGTATCTGGGGTGGAGGGCTGTATCTGGGGTATAGGGCTGTATCTGGGGTATAGGGCTGTATCTGGGGTAGAGGGCTGTATCTGGGGAGTAGGGCTGTATCTGGGGAGTAGGGCTGTATCTAGGGTAGAGGGCTGTATCTGGGGTAGAGGGCTGTATCTGGGGTAGAGGGCTGTATCTAGGGTAGAGGCCTGTATCTGGGGTAGAGGGCTGTATCTGGGGAGTAGGGCTGTATCTGGGGTAGAGGGCTGTATCTGGGGTAGAGGGCTGTATCTGGGGAGTAGGGCTGTATCTGGGGAGTAGGGCTGTATCTGGGGAGTAGGGCTGTATCTGGGGTATAGGGCTGTATCTGGGGTAGAGGGCTGTATCTGGGGCATAGGGCTGTATCTGGGGTAGAGGGCTGTATCTGGGGTATAGGGCTGTATCTGGGGTATATGGCTGTATCTGGGGTAGAGGGCTGTATCTGGGGAGTAGGGCTGTATCTGGGGAGTAGGGCTGTATCTAGGGTAGAGGGCTGTATCTGGGGTAGAGGGCTGTATCTGGGGTAGAGGGCTGTATCTGGGGTATAGGGCTGTATCTGGGGTATAGGGCTGTATCTGGGGTAGAGGGCTGTATCTGGGGTATAGGGCTGTATCTGGGGTATAGGGCTGTATCTGGTGTATAATGCTGTATCTGGGGTATAATGCTGTATCTGGGGTATAATGCTGTATCTGGGGTATAATGCTGTATCTGGGGTATAAGGCTGTATCTGGGGTAGAGGGCTGTATCTGGGGTAGAGGCTGTATCTGGGGCATAGGGCTGTATCTGGGGTAGAGGGCTGTATCTGGGGTATAGGGCTGTATCTGGGGTATACGGCTGTATCTGGGGTAGAGGGCTGTATCTGGGGCTGTATCTGGGGAGTAGGGCTGTATCTGGGGTAGTAGGGCTGTATCTGGGGTAGAGGGCTGTATCTGGGGTAGAGGGCTGTATCTGGGGTAGAGGGCTGTATCTGGGGTATAGGGCTGTATCTGGGGTATAGGGCTGTATCTGGGGTATAATGCTGTATCTGGGGTATAATGCTGTAGGGGTATACTGCTGTATCTGGGGTATAATGCTGTATCTAGGGTATAGGGCTGTATCTGGGGTATAGGGCTGTATCTGGGGTATAGGGCTGTATCTGGGGTAGAGGGCTGTATCTGGGGTATAGGGCTGTATCTGGGGTATAGGGCTGTATCTGGGGTATAGGGCTGTATCTGGGGTATAGGGCTGTATCTGGGGTATAATGCTGTATCTGGGGTAGAGGCCTGTATCTGGGGTAGAGGGCTGTATCTGGGGAGTAGGGCAGTATCTGGGATAGAGGGCTGTATCTGGGGTAGAGGGCTGTATCTGGGGAGTAGGGCTGTATCTGGGGAGTAGGGCTGTATCTGGGGAGTAGGGCTGTATCTGGGGTATAGGGCTGTATCTGGGGTAGAGGGCTGTATCTGGGGAATAGGGCTGTATCTGGGGTAGAGGGCTGTATCTTGGGTATAGGGCTGTATCTGGGGTATAGGGCTGTATCTGGGGTAGAGGGCTGTATCTGGGGAGTAGGGCTGTATCTGGGGAGTAGGGCTGTATCTAGGGTAGAGGGCTGTATCTGGGGTAGAGGGCTGTATCTGGGGTAGAGGGCTGTATCTAGGGTAGAGGCCTGTATCTGTGGAGGGCTGTATCTAGGGGAGTAGGGCTGTATCTGGGGTAGAGGGCTGTATCTGGGGTAGAGGGCTGTATCTGGGGAGTAGGGCTGTATCTGGGGTAGAGGGCTGTATCTGGGGTAGAGGGCTGTATCTGGGGAGTAGGGCTGTATCTGGGGAGTAGGGCTGTATCTGGGGAGTAGGGCTGTATCTGGGGAGTAGGGCTGTATCTAGGGTAGAGGGCTGTATCTGGGGTAGAGGGCTGTATCTGGGGTAGAGGGCTGTATCTGGGGTATAGGGCTGTATCTGGGGTATAGGGCTGTATCTGGGGTATAATGCTGTATCTGGGGTATAATGCTGTATCTGGGGTATAATGCTGTATCTAGGGTATAGGGCTGTATCTGGGGTATAGGGCTGTATCTGGGGTATAGGGCTGTATCTGGGGTAGAGGGCTGTATCTGGGGTATAGGGCTGTATCTAGGGTATAAGGCTCTATCTGGGGTATAGGGCTGTATCTGGGGTAGAGGGCTGTATCTGGGGTAGAGGGCTGTATCTGGGGTATAGGGCTGTATCTAGGGTATAAGGCTCTATCTGGGGTATAGGGCTGTATCTGGGGTAGAGGGCTGTATCTGGGGTATAGGGCTGTATCTAGGGTATAAGGCTCTATCTGGGGTATAGGGCTGTATCTGGGGTATAAGGCTGTATCTGGGGTAGAGGGCTGTATCTGGGGTATAGGGCTGTATCTGGGGTAGAGGGCTGTATCTGGGGTATAGGGCTGTATCTGGGGTATAGGGCTGTATCTGGGGTATAGGGCTGTATCTGGGGTATAGGGCTGTATATGGGGTATAATGCTGTATCTGGGGTAGAGGCCTGTATCTGGGGTAGAGGGCTGTATCTGGGGTAGAGGGCTGTATCTGGGGAGTAGGGCTGTATCTGGGGAGTAGGGCTGTATCTGGGGAGTAGGGCTGTATCTGGGGTATAGGGCTGTATCTGGGGTAGAGGGCTGTATCTAGGGAATAGGGCTGTATCTGGGGTGGAGGGCTGTATCTGGGGTATAGGGCTGTATCTGGGGTATAGGGCTGTATCTGGGGTAGAGGGCTGTATCTGGGGAGTAGGGCTGTATCTGGGGAGTAGGGCTGTATCTAGGGTAGAGGGCTGTATCTGGGGTAGAGGGCTGTATCTGGGGTAGAGGGCTGTATCTAGGGTAGAGGCCTGTATCTGGGGTAGAGGGCTGTATCTGGGGAGTAGGGCTGTATCTGGGGTAGAGGGCTGTATCTGGGGTAGAGGGCTGTATCTGGGGAGTAGGGCTGTATCTGGGGAGTAGGGCTGTATCTGGGGAGTAGGGCTGTATCTGGGGTATAGGGCTGTATCTGGGGTAGAGGGCTGTATCTGGGGCATAGGGCTGTATCTGGGGTAGAGGGCTGTATCTGGGGTAGAGGGCTGTATCTAGGGTAGAGGCCTGTATCTGGGGTAGAGGGCTGTATCTGGGGAGTAGGGCTGTATCTGGGGTAGAGGGCTGTATCTGGGGTAGAGGGCTGTATCTGGGGAGTAGGGCTGTATCTGGGGAGTAGGGCTGTATCTGGGGAGTAGGGCTGTATCTGGGGTATAATGCTGTATCTGGGGTATAATGCTGTATCTGGGGTATAATGCTGTATCTGGGGTAGAGGGCTGTATCTGGGGTAGAGGGCTGTATCTGGGGCATAGGGCTGTATCTGGGGTAGAGGGCTGTATCTGGGGTATAGGGCTGTATCTGGGGTATACGGCTGTATCTGGGGTATAGGGCTGTATCTGGGTAGAGGGCTGTATCTGGGGTAGAGGGCTGTATCTGGGGTATAGGGCTGTATCTAGGGTATAAGGCTCTATCTGGGGTATAGGGCTGTATCTGGGGTAGAGGGCTGTATCTGGGGTATAGGGCTGTATCTAGGGTATAAGGCTCTATCTGGGGTATAGGGCTGTATCTGGGGTATAAGGCTGTATCTGGGGTAGAGGGCTGTATCTGGGGTATAGGGCTGTATCTGGGGTAGAGGGCTGTATCTGGGGTATAGGGCTGTATCTGGGGTATAGGGCTGTATCTGGGGTATAGGGCTGTATATGGGGTATAATGCTGTATCTGGGGTAGAGGCCTGTATCTGGGGTAGAGGGCTGTATCTGGGGTAGAGGGCTGTATCTGGGGAGTAGGGCTGTATCTGGGGAGTAGGGCTGTATCTGGGGAGTAGGGCTGTATCTGGGGTATAGGGCTGTATCTGGGGTAGAGGGCTGTATCTAGGGAATAGGGCTGTATCTGGGGTGGAGGGCTGTATCTGGGGTATAGAGCTGTATCTGGGGTATAGGGCTGTATCTGGGGTAGAGGGCTGTATCTGGGGAGTAGGGCTGTATCTGGGGAGTAGGGCTGTATCTAGGGTAGAGGGCTGTATCTGGGGTAGAGGGCTGTGTCTGGGGTAGAGGGCTGTATCTAGGGTAGAGGCCTGTATCTGGGGTAGAGGGCTGTATCTGGGGAGTAGGGCTGTATCTGGGGTAGAGGGCTGTATCTGGGGTAGAGGGCTGTATCTGGGGAGTAGGGCTGTATCTGGGGAGTAGGGCTGTATCTGGGGTATAGGGCTGTATCTGGGTAGAGGGCTGTATCTGGGGTAGAGGGCTGTATCTGGGGTATAGGGCTGTATCTAGGGTATAAGGCTCTATCTGGGGTATAGGGCTGTATCTGGGGTAGAGGGCTGTATCTGGGGTATAGGGCTGTATCTAGGGTATAAGGCTCTATCTGGGGTATAGGGCTGTATCTGGGGTATAAGGCTGTATCTGGGGTAGAGGGCTGTATCTGGGGTATAGGGCTGTATCTGGGGTAGAGGGCTGTATCTGGGGTATAGGGCTGTATCTGGGGTATAGGGCTGTATCTGGGGTATAGGGCTGTATATGGGGTATAATGCTGTATCTGGGGTAGAGGCCTGTATCTGGGGTAGAGGGCTGTATCTGGGGTAGAGGGCTGTATCTGGGGAGTAGGGCTGTATCTGGGGAGTAGGGCTGTATCTGGGGAGTAGGGCTGTATCTGGGGTATAGGGCTGTATCTGGGGTAGAGGGCTGTATCTAGGGAATAGGGCTGTATCTGGGGAGTAGGGCTGTATCTAGGGTAGAGGGCTGTATCTGGGGTAGAGGGCTGTATCTGGGGTAGAGGGCTGTATCTAGGGTAGAGGCCTGTATCTGGGGTAGAGGGCTGTATCTGGGGAGTAGGGCTGTATCTGGGGTAGAGGGCTGTATCTGGGGTAGAGGGCTGTATCTGGGGAGTAGGGCTGTATCTGGGGAGTAGGGCTGTATCTGGGGTATAGGGCTGTATCTGGGGTAGAGGGGCATGGGCTGTATCTGGGGTAGAGGGCTGTATCTGGGGTATAGGGCTGTATCTGGGGTATACGGCTGTATCTGGGGTAGAGGGCTGTATCTGGGGAGTAGGGCTGTATCTGGGGAGTAGGGCTGTATCTAGGGTAGAGGGCTGTATCTGGGGTAGAGGGCTGTATCTGGGGTAGAGGGCTGTATCTGGGGTATAGGGCTGTATCTGGGGTATAGGGCTGTATCTGGGGTATAATGCTGTATCTGGGGTATAATGCTGTATCTGGGGTATAATGCTGTATCTGGGGTATAAGGCTCTATCTGGGGTATAGGGCTGTATCTGGGGTAGAGGGCTGTATCTGGGGTAGAGGGCTGTATCTGGGGTATAAGGCTGTATCTGGGGTATAGGGCTGTATCTGGGGTATAATGCTGTATCTGGGGTATAATGCTGTATCTGGGGTATAAGGCTGTATCTGGGGTAGAGGGCTGTATCTGGGGTAGAGGGCTGTATCTGGGGCATAGGGCTGTATCTGGGGTAGAGGGCTGTATCTGGGGTATAGGGCTGTATCTGGGGTATACGGCTGTATCTGGGGTAGAGGGCTGTATCTGGGGAGTAGGGCTGTATCTGGGGAGTAGGGCTGTATCTAGGGTAGAGGGCTGTATCTGGGGTAGAGGGCTGTATCTGGGGTAGAGGGCTGTATCTGGGGTATAGGGCTGTATCTGGGGTATAGGGCTGTATCTGGGGTATAATGCTGTATCTGGGGTATAATGCTGTATCTGGGGTATAATGCTGTATCTGGGGTATAATGCTGTATCTAGGGTATAGGGCTGTATCTGGGGTATAGGGCTGTATCTGGGGTATAGGGCTGTATCTGGGGTAGAGGGCTGTATCTGGGGTATAGGGCTGTATCTGGGGTATAGGGCTGTATCTGGGGTATAGGGCTGTATCTGGGGTATAGGGCTGTATCTGGGGTATAATGCTGTATCTGGGGTAGAGGCCTGTATCTGGGGAGTAGGGCAGTATCTGGGATAGAGGGCTGTATCTGGGGTAGAGGGCTGTATCTGGGGAGTAGGGCTGTATCTGGGGAGTAGGGCTGTATCTGGGGAATAGGGCTGTATCTGGGGTAGAGGGCTGTATCTGGGGTATAGGGCTGTATCTGGGGTATAGGGCTGTATCTGGGGTAGAGGGCTGTATCTGGGGAGTAGGGCTGTATCTGGGGAGTAGGGCTGTATCTAGGGTAGAGGGCTGTATCTGGGGTAGAGGGCTGTATCTGGGGTAGAGGGCTGTATCTAGGGTAGAGGCCTGTATCTGTGGTAGAGGGCTGTATCTGGGGAGTAGGGCTGTATCTGGGGTAGAGGGCTGTATCTGGGGTAGAGGGCTGTATCTGGGGAGTAGGGCTGTATCTGGGGTAGAGGGCTGTATCTGGGGTAGAGGGCTGTATCTGGGGAGTAGGGCTGTATCTGGGGAGTAGGGCTGTATCTGGGGAGTAGGGCTGTATCTGGGGAGTAGGGCTGTATCTAGGGTAGAGGGCTGTATCTGGGGTAGAGGGCTGTATCTGGGGTAGAGGGCTGTATCTGGGGTATAGGGCTGTATCTGGGGTATAGGGCTGTATCTGGGGTATAATGCTGTATCTGGGGTATAATGCTGTATCTGGGGTATAATGCTGTATCTGGGGTATAATGCTGTATCTAGGGTATAGGGCTGTATCTGGGGTATAGGGCTGTATCTGGGGTATAGGGCTGTATCTGGGGTAGAGGGCTGTATCTGGGGTATAGGGCTGTATCTAGGGTATAAGGCTCTATCTGGGGTATAGGGCTGTATCTGGGGTAGAGGGCTGTATCTGGGGTAGAGGGCTGTATCTGGGGTATAGGGCTGTATCTAGGGTATAAGGCTCTATCTGGGGTATAGGGCTGTATCTGGGGTAGAGGGTGTATCTGGGGTAGAGGGCTGTATCTGGGGTATCTGGGGTAGGCTCTGTATCTGGGGTAGAGGGCTGTATCTGGGGTATAGGGCTGTATCTAGGGTATAAGGCTCTATCTGGGGTATAGGGCTGTATCTGGGGTAGAGGGCTGTATCTGGGGTAGAGGGCTGTATCTGGGGTATAAGGCTCTATCTGGGGTATAGGGCTGTATCTGGGGTAGAGGGCTGTATCTGGGGTAGAGGGCTGTATCTGGGGTAGAGGGCTGTATCTGGGGTATAGGGCTGTATCTGGGGTAGAGGGCTGTATCTGGGGTAGAGGGCTGTATCTGGGGTATAGGGCTGTATCTGGGGTAGAGGGCTGTATCTGGGGTAGAGGGCTGTATCTGGGGTAGAGGGCTGTATCTGGGGTATGGGGCTGTATCTGGGGTAGAGGGCTGTATCTAGGGTAGAGGGCTGTATCTGGGGTAGAGGGCTGTATCTGGGGTAGAGGGCTGTATCTGGGGCATAGGGCTGTATCTGGGGTAGAGGGCTGTATCTGGGGTATAGGGCTGTATCTGGGGTAGAGGGCTGTATCTGGGGTATAAGGTTGTATCTGGGGTATAGGGCTGTATCTGGGGTAGAGGGCTGTATCTGGGGTATAGGGCTGTATCTGGGGTATAGGGCTGTATCTGGGGTAGAGGGCTGTATCTGGGGTATAGGGCTGTATCTGGGGTAGAGGGCTGTATCTGGGGTAGAGGGCTGTATCTGGGGTATAGGGCTGTATCTGGGGTATAGGGCTGTATCTGGGGTAGAGGGCTGTATCTGGGGTATAGGGCTGTATCTGGGGTAGAGGGCTGTATCTGGGGTAGAGGGCTGTATCTGGGGTATAGGGCTGTATCTGGGGTATAGGGCTGTATCTAGGGTATAAGGCTCTATCTGGGGTATAGGGCTGTATCTGGTGTAGAGGGCTGTATCTGGGGTATAGGGCTGTATCTAGGGTATAAGGCTCTATCTGGGGTATAGGGCTGTATCTGGGGTAGAGGGCTGTATCTGGGGTAGAGGGCTGTATCTGGGGTATAAGGCTCTATCTGGGGTATAGGGCTGTATCTGGGGTAGAGGGCTGTATCTGGGGTAGAGGGCTGTATCTGGGGTAGAGGGCTGTATCTGGAGTATAGGGCTGTATCTGGGGTAGTGTGCTGTATCTGGGGTAGAGGGCTGTATCTGGGGTATAGGGCTGTATCTGGGGTAGAGGGCTGTATCTGGGGTATAGGGCTGTATCTGGGGTATAGGGCTGTATCTGGGATATAGGGCTGTATCTGGGGTAGAGGGCTGTATCTGGGGAGTAGGGCTGTATCTCGGGAGTAGGGCTGTATCTAGGGTAGAGGGCTGTATCTGGGGTAGAGGGCTGTATCTGGGGTAGAGGGCTGTATCTGGGGTAGAGGGCTGTATCTGGGGTAGAGGGCTGTATCTGGGGTAGAGGGCTGTATCTGGGGTAGAGGGCTGTATCTGGGGTAGAGGGCTGTATCTGGGGTAGAGGGCTGTATCTGGGGTAGAGGGCTGTATCTAGGGTAGAGGGCTGTATCTGGGGTAGAGGGCTGTATCTGGGGTATAGGGCTGTATCTGGGGTAGAGGGCTGTATCTAGGGTAGAGGGCTGTATCTGGGGTAGAGGGCTGTATCTGGGGTAGAGGGCTGTATCTGGGGCATAGGGCTGTATCTGGGGTAGAGGGCTGTATCTGGGGTATACGGCTGTATCTGGGGTAGAGGGCTGTATCTGGGGTATAAGGCTGTATCTGGGGTATAGGGCTGTATCTGGGGTAGAGGGCTGTATCTGGGGTATAGGGCTGTATCTGTGGTATAGGGCTGTATCTGGGCTAGAGGGCTGTATCTGGGGTAGAGGGCTGTATCTGGGGTATAGGGCTGTATCTGGGGTATAGGGCTGTATCTAGGGTATAAGGCTGTATCTGGGGTATAGGGCTGTATCTGGGGTATAGGGCTGTATCTGGGGTATAGGGCTGTATCTGGGGTAGAGGGGCTGTATCTGGGGTAGAGGCTGTATCTGGGGTATAGGGCTGTATCTGGGGTATAGGGCTGTATCTGGGGTAGAGGGCTGTATCTGGGGTAGAGGGCTGTATCTGGGGTATAGGGCTGTATCTGGGGTAGAGGCTGTATCTGGGGTATAGGGCTGTATCTGGGGTATAGGGCTGTATCTAGGGTATAAGGCTGTATCTGGGGTAGAGTGCTGTATCTGGGGTATAGGGTTGTATCTAGGGTAGAGGGCTGTATCTGGGGTATAGGGCTGTATCTGGGGTAGAGGGCTGTATCTGGGGAGTAGGGCTGTATCTGGGGAGTAGGGCTGTATCTAGGGTAGAGGGCTGTATCTGGGGTAGAGGGCTGTATCTGGGGTATAGGGCTGTATATGGGGTAGAGGGCTGTATCTGGGGTAGAGGGCTGTATCTAGGGTAGAGGGCTGTATCTGGGGTATAGGGCTGTATCTGGGGTATAGGGCTGTATCTGGGGTATAGGGCTGTATCTGGGGTAGAGGGCTGTATCTGGGGTATAGGGCTGTATCTGGGGTAGAGGGCTGTATCTGGGGTATAGGGCTGTATCTGGGGTATAGGGCTGTATCTAGGGTATAAGGCTGTATCTGGGGTAGAGGGCTGTATCTGGGGTATAGGGTTGTATCTAGGGTAGAGGGCTGTATCTGGGGTATAGGGCTGTATCTGGGGTAGAGGGCTGTATCTGGGGAGTAGGGCTGTATCTGGGGAGTAGGGCTGTATCTAGGGTAGAGGGCTGTATCTGGGGTAGAGGGCTGTATCTGGGGTATAGGGCTGTATATGGGGTAGAGGGCTGTATCTGGGGTAGAGGGCTGTATCTAGGGTAGAGGGCTGTATCTGGGGTAGAGGGCTGTATCTGGGGTAGAGGGCTGTATCTAGGGTAGAGGGCTGTATCTGGGGTAGAGGGCTGTATCTGGGGTATAGGGCTGTATCTGGGGTAGAGGGCTGTATCTAGGGTAGAGGGCTGTATCTGGGGTAGAGGGCTGTATCTGGGGTAGAGGGCTGTATCTGGGGCATAGGGCTGTATCTGGGGTAGAGGGCTGTATCTAGGGTATAGGGCTGTATCTGGGGTAGAGGGCTGTATCTGGGGTATAAGGCTGTATCTGGGGTATAGGGCTGTATCTGGGGTAGAGGGCTGTATCTGGGGTATAGGGCTGTATCTGGGGTAGCGGGCTGTATCTGGGGTATAGGGCTGTATCTGGGGTAGAGGGCTGTATCTGGGGTAGAGGGCTGTATCTGGGGTATAGGGCTGTATCTGGGGTATAGGGCTGTATCTAGGGTATAAGGCTGTATCTGGGGTAGAGGGCTGTATCTGGGGTAGAGGGCTGTATCTGGGGTATAGGGTTGTATCTAGGGTAGAGGGCTGTATCTGGGGTATAGGGCTGTATCTGGGGTAGATGGCTGTATCTGGGGAGTAGGGCTGTATCTGGGGAGTAGGGCTGTATCTAGGGTAGAGGGCTGTATCTGGGGTAGAGGGCTGTATCTGGGGTATAGGGCTGTATATGGGGTAGAGGGCTGTATCTGGGGTAGAGGGCTGTATCTAGGGTAGAGGGCTGTATCTGGGGTAGAGGGCTGTATCTGGGGTATAGGGCTGTATCTAGGGTAGAGGGCTGTATCTGGGGTAGAGGGCTGTATCTGGGGTATAGGGCTGTATCTGGGGTAGAGGGCTGTATCTAGGGTAGAGGGCTGTATCTGGGGTAGAGGGCTGTATCTGGGGTAGAGGGCTGTATCCGGGGTATAGGGCTGTATCTGGGGTATAGGGCTGTATCTGGGGTATAGGGCTGTATCTAGGGTATAAGGCTGTATCTGGGTTAGAGGGCTGTATCTGGGGTAGAGGGCTGTATCTGGGGTATAGGGTTGTATCTAGGGTACAGGGCTGTATCTGGGGTAGAGGGCTGTATCTGGGGTAGAGGGCTGTATCTGGGGTAGAGGACTGTATCTTGGGTAGAGGGCTGTATCTGGGGTATAGGGCTGTATCTGGGGTAGAGGGCTGTATCTGGGGTATAGGGCTGTATCTGGGGTAGAGGGCTGTATCTGGGGTAGAGGGCTGTATCTGGGGTATAGGGCTGTATCTAGGGTATAAGGCTGTATCTGGGGTAGAGGGCTGTATCTGGGGTAGAGGGCTGTATCTGGGGTATAGGGCTGTATCTGGGGTATAGGGCTGTATCTGGGGTATAGGGCTGTATCTGGGGTATAGGGCTGTATCTGGGGTATAGGGCTGTATCTGGGGTATAAGGCTGTATCTGGGGTATAGGGCTGTATCTGGGGTAGAGGGCTGTATCTGGGGTATAAGGCTGTATCTGGGGTATAGGGCTGTATCTGGGGAGTAGGGCTGTATCTGGGGTATAGGGCTGTATCTGGGGTATAGGGCTGTATCTGGGGTAGAGGGCTGTATCTGGGGTATAGGGCTGTATCTGGGGTAGCGGGCTGTATCTGGGGTATAGGGCTGTATCTGGGGTAGAGGGCTGTATCTGGGGTAGAGGGCTGTATCTGGGGTATAGGGCTGTATCTGGGGTATAGGGCTGTATCTAGGGTATAAGGCTGTATCTGGGGTAGAGGGCTGTATCTGGGGTAGAGGGCTGTATCTGGGGTATAGGGTTGTATCTAGGGTACAGGGCTGTATCTGGGGTAGAGGGCTGTATCTGGGGTAGAGGGCTGTATCTGGGGTAGAGGGCTGTATCTTGGGTAGAGGGCTGTATCTGGGGTATAGGGCTGTATCTGGGGTAGAGGGCTGTATCTGGGGTATAGGGCTGTATCTGGGGTAGAGGGCTGTATCTGGGGAGTAGGGCTGTATCTGGGGTATAAGGCTGTATCTGGGGTAGAGGGCTGTATCTCGGGTAGCGGGCTGTATCTGGGGTATAAGGCTTGCCTGTAGACTGTGGGGCTGTCTGGGAATTAACTATTGCAGATGGGCTTTGTAGAGGCTTCCTGTGAGTGTTGTGGTGATTGAGAGGACATCAGGAGAGTTGGTGTCCTCACAATGGACCCAGCCACCTCCCTGCCTGCGCCTCTCTCTCCCCTCCGTCCAAAAAACCACCCATTATCCCTGCTTCTCCAATGCTGAATTCACCACCTTTTAAATCTCTCTCTCTTTCTCTCTCTCTCTCTCTCTCTCACTCCATTCTCCCCCAGATTAAGTCAGAGTGCAGGAACAGGCACAAAAGCAACTGTAAATAACCATGAATGTTAATCCTGCATTAATTGGTTTCCTCTTAAACCGAATAGAACTCCCGACCCCCCCATTCTCCGCCCCTCTCCGACAGGTCATTAAAGGGATAGTCCATTTCTCAGTGTTTAGTTAACATGGTCCCCTCTATATTAAAGGGATAGCCCATTTCTCAGTGTTTAGTTAACAAGGCCCTTCTATATTAAAGGGATAGCCCATTTCTCAGTGTTTAGTTAACATGGTCCCCTCTATACTAAAGGGATAGCCCATTTCTCAGTGTTTAGTTAACAAGGCCCTTCTATATTAAAGGGATAGCCCATTTCTCAGTGTTTAGTTAACATGGTCCCCTCTATATTAAAGGGATAGCCCATTTCTCAGTGTTTAGTTAACATGGTCCCCTCTATATTAAAGGAATAGTCCATTTCTCAGTGTTTAGTTAACATGGTCCCCTCTATATTAAAGGGATAGTCCATTTCTCAGTGTTTAGTTAACATGGTCCCCTCTATATTAAAGGAATAGTCCATTTCTCAGTGTTTAGTTAACATGGTCCCCTCTATATTAAAGGAATAGTCCATTTCTCAGTGTTTAGTTAACATGGTCCCCTCTATACTAAAGGGATAGCCCATTTCTCAGTGTTTAGTTAACAAGGCCCTTCTATATTAAAGGGATAGCCCATTTCTCAGTGTTTAGTTAACATGGTCCCCTCTATATTAAAGGGATAGTCCATTTCTCAGTGTTTAGTTAACATGGTCCCCTCTATATTAAAGGGATAGTCCATTTCTCAGTGTTTAGTTAACATGGTCCCCTCTATATTAAAGGGATAGTCCATTTCTCAGTGTTTAGTTAACATGGTCCCCTCTATATTAAAGGGATAGTCCATTTCTCAGTGTTTAGTTAACATGGTCCCCTCTATACTAAAGGGATAGCCCATTTCTCAGTGTTTAGTTAACATGGTCCCCTCTATATTAAAGGAATAGTCCATTTCTCAGTGTTTAGTTAACATGGTCCCCTCTATATTAAAGGGATAGTCCATTTCTCAGTGTTTAGTTAACATGGTCCCCTCTATATTAAAGGGATAGTCCATTTCTCAGTGTTTAGTTAACATGGTCCCCTCTATATTAAAGGAATAGTCCATTTCTCAGTGTTTAGTTAACATGGTCCCCTCTATATTAAAGGGATAGTCCATTTCTCAGTGTTTAGTTAACATGGTCCCCTCTATATTAAAGGAATAGTCCATTTCTCAGTGTTTAGTTAACATGGTCCCCTCTATATTAAAGGGATAGTCCATTTCTCAGTGTTTAGTTAACATGGTCCCCTCTATATTAAAGGGATAGCCCATTTCTCAGTGTTTAGTTAACATAGTCCCCTCTATATTAAAGGAATAGTCCATTTCTCAGTGTTTAGTTAACATGGTCCCCTCTATATTAAAGGGATAGTCCATTTCTCAGTGTTTAGTTAACATGGTCCCCTCTATATTAAAGGGATAGCCCATTTCTCAGTGTTTAGTTAACATGGTCCCCTCTATATTAAAGGGATAGCCCATTTCTCAGTGTTTAGTTAACATGGTCCCCTCTATATTAAAGGGATAGTCCATTTCTCAGTGTTTAGTTAACATGGTCCCCTCTATATTAAAGGGATAGTCCATTTCTCAGTGTTTAGTTAACATGGTCCCCTCTATATTAAAGGAATAGTCCATTTCTCAGTGTTTAGTTAACATGGTCCCCTCTATATTAAAGGGATAGTCCATTTCTCAGTGTTTAGTTAACATGGTCCCCTCTATACTAAAGGGATAGTCCATTTCTCAGTGTTTAGTTAACATGGTCCCCTCTATATTAAAGGGATAGTCCATTTCTCAGTGTTTAGTTAACATGGTCCCCTCTATATTAAAGGGATAGTCCATTTCTCAGTGTTTAGTTAACATGGTCCCCTCTATATTAAAGGGATAGTCCATTTCTCAGTGTTTAGTTAACATGGTCCCCTCTATACTAAAGGGATAGTCCATTTCTCAGTGTTTAGTTAACATGGTCCCTCTATATTAAAGGGATAGTCCATTTCTCAGTGTTTAGTTAACATGGTCCCCTCTATATTAAAGGGATAGTCCATTTCTCAGTGTTTAGTTAACATGGTCCCCTCTATATTAAAGGGATAGTCCATTTCTCAGTGTTTAGTTAATGGGATTATACATATTTCTCCTTCAGATTCGTCATATTATGATGATCCGTTTTTTGGCATCTCCTAACAGAAATCATTCAATTTCAGGCAAAGGGTGAAGTGCTTCTCGGTAGAGATTACAATGTTTGAACAGGTTCTGAGCCTGACTGCACTGATGTGGGAGGTAACCACGATATATTTGGACACCCCTCCTTGTACAGTAGCCCTATTATAAATAATAGAAATAGTCCTGACCAAATACTGAACAAAAACAGGAAGGAGTTAGTGCATCTCTGTCGAGCCTTAGGCCTGTACATGCTTAACTGAATAATCAGAGGGGACCCTTTAGCAGTGGCAATTTCAGCATGTCAATCTTTGTGGGCGAAACTCAAAAAAATGGACATGAATTACACTATAACAGCAACAAGAGGTGCCCACAAATTATTAGGGCCCCTCATAAAGCTGTCCCGCCACCTTACCACCACGACACCTGGCTATCAGCGGAGCCTTGTCTGGCAGCAATACAATTCATTCAGCCTCGATAAGCAGCAAAACAACCCAGAGCTACGCAAATGAATAATTTGAAACTCTGAAACAGTAGAAACATGCACTTAAATGCAAGACATCGAATTATACCAGTAAGACACTTGAGGAAAATGAAAATGCAATTGACCAAAATAAGTTCTGGGACATATGGAATGATTTAAGCACGCCAAAGACACAATAATTAGACAAGATGAAGGATTTTGGAAAACAATCTATACATAAACATCCCACAACAAAGACTTACAAAATAACCAACTAGAAATTCAAGAATAATTCAACATCCTTGAATCAGTCAATTTAAAAGAACCCAAATGAATTAGATTACCCATTTAGATTACTAAATGAAAATCTCAAATCTTGAAAAACACCTGAGTTTTCAAAATGCTGTAATAAAAATGTTCAACATTTCTGTCTGCTTTCCTGATGTCTGGAACCAGGGGCTCCTCTCCCTGATCCACAAAAGTGGAGACAAATCAGACCCCGATAATTACAGGGGAATTTGCTTAAACAGCAACTTGGAAAAAGTTTTCTGTAGCATTTTGATTTCAATAATTCTAAACGTTCTACAAGAAAGAACTAATAAGTAAATTTAAATTCACACTACTGACCATATATACACCTTACACACACGAATTAACACGCCCACTAAAAAACACGCCCACTAAAAAACACGCCCACTAAAAAACACGCCCACTAAAAAACACGCCCACAAAAAAACACGCTCACTAATTAACACGCCCACTAAAAAACACGCCCACTAAAAAACACGCCCACTAAAAAACACACCCACTAAAAAACACGCCCACTAAAAAACACGCCCACTAAAAAATGTTGCTTGCTTTATTGAAGCATTCGGTTCTATTTGGCACGGACATCTATTCTTCATTCGGTTCTATTTGGCACGGACATCTATTCTTCATTCGGTTCTATTTGGCACGGACATCTATTCTTCATTCGGTTCTATTTGGCACGGACATCTATTCTTCATTCGGTTCTATTTGGCACGGACATCTATTCTTCATTCGATTCTATTTGGCACGGACATCTATTCTTCATTCGGTTCTATTTGGCACGGACATCTATTCTTCATTCGGTTCTATTTGGCACGGACATCTATTCTTCATTCGGTTCTATTTGGCACGGACATCTATTCTTCAAAATTCTCCAAAGTGGGCTTGGTGGTAAGGTGAATTAATAAAACAAGTACGCAATAAAAATCAAAAACCAAAGAACGCTTTTAATTTCGCAACTTCGAGGTGTGAGACAAGGCTGCAGTTTGAGCTCAAACCTTTTCAACATTTACATCAATGCATTAGCAGACATGTTGGACCATTCTGCAGCTCCAGGACTCACACTATTTGACACAGAGGTAAAAAACTACATACCCAAATCTAACTGCCTGTAGCTCAGGCCCTGAAACAAGGATATGCATATTATTGGTACCATTTGAAAGGAAACACTTTGAAGTTTGTGGACATCCCAAATGTAGGAGAATATAAGACAATAGATGGTGGTGGTGGTGGTGGTGGTGGTGGTGGTGGTGGAAGTAGGGGTGATATCAGTGTAGTGGTGGTGGTGGTAGTAGTGGTGATAGCAGTGTAGTGGTGGTGGTAGTAGGGGTGATAGCAGTGTAGTGGTGGTGGTGGTAGTAGGGGTGATAGCAGTGTAGTGGTGGTGGTGGTAGTAGGGGTGATATCAGTGTAGTGGTGGTGGTAGTAGGGGTGATATCAGTGTAGTGGTGGTGGTGGTAGTAGGGGTGATAGCAGTGTAGTGGTGGTGGTGGTAGTAGGGGTGAAAGCAGTGTAGTGGTGGTGGTGGTAGTAGGGGTGATATCAGTGTAGTGGTGGTGGTAGTAGGGGTGATATCAGTGTAGTGGTGGTGGTGGTAGTAGGGGTGATATCAGTGTAGTGGTGGTGGTAGTAGGGGTGATATCAGTGTAGTGGTGGTGGTAGTAGGGGTGATAGTAGTGTAGTGGTGGTGGTGGTAGTAGAGGTGATATCAGTGTAGTGGTGGTGGTGGTAGTAGGGGTGATATCAGTGTAGTGGTGGTGGTGGTAGTAGGGGTGATAGCAGTGTAGTGGTGGTGGTGGTAGTAGGGGTGATATGATAGTAGGTGATAGTGGTGGTGGTGGTAGTAGGTAGGTGATAGTAGTGATAGTAGTGTAGTGGTGGTGGTAGTAGGGGTGATATCAGTGTAGTGGTGGTGGTGGTAGTACAGGTGATATCAGTGTAGTGGTGGTGGTGGTAGTAGGGGTGATAGTAGTGTAGTGGTGGTGGTAGTAGGGGTGATAGTAGTGTAGTGGTGGTGGTGGTAGTAGGGGTGATAGCAGTGTAGTGGTGGTGGTGGTAGTAGGGGTGATAGTAGTGTAGTGGTGGTGGTGGTAGTAGGGGTGATAGCAGTGTAGTGGTGGTGGTAGTAGGGGTGATAGCAGTGTAGTGGTGGTGGTGGTAGTAGGGGTGATATCAGTGTAGTGGTGGTGGTGGTAGTAGAGGTGATAGCAGTGTAGTGGTGGTGGTGGTAGTAGAGGTGATAGCAGTGTAGTGGTGGTGGTGGTAGTAGGGGTGATATCAGTGTAGTGGTGGTGGTGGTAGTGATATCAGGTAGTGATAGTAGTGTAGTGGTGGTGGTAGTAGAGGTGATAGTAGTGTAGTGGTGGTGGTGGTAGTAGGGGTGATATCAGTGTAGTGGTGGTGGTGGTAGTAGGGGTGATAGTAGTGTAGTGGTGGTGGTGGTAGTAGGGGTGATAGCAGTGTAGTGGTGGTGGTGGTAGTAGGGGTGATAGCAGTGTAGTGGTGGTGGTGGTAGTAGGGGTGATATCAGTGTAGTGGTGGTGGTGGTAGTAGGGGTGATAGCAGTGTAGTGGTGGTGGTGGTAGTAGGGGTGATAGTAGTGTAGTGGTGGTGGTGGTAGTAGTAGGGGTGATATCAGTGTAGTGGTGGTGGTGGTAGTAGGGGTGATATCAGTGTAGTGGTGGTGGTGGTAGTAGGGGTGATATCAGTGTAGTGGTGGTGGTGGGGTAGTGTAGTGGGTGGTGATAGTCAGTGATAGTGGTGGTGGTAGTAGGGGTGATAGTAGTGTGGTGGTGGTGGTAGTAGGGGTGATAGTAGTGTAGTGGTGGTGGTAGTAGGGGTGATAGTAGTGTAGTGGTGGTGGTGGTGGTGTAGTAGAGGTGATAGAGTAGTGGTGGTAGTAGTAGTGTAGTGGTGGTGGTGGTAGTAGGGGTGATATCAGTGTGGTGGTGGTGGTGGTAGTAGTAGGGGTGATATCAGTGTAGTGGTGGTGGTAGTAGGGGTGATATCAGTGTAGTGGTGGTGGTAGTAGGGGTGATATCAGTGTAGTGGTGGTGGTAGTAGGGGTGATAGTAGTGTAGTGGTGGTGGTAGTAGTAGGGGTGATATCAGTGTAGTGGTGGTGGTAGTAGGGGTGATAGTAGTGTAGTGGTGGTGGTGGTAGTAGGGGTGATAGCAGTGTAGTGGTGGTGGTAGTAGGGGTGATAGCAGTGTAGTGGTGGTGGTGGTAGTAGGGGTGATAGTAGTGTGGTGGTGGTGGTAGTAGTAGGGGTGATAGCAGTGTAGTGGTGGTGGTGGTAGTAGGGGTGATATCAGTGTAGTGGTGGTGGTAGTAGGGGTGATAGTAGTGTAGTGGTGGTGGTAGTAGGGGTGATAGTAGTGTAGTGGTGGTGGTGGTAGTAGGGGTGATATCAGTGTAGTGGTGGTGGTGGTAGTAGGGGTGATAGCAGTGTAGTGGTGGTGGTGGTGGTAGGGGTGATAGTAGTGTAGTGGTGGTGGTGGTAGTAGGGGTGATAGCAGTGTAGTGGTGGTGGTGGTAGTAGGGGTGATATCAGTGTAGTGGTGGTGGTAGTAGGGGTGATAGTAGTGTAGTGGTGGTGGTGGTAGTAGGGGTGATATCAGTGTAGTGGTGGTGGTGGTAGTAGGGGTGATATCAGTGTAGTGGTGGTGGTGGTAGTAGGGGTGATATCAGTGTAGTGGTGGTGGTAGTAGGGGTGATAGTGTAGTGGTGGTGGTGGTAGTAGGGGTGATAGTAGTGTAGTGGTGGTGGTAGTAGGGGTGATAGTAGTGTAGTGGTGGTGGTGGTAGTAGGGGTGATAGCAGTGTAGTGGTGGTGGTAGTAGGGGTGATAGCAGTGTAGTGGTGGTGGTGGTAGTAGGGGTGATAGTAGTGTAGTGGTGGTGGTGGTAGTAGGGGTGATAGCAGTGTAGTGGTGGTGGTGGTAGTAGGGTGATAGCAGTGTAGTGGTGGTGGTGGTAGTAGGGGTGATATCAGTGTAGTGGTGGTGGTGGTAGTAGGGGTGATAGTAGTGTAGTGGTGGTGGTAGTAGGGTGATATCAGTGTAGTGGTGGTGGTGGTAGTGGTGATAGTGGTGGTAGTAGGGGTGATATCAGTGTAGTGGTGGTGGTAGTAGGGGTGATAGTAGTGTAGTGGTGGTGGTGGTAGTAGGGGTGATATCAGTGTAGTGGTGGTGGTAGTAGGGGTGATAGTAGTGTAGTGGTGGTGGTGGTAGTAGTGGTGGTGGTAGTGATATCAGTGTGGTGGTGGTGGTGGTAGTAGGGGTGATAGCAGTGTAGTGGTGGTGGTGGTAGTAGGGGTGATAGCAGTGTAGTGGTGGTGGTGGTAGTAGGGGTGATATCAGTGTAGTGGTGGTGGTGGTAGTAGGGGTGATATCAGTGTAGTGGTGGTGGTGGTAGGGGTGATATCAGTGTAGTGGTGGTGGTGGTAGTAGGGGTGATATCAGTGTAGTGGTGGTGGTGGTAGTAGGGGTGATAGTAGTGTGGTGGTGGTGGTAGTAGGGGTGATAGTAGTGTGGTGGTGGTGGTAGTAGGGGTGATAGTAGTGTAGTGGTGGTGGTGGTAGTAGAGGTGATAGTAGTGTAGTGGTGGTGGTGGTAGTAGGGGTGATATCAGTGTAGTGGTGGTGGTAGTAGTAGGGGTGATATCAGTGTAGTGGTGGTGGTGGTAGTAGGGGTGATATCAGTGTAGTGGTGGTGGTAGTAGGGGTGATAGTAGTGTAGTGGTGGTGGTAGTAGGGGTGATAGTAGTGTAGTGGTGGTGGTGGTAGTAGGGGTGATAGTAGTGTAGTGGTGGTGGTAGTAGGGGTGATAGTAGTGTAGTGGTGGTGGTGGTAGTAGGGGTGATAGTAGTGTAGTGGTGGTGGTAGTAGGGGTGATATCAGTGTAGTGGTGGTGGTAGTAGGGGTGATATCAGTGTAGTGGTGGTGGTGGTAGTAGGGGTGATAGCAGTGTAGTGGTGGTGGTGGTAGTAGGGGTGATATCAGTGTAGTGGTGGTGGTGGTAGGGGTGATAGTAGTGTAGTGGTGGTGGTAGTAGGGGTGATAGTAGTGTAGTGGTGGTGGTGGTAGTAGGGGTGATATCAGTGTAGTGGTGGTGGTGGTAGTAGGGGTGATATCAGTGTAGTGGTGGTGGTGGTAGTAGGGGTGATAGTAGTGTAGTGGTGGTGGTGGTAGTAGGGGTGATAGTAGTGTAGTGGTGGTGGTGGTAGTAGGGGTGATAGTAGTGTAGTGGTGGTGGTAGTAGGGGTGATAGTAGTGTAGTGGTGTGTAGTGTAGTGGTGGTGGTAGTAGGGGTGATATCAGTGTAGTGGTGGTGGTAGTAGGGGTGATAGCAGTGTAGTGGTGGTGGTGGTAGTAGGGGTGATATCAGTGTAGTGGTGGTGGTGGTAGTAGGGGTGATAGCAGTGTAGTGGTGGTGGTGGTAGTAGGGGTGATAGTGTAGTGGTGGTGGTGGTAGTAGGGTGATAGTCAGTGTAGTGGTGGTGGTGGTAGTAGGGGTGATATCAGTGTAGTGGTGGTGGTGGTAGTAGGGGTGATAGTGTAGTGGTGGTGGTGGTAGTAGGGGTGATATCAGTGTAGTGGTGGTGGTGGTAGTAGGGGTGATAGCAGTGTAGTGGTGGTGGTAGTAGTGAGGGTGATAGTAGTGTAGTGGTGGTGGTGGTAGTAGGTGGTGATAGTGATAGTAGTGGTGGTGGTGGTAGTAGGGGTGATATCAGTGTGGTGGTGGTGGTGGTAGTAGGGGTGATATCAGTGTAGTGGTGGTGGTGGTAGTAGGGGTGATATCAGTGTAGTGGTGGTGGTAGTAGGGGTGATAGTAGTGTAGTGGTGGTGGTGGTAGTAGGGGTGATATCAGTGTAGTGGTGGTGGTGGTAGTAGGGGTGATAGTAGTGTAGTGGTGGTGGTGGTAGTAGGGTGGTGATAGTAGTGTAGTGGTGGTGGTGGTAGTAGGGTGATAGTAGGGGTGTGTAGTGGTGGTGGTGGTAGTAGGGGTGATATCAGTGTAGTGGTGGTGGTAGTAGGGGTGATAGTAGTGTAGTGGTGGTGGTGGTAGTAGGGGTGATAGTAGTGTAGTGGTGGTGGTAGTAGGGGTGATAGTAGTGTAGTGGTGGTGGTGGTAGTAGAGGTGATAGTAGTGTAGTGGTGGTGGTGGTAGTAGGGGTGATATCAGTGTAGTGGTGGTGGTGGTAGTAGGGTGATGATGTAGTGGTGGTGGTGGTAGTAGGGGTGATATCAGTGTAGTGGTGGTGGTAGTGGTATCAGTGTGGTGGTGGTGGTAGTAGAGGTGATAGTAGTGTAGTGGTGGTGGTAGTAGTAGGGTGATATCAGTGTAGTGGTGGTGGTGGTAGTAGGGGTGATAGTAGTGTAGTGGTGGTGGTGGTAGTAGGGGTGATAGTAGTGTAGTGGTGGTGGTAGTAGGGGTGATATCAGTGTAGTGGTGGTGGTAGTAGTGATAGTAGTGTGGTGGTGGTGGTAGTAGTAGGGTGATAGTCAGTGTAGTGGTGGTGGTGGTAGTAGGGGTGATATCAGTGTAGTGGGTGGTGGTAGTAGGGGTGATAGTAGTGTAGTGGTGGTGGTAGTAGGGGTGATATCAGTGTAGTGGTGGTGGTGGTAGTAGGGGTGATATCAGTGTAGTGGTGGTGGTGGTAGGGGTGATAGCAGTGTAGTGGTGGTGGTGGTAGTAGGGGTGATAGTAGTGTAGTGGTGGTGGTGGTATAGGGGTGATAGTGTGTAGTGGTGGTGGTGGTAGTAGTAGGTGTAGTGGTGTGATATCAGTGTAGTGGTGGTGGTGGTAGTAGGGGGTGATAGTAGTGTAGTGGTGGTGGTGGTGGTAGGGGTGATAGTAGTGTAGTGGTGGTGGTAGTAGTGATATCAGTGTAGGGTGATATCAGTGTAGTGGTGGTGGTGGTAGTAGGGTGATAGTAGTGTAGTGGTGGTGGTGGTAGTAGGGGTGATATCAGTGTAGTGGTGGTGGTGGTAGTAGGGTGATAGCAGTGTAGTGGTGGTGGTAGTAGTAGTGATAGTAGTGTAGTGGTGGTGGTGGTAGTAGGGGTGATATCAGTGTAGTGGTGGTGGTGGTAGTAGGGGTGATAGTAGTGTAGTGGTGGTGGTGGTAGTAGGGGTGATAGTAGTGTAGTGGTGGTGGTGGTAGTAGGGGTGATATCAGTGTAGTGGTGGTGGTGGTAGTAGGGGTGATAGTAGTGTAGTGGTGGTGGTGGTAGTAGGGGTGATAGTAGTGTAGTGGTGGTGGTGGTAGTAGGGGTGATAGTAGTGTAGTGGTGGTGGTGGTAGTAGGGGTGATATCAGTGTAGTGGTGGTGGTAGTAGGGGTGATATCAGTGTAGTGGTGGTGGTGGTAGTAGGGGTGATATCAGTGTAGTGGTGGTGGTGGTGGTAGTAGGGGTGATAGTAGTGTAGTGGTGGTGGTGGTAGGGGTGATATCAGTGTAGTGGTGGTGGTGGTAGTAGGGGTGATAGTAGTGTGGTGGTGGTGGTGGTAGTAGGGGTGATAGTAGTGTAGTGGTGGTGGTGGTAGTAGGGGTGATAGTAGTGTAGTGGTGGTGGTAGTAGGGGTGATATCAGTGTAGTGGTGGTGGTGGTAGTAGGGTGATATCAGTGTAGTGGTGGTGGTGGTAGTAGTGTAGGGTGTGATAGTAGGTGATATCAGTGTAGTGGTGGTGGTAGTAGGGGTGATATCAGTGTAGTGGTGGGTGGTGGTAGTGGGTGATAGTGATAGCAGTGTAGTGGTGGTGGTGGTAGTAGGGGTGATATCAGTGTAGTGGTGGTGGTGGTAGTAGGGTGATATAGTGTAGTGGTGGTGGTGGTAGTAGGTGATAGCAGTGATATCAGTGTAGTGGTGGTGGTGGTAGTAGGGGTGATATCAGTGTAGTGGTGGTGGTGGTAGTAGGGGTGATAGTAGTGTAGTGGTGGTGGTAGTAGGGGTGATAGTAGTGTGATATCAGTGTAGTGGTGGTGGTGGTAGTAGGGGTGATAGCAGTGTGTGGTGGTGGTAGTGGTGGTGATATCAGTGGTGGTGGTAGGGTGATAGTAGTGTAGTGGTGGTGGTGGTAGTAGGGGTGATAGTGTAGTGTAGTGGTGGTGGTGGTGGTGGTAGTAGGGGTGATATCAGTGTAGTGGTGGTGGTAGTAGGGGTGATATCAGTAGTGGTGGTGGTGGTGGTGATATCAGTGTAGTGGTGGTGGTGGTAGTAGGGGTGATAGTGTAGTGTGGTGTGGTGGTGGTGGTGGTGTAGATGATAGTAGTGTAGTGGTGGTGGTGGTAGTAGGGGTGATATCAGTGTAGTGGTGGTGGTGGTAGTAGGGGTGATAGTAGTGTAGTGGTGGTGGTGGTAGTAGGGGTGATAGTCAGTGTAGTGGTGGTGGTGGTAGTAGGGGTGATAGTAGTGTAGTGGTGGTGGTGGTAGTAGGTGGTGAGTAGTGATAGTAGTGTAGTGGTGGTGGTGGTAGTGATATCAGTGTAGTGGTGGTGGTAGTAGGGTGTGAGTAGTAGTGTAGTGGTGGTGTGGTGGTAGTAGGGGTGATAGTAGTGTAGTGGTGGTGGTGGTAGTAGGGGTGATAGTAGTGTAGTGGTGGTGGTGGTAGTAGGGTGATATCAGTGTGGTGGTGGTAGTGGTGGTGGTGGTAGTAGGGGTGATAGCAGTGTAGTGGTGGTGGTGGTAGGGGGTGATATCAGTGTAGTGGTGGTGGTGGTAGTAGGGGTGATATCAGTGTAGTGGTGGTGGTAGTAGTAGTGATAGTGGTGGTGGTGGTGGTAGTAGGGGTGATAGTAGTGTAGTGGTGGTGGTGGTAGTAGGGGTGATAGCAGTGTAGTGGTGGTGGTGGTGGTAGTAGGGGTGATAGTAGTGTAGTGGTGGTGGTGGTAGTAGGGGTGATAGTAGTGTAGTGGTGGTGGTAGTAGGGGTGATATCAGTGTAGTGGTGGTGGTAGTAGTAGGGTGATAGTAGTGTAGTGGTGGTGGTAGTAGGGGTGATAGTAGTGTAGTGGTGGTGGTGGTAGTAGGGGTGATATCAGTGTAGTGGTGGTGGTAGTAGGGGTGATAGTAGTGTAGTGGTGGTGGTGGTAGTAGGGGTGATATCAGTGTAGTGGTGGTGGTGGTAGGGGTGATATCAGTGTAGTGGTGGTGGTGGTAGTAGGGGTGATAGTCAGTGTAGTGGTGGTGGTGGTAGTAGGGTGATAGCAGTGTAGTGGTGGTGGTGGTAGTAGGGGTGATATAGTGTAGTGTAGTGGTGGTGGTGGTAGTAGGGGTGATAGTAGTGTAGTGGTGGTGGTGGTAGTAGGGGTGATAGTAGTGTAGTGGTGGTGGTGGTGGTAGTAGGGTGATAGTAGTGTAGTGGTGGTGGTGGTAGTAGGGGTGATATCAGTGTAGTGGTGGTGGTGGTATAGTCAGTGTAGTGGGTGATAGGGTGTAGTGGTGGTGGTGGTAGTAGGGGTGATAGTGTAGTGTAGTGGTGGTGGTAGTAGGGGGTGATATCAGTGTAGTGGTGGTGGTGGTAGTAGGGTGATATCAGTGTAGTGGTGGTGGTAGTAGGGGTGATAGTAGTGTAGTGGTGGTGGTGGTAGTAGGGGTGATATCAGTGTAGTGGTGGTGGTAGTAGGGGTGATAGGTGTAGTGGTGGTGGTGGTAGGGGTGATATAGTGTAGTGGTGGTGGTAGTAGTAGGGGTGATAGCAGTGTAGTGGTGGTGGTAGTAGTAGGGTGATAGCAGTGTAGTGGTGGTGGTGGTAGTAGGGGTGATAGCAGTGTAGTGGTGGTGGTGGTAGTAGAGGTGATAGTAGTGTAGTGGTGGTGGTGGTAGTAGGGGTGATATCAGTGTAGTGGTGGTGGTGGTAGTAGGGGTGATAGTAGTGTAGTGGTGGTGGTGGTAGTAGTGGTGTGATAGTAGTGTAGTGGTGGTGGTGGTAGTAGGGGTGATAGTAGTGTAGTGGTGGTGGTAGTAGTGATATCAGTGTAGTGGTGGTGGTAGTAGTAGGGTATATCAGTGGTGGTGGTGGTAGTAGGGGTGATATCAGTGTAGTGGTGGTGGTGGTAGTAGGGGTGATATCAGTGTAGTGGTGGTGGTGGTGGTAGTAGGTGATAGTAGTGTAGTGGTGGTGGTGGTGGTAGTGTAGTGGTGGTGGTGGTAGTAGGGGTGATATCAGTGTAGTGGTGGTGGTGGTAGTAGTGGGTGATGGTAGTGATAGTGGTGGTGGTAGTAGGGGTGATATCAGTGTAGTGGTGGTGGTAGTAGGGGTGATAGTCAGTGTAGTGGTGGTGGTGGTAGTAGGGGTGATATCAGTGTAGTGGTGGTGGTGGTAGTAGGGGTGATATCAGTGTAGTGGTGGTGGTGGTAGTAGGGGTGATATCAGTGTAGTGGTGGTGGTGGTAGTAGGGGTGATATCAGTGTAGTGGTGGTGGTGGTAGTAGGGGTGATAGTCAGTGTAGTGGTGGTGGTAGTAGGGGTGATATCAGTGTGTAGTGGTGGTGGTGATATCAGTGTAGTGGTGATGGTGGTAGTAGTGTAGTGTGGTGGTGGTGGTAGTAGGGGTGATAGTAGTGTAGTGGTGGTGGTAGTAGGGGTGATATCAGTGTAGTGGTGGTGGTAGTAGGGGTGATAGCAGTGTAGTGGTGGTGGTGGTAGTAGGGGTGATAGTAGTGTAGTGGTGGTGGTGGTAGTAGGGGTGATAGTAGTGTAGTGGTGGTGGTGGTAGTAGGGGTGATATCAGTGTAGTGGTGGTGGTGGTAGTAGGGGTGATAGTAGTGTAGTGGTGGTGGTAGTAGGGGTGATAGTAGTGTAGTGGTGGTGGTAGTAGGGGTGATATCAGTGTAGTGGTGGTGGTAGTAGTGTAGTGGTGGTGGTGGTAGTAGGGGTGATAGTAGTGTAGTGGTGGTGGTGGTAGTAGGGTGATATCAGTGTAGTGGTGGTGGTGGTAGTAGTGATAGTGTGTGTGGTGGTGGTAGTAGGGGTGATATCAGTGTAGTGGTGGTGGTGGTAGTAGGGGGTGGTGATAGTAGTGTAGTGGTGGTGGTGGTAGTAGGGGTGATAGCAGTGTAGTGGTGGTGGTGGTAGTAGGGGTGATAGTAGTGATATCAGTGTAGTGGTGGTGGTAGTAGAGGTGATAGTAGTGTAGTGGTGGTGGTAGTGGGGTGATATCAGTGTAGTGGTGGTGGTAGTAGGGGTGATAGTCAGTGTAGTGGTGGTGGTGGTAGTAGGGTGATAGTCAGTGTAGTGGTGGTGGTAGTAGGGGTGATAGTAGTGTAGTGGTGGTGGTAGTAGGGGTGATATCAGATAGTAGGGGTGATAGTCAGTGTAGTGGTGGTGGTAGTAGGGGTGATATCAGTGTAGTGGTGGTGGTAGTAGGGGTAGTAGGTAGTGTAGGGGTGATATCAGTGTAGTGGTGGTGGTGGTAGTAGGGGTGATAGTAGTGTAGTGGTGGTGGTAGTAGTAGATGATAGCAGTGTAGTGGTGGTGGTGGTAGTAGGGGTGATATCAGTGTAGTGGTGGTGGTGGTAGTAGGGGTGATATCAGTGTAGTGGTGGTGGTGGTAGTAGGGTAGTGATATCAGTGTAGTGGTGGTGGTAGTAGGGGTGATTGAGTGTGTAGTGGTGGTGGTAGTGGGGTGATATCAGTGTAGTGGTGGTGGTGGTAGTAGGGTGATATCAGTGTAGTGGTGGTGGTAGTAGAGGTGATAGTAGTGTAGTGGTGGTGGTAGTAGGGGTGATATCAGTGTAGTGGTGGTGGTGGTAGTAGGGGTGATAGTGGTAGTAGTGATATCAGTGTAGTGGTGGTGGTAGTAGGGGTGATAGTAGTGTAGTGGTGGTGGTAGTAGGGGTGATAGTCAGTGTAGTGGTGGTGGTGGTAGTAGGGGTGATAGTAGTGTAGTGGTGGTGGTGGTAGTAGGGGTGATAGTAGTGTAGTGGTGGTGGTGGTAGTAGGGGTGATATCAGTGTAGTGGTGGTGGTAGTAGGGGTGATATCAGTGTAGGTGGTGGTGGTAGTAGAGTTGGGGTGATAGCAGTGTAGTGGTGGTGGTGGTAGTAGGGGTGATAGTAGTGTAGTGGTGGTGGTAGTAGGGGTGATATCAGTGTAGTGGTGGTGGTAGTAGGGGTGATAGCAGTGTAGTGGTGGTGGTGGTAGTAGGGGTGATAGTAGTGTGTTGGTGGTGGTGGTAGTAGAGGTGATAGTAGTGTAGTGGTGGTGGTAGTAGTAGGTGTGATATCAGTGTAGTGGTGGTGGTGGTAGTAGGGTGATAGCAGTGTAGTGGTGGTGGTGGTAGTAGTGTAGTGTGTGGTGGTGGTGGTAGTAGGGTGATAGTAGTGTAGTGGTGGTGGTAGTAGTGTAGGGGGTGATAGTAGGGTGTAGTGGTGGTGGTGGTAGTAGGGTGATATCAGTGTAGTGGTGGTGGTAGGTAGTAGGGTGTGATAGTCAGTGTAGTGGTGGTGGTGGTGGTAGTAGGGGTGATAGTAGTGTGGTGGTGGTGGTGGTAGTAGAGGTGATAGTAGTGTAGTGGTGGTGGTAGTAGGGGTGATATCAGTGTAGTGGTGGTGGTGGTAGTAGGGGTGATAGTAGTGTAGTGGTGGTGGTAGTAGGGGTGATAGCAGTGTAGTGGTGGTGGTGGTAGTAGGGGTGATATCAGTGTAGTGGTGGTGGTGGTAGTAGGGGTGATATCAGTGTAGTGGTGGTGGTGGTAGTAGGGGTGATATCAGTGTAGTGGTGGTGGTGGTAGTAGGGGTGATATCAGTGTAGTGGTGGTGGTGGTAGTAGGGGTGATATCAGTGTAGTGGTGGTGGTAGTAGGGGTGATATCAGTGTAGTGGTGGTGGTAGTAGGGGGTGATAGCATGAGGTGGTGGTGGTATAGGGGTGATAGTGTGTAGTGGTGGTGGTAGTAGTAGGGGTGATAGTAGTGTAGTGGTGGTGGTAGTAGGGTGATATCAGTGTAGTGGTGGTGGTAGTAGGGGTGAGTGTGTAGTGGTGGTGGTGGTGGTGGTAGTAGGGGTGATATCAGTGTAGTGGTGGTGGTGGTAGTAGGGGTGATATCAGTGTAGTGGTGGTGGTGGTGGTAGTAGGGTGTGATAGTAGTGTAGTGGTGGTGGTAGTAGGGGTGATATCATAGTGGTGTGGTAGTGGTGGTGGTGGTGGTGGTAGTAGGGGTGATATGTAGTGTGGTGGTGGTAGTAGGTGATAGTAGTGTAGTGGTGGTAGTAGGGTGATATCAGTGTAGTGGTGGTGGTGGTAGTAGGGTGATAGTAGTGTAGTGGTGGTGGTGGTAGTAGGGGTGATATCAGTGTAGTGGTGGTGGTAGTAGTAGGGGGTGATAGCAGTGTGGTGGTAGTGGGGTGATAGCAGTGGTGGTGGTGGTGGTAGTAGGGGTGATAGTGTAGTGGTGGTGGTGGTGGTAGGGGTGATAGTAGTGTAGTGGTGGTGGTAGTAGGGGTGATATCAGTGTAGTGGTGGTGGTGGTAGTAGGGGTGATAGTAGTGTAGTGGTGGTGGTGGTAGTAGGGGTGATATCAGTGTGGTGAGTAGGGGTCATAGTGTAGTGGTGGTGGTGGTAGTAGGGGTGATAGCAGTGTAGTGGTGGTGGTGGTAGTAGGGGTGATAGTAGTGTAGTGGTGGTGGTGGTAGTATAGTAGGTGATAGCAGTGTAGTGGTGGTGGTGGTAGTAGGGTGATAGTAGTGTAGTGGTGGTGGTAGTAGGGGTGATATCAGTGTAGTGGTGGTGGTGGTAGTAGGGGTGATATCAGTGTAGTGGTGGTGGTGGTAGTAGGGGTGATATCAGTGTAGTGGTGGTGGTGGTAGTAGGGGGTGATAGTGTGTGTGGTGGTGGTGGTAGTAGTAAGGGGTGATATCAGTGGTGGTGGTAGGTGGTGATAGTGTAGTGGTGGTGGTAGTAGTGTAGTGTGTGTGGTGGTGGTAGTAGGGGTGATATCAGTGTAGTGGTGGTGGTGGTAGTAGGGTGATATCAGTGTAGTGGTGGTGGTGTAGGGGTGATAGCAGTGTAGTGGTGGTGGTGGTAGGGGTGATATCAGTGTAGTGGTGTGGTAGTAGGGTGATAGTAGTGTAGTGGTGGTGAGTAGGGGTGATAGCAGTGTAGTGGTGGTGGTGGTAGTAGGGGTGATAGCAGTGTAGTGGTGGTGGTGGTAGTAGGGGTGATAGCAGTGTAGTGGTGGTGGTGGTAGTAGGGGTGATAGTAGTGTAGTGGTGGTGGTGGTAGTAGGGGTGATATCAGTGTAGTGGTGGTGGTAGTAGGGGTGATAGTAGTGTAGTGGTGGTGGTGGTAGTAGGGGTGATAGTAGTGTAGTGGTGGTGGTGGTAGTGTAGTGGTGGTGAGTATGATAGTAGTGTAGTGGTGGTGGTGGTAGTAGGGGTGATAGTAGTGTAGTGGTGGTGGTAGTAGGTGATATCAGTGTAGTAGTGGTGGTAGTAGGGTGAGTGTAGTGGTGGTGGTGGTAGTAGGGTGATATCAGTGTAGTGGTGGTGGTGGTAGTAGGGTGATATCAGTGTAGTGGTGGTGGTAGTAGAGGTGATAGCAGTGTAGTGGTGGTGGTAGTAGGGGTGATATCAGTGTAGTGGTGGTGGTGGTAGTAGGGGTGATAGCAGTGTAGTGGTGGTGGTGGTAGTAGGGGTGATAGCAGTGTAGTGGTGGTGGTGGTAGTAGGGGTGATAGTAGTGTGGTGGTGGTGGTAGTAGTAGGGGTGATAGCAGTGTAGTGGTGGTGGTGGTAGTAGGGGTGATATCAGTGTAGTGGTGGTGGTGGTAGTAGGGGTGATATCAGTGTAGTGGTGGTGGTGGTAGTAGGGGTGATAGCAGTGTAGTGGTGGTGGTAGTAGGTGTAGTGGTGGTGGTATAGGGGTGATAGTAGTGTAGTGGTGGTGGTGTAGTAGGGGTGATAGTAGTGTAGTGGTGGTGGTAGGTGAGTGTAGTGGTGGTGATAGTGAGTGTAGTGGTGGTGGTGGGGTA
Source organism: Oncorhynchus nerka (assembly GCF_034236695.1). Taxonomy (NCBI): domain Eukaryota; kingdom Metazoa; phylum Chordata; class Actinopteri; order Salmoniformes; family Salmonidae; genus Oncorhynchus; species Oncorhynchus nerka. Next base: position 2,683,059 of record NC_088401.1, on the reverse strand, counting down.
GTAGTGGTGGTGGTAGTAGGGGTGATAGCAGTGTAGTGGTGGTGGTGGTAGTAGGGGTGATAGTAGTGTAGTGGTGGTGGTAGTAGGGGTGATATCAGTGTAGTGGTGGTGGTAGTAGGGTGATAGTAGTGTAGTGGTGGTGGTGGTAGTAGGGGTGATAGTAGTGTAGTGGTGGTGGTGGTAGGGGTGATAGTAGTGTAGTGGTGGTGGTGGTAGTAGGGGTGATATCAGTGTAGTGGTGGTGGTGGTAGTAGGGGTGATAGCAGTGTAGTGGTGGTGGTGGTAGTAGGGGTGATAGTAGTGTAGTGGTGGTGGTGGTAGTAGGGGTGATATCAGTGTAGTGGTGGTGGTGGTAGTAGAGGTGATAGGGGTGATAGTAGTGTAGTGGTGGTGGTGGTAGTAGAGGTGATATCAGTGTAGTGGTGGTGGTGGTAGTAGGGGTGATAGTAGTGATATCAGTGTAGTGGTGGTGGTGGTAGGGGTGATAGTAGTGGTGGTGGTGGTGGTAGTAGGGGTGATATCAGTGTAGTGGTGGTGGTGGTAGTAGAGGTGATAGTAGTGTAGTGGTGGTGGTAGTAGGGGTGATATCAGTGTAGTGGTGGTGGTGGTAGTAGGGGTGATATCAGTGTAGTGGTGGTGGTGGTAGTAGGGGTGATAGTAGTGTGGTGGTGGTGGTAGTAGTAGGGGTGATATCAGTGTAGTGGTGGTGGTGGTAGTAGGGGTGATAGTAGTGTAGTGGTGGTGGTAGGTAGAGGTGATAGTAGTGTAGTGGTGGTGGTGGTAGTAGGGTGATAGTGGTGGTGGTGGTGGTGGTGTGTAGTGGTGGTGGTAGTGATAGTGATAGTGTAGTGGTGGTGGTGGTAGTAGGGTTGATAGTAGTGTAGTGGTGGTGGTGGTAGGGGTGATATCAGTGTAGTGGTGATAGTAGTGTAGTGGTGGTGGTGGTGGTAGTAGGGGTGATATCAGTGTAGTGGTGGTGGTGGTAGTAGGGGTGATATCAGTGTAGTGGTGGTGGTGGTAGTAGGGTGATAGCAGTGTAGTGGTGGTGGTAGGGGGTGAGTAGTGGTGGTGGTGGTAGTAGAGGTGATAGTGTGTAGTGGTGGTGGTGGTAGTGAGGGGGTGATAGTAGTGTGTAGTGGTGGTGGTAGGCGGTAGTAGGGGTGATAGTGTAGTGGTGTGGTAGTGGTGGTGGTGGTGGTAGGGGTGATAGCAGTGTAGTGGTGGTAGGGTGTAGTGGTGGTGGTAGTAGGTGATAGTAGTGTAGTGGTGGTGGTAGTAGGGGTGATATCAGTGTAGTGGTGGTGGTGGTAGTAGGTGAGTATGGGTGATAGTAGTGTAGTGGTGGTAGTAGGGGTGATAGCAGTGTAGTGGTGGTGGTGGTAGTAGGGGTGATAGTAGTGTAGTGGTGGTGGTAGTAGGGGTGATAGTGTAGTGGTGGTGGTGGTGGTAGTAGTGTAGTGTGGTGATATCAGTGTAGTGTAGTGGTGGTGGTGGTAGTAGGGGTGATATCAGTGTAGTGGTGGTGGTGGTAGAGGTGGTAAATCAAATCAAATCTAATCAAATTTATTTATATAGCCCTTCGTACATCAGCTGATATCTCAAAGTGCTGTACAGAAACCCAGCCTAAAACCCCAAACAGCAAGCAATGCAGGTGTAGAAGCACGGTGGCTAGGAAAAACTCCCTAGAAAGGCCAAAACCTAGGAAGAAACCTAGAGAGGAACCAGGCTATGTGGGGTGGCCAGTCCTCTTCTGGCTGTGCCGGGCGGAGATTATAACAAGAACATGGCCAAGATGTTCAAATGTTCATAAATGACCAACATGGTCGAATAATAATAAGGCAGAACAGTTGAAACTGGAGCAGCAGCACAGTCAGGTGGACTGGAGACAGCAAGGAGTCATCATGTGAGGTAGTCCTGGGGCATGGTCCTAGGGCTCAGGTCCTCCGAGAGAGAGAAAGAAAGAGAGAAGGAGAGAATTAGAGAACGCACACTTAGATTCACACAGGACACCGAATAGGACAGGAGAAGTACTCCAGATATAACAAACTGACCCTAGCCCCCCGACACAAACTACTGCAGCATAAATACTGGAGGCTGAGACAGGAGGGGTCAGGAGACACTGTGGCCCCATCCGAGGACACCCCCGGACAGGGCCAAACAGGAAGGAGGCTATACAGGGGGTACCGGTACAGAGTCAATGTAATGGCTATATACAGGGTATTACGGTACAGAGTCAATGTGGAGGCTATATACAGGGGGTACCGGTACAGAGTCAATGTGGAGGCTATATACAGGGGGTACCAGTACAGAGTCAATGTGGAGGCTATATACAGGGGGTACCAGTACAGAGTCAATGTGGAGGCTATATACAGGGTATTATGGTACAGAGTCAATGTGGAGGCTATATACAGGGGGTACCGGTACAGAGTCAATGTGGAGGCTATATACAGGGGGTACCGGTACAGAGTCAATGTGGAGGCTATATACAGGGGGTACCGGTATAGAGTCAATGTGGAGGCTATATACAGGGGGTACCGGTACAGAGTCAATGTGGCGGCTATATACAGGGGGTACCGGTATAGAGTCAATGTGGAGGCTATATACAGGGGGTACCAGTACAGAGTCAATGTGGAGGCTATATACAGGGGGTACCGGTACAGAGTCAATGTGGAGGCTATATACAGGGGGTACCAGTACAGAGTCAATGTGGAGGCTATATACAGGGGGTACCGGTACAGAGTCAATGTGGCGGCTATATACAGGGGGTACCAGTACAGAGTCAATGTGGAGGTTATATACAGGGGGTACCAGTACAGAGTCAATGTGGAGGCTATATACAGGGTGTTACAGTACAGAGTCAATGTGGAGGCTATATACAGGGGGTTACAGTACAGAGTCAATGTGGAGGCTATATACAGGGGGTACCAGTACAGAGTCAATGTGGAGGCTATATACAGGGGGTACCAGTACAGAGTCAATGTGGAGGCTATATACAGGGTATTACGGTACAGAGTCAATGTGGAGGCTATATACAGGGGGTACCAGAGTCAATGTGGAGGCTATATACAGGGGGTACCAGTACAGAGTCAATGTGGAGGTTATATACAGGGGGTACCGGTACAGAGTCAATGTGCAGGTTAGTCGAGGTCATTTGTAAATTTGCATAGATAATAAACAGCGAGTAGCAGTAGTGTAAAAACAAAGGGGGAATAGTCTGTAGCCATTTGATTAATTGTTGAGCCTTATGCCTATCTGATCTGTTGATGTACCAATTGTAAGTCACTCTGGATAAGACCGTCTGCTCAATGACTCAAATGATAAACTGTCATTCCCACATCATATTGTTACAACCCAAGCTGAACAAAAAAAATCACAAAAGCCTACAGTCTCAAAACTAACAGAACCAGGTTTAGAGACGATGATGTTTTTAGTCTCGATGTTGTTCTCGAACCTCCTTTGGCCCCTTCTTGTGGTGGATCTTAAAAGGGCTAAGATTCTAAGATTCTAAGATTCTAAGATTCTTCCTAAATCATTTCTGGGTGAAATGCCAACCTATTTTGCCTATTTTGCTACCTGACAACTTTACGGTTTTCACTTTTTAATTACCGTTCATATATTTATTTATTTTTTCCTCAACTTTTTCACTCCGGACGCTTTATCTGGACACGATTCGTCAGGACCTCCAACAGCCGAAGCTAAGTAGTAACATTAACATGATGCCTTCTAATTGCAGCCGCTGTGCTCGCCTTACGGCGAGGATAGCTGTACTGCAAGCCCAGCTTCAGACGCAATCGTTAGGCAAGGGTAATTTTAGTGTAGGAAAGGATGAAACAGCGTCTGTGCCACCAGTAAGTACAGATAGTAGTATAAATCCCCTGGCACAGTCCCCGCAGCCGGACAATTTTCTCACGGTTTCTGGAAGGAAATGCTGTAGGAACGCTCAACCGGTGTCGCTCATTCAGCCGACAGAAACTTTCAACCGGTTTTCCCCATTAAGCAGCGGGTCGGTGTCAGAGGCCGAGCCTTCTCTGGTCTCTACTCCTCCCGTTACGGGGTCTGAGACGCCTGAAGCTTCCCACCATTAGCTCTGACAAATTGAAAACTCTAGTCATTGGCGACTCCATTACACGCAGTATTAGACTTAAAGCGAATCATCCAGCGATCATACACTGTTTACCCGGGGGCAGGGCTACCGACGTTAAGGCTAATCTAAAGATGGTGCTAGCTAAAGCTAAAACTGGCGAGTGTAGAGAGTATAGAGATATTGTTATCCACGTCGGCACCAACGATGTTAGGATGAAACAGTCAGAGATCACCAAGCGCAACATAGCTTCTGCGTGCATATCAGCTAGAAAGATGTGTCGGCATCGAGTAATTGTCTCTGGCCCCCTCCCAGTTAGGGGGAGTGATGAGCTCTACAGCAGAGTCTCACAACTCAATCGCTGGTTGAAAACTGTTTTCTGCCCCTCCCAAAAGATAGAATTTGTAGATAATTGGCCCTCTTTCTGGGACTCACCCACAAACAGGACCAAGCCTGACCTGCTGAGGAGTGACGGACTCCATCCTAGCTGGAGGGGTGCTCTCATCTTATCTACCAACATAGACAGGGCTCTAACTCCTCTAGCTCCACAATGAAATAGGGTGCAGGCCAGGCAGCAGGCTATTAGCCAGCCTGCCAGCATAGTGGAGTCTGCCACTAGCATAGTCAGTGTAGTCAGCTCAGCTATCACCATTGAGACCGTGTCTCGTGCCTCGACCTAGGTTGGGCAAAACTAAACATGGCGGTGTTCGCCTTAGCAATCTCACTAGGATAAAGACCACCTCCATTCCTGTCATTACTGAAAGAGATCATGATACCTCACTTCTCAAAATAGGGCTACTTAATGTTAGATCCCTTACTTCAAAGGCAATTATAGTCAATGAACTAATCACTGATCATAATCTTGATGTGATTGGCCTGACTGAAACATGGCTTAAGCCTGATGAATTTACTGTGTTAAATGAGGCCTCACCTCCTGGCTACACTAGTGACCATATCCCCCGTGCATCCCGCAAAGGCGGAGGTGTTGCTAACATTTACGATAGCAAATTTCAAATTACAAAAAAAAAAATGACGTTTTCGTCTTTTGAGCTTCTAGTCATGAAATCTATGCAGCCTACTCAATCACTTTTTATAGCTACTGTTTACAGGCCTCCTGGGCCATATACAGCGTTTCTCACTGAGTTTCCTGAATTCCTATCGGACCTTGTAGTCATAGCAGATAATATTCTAATCTTTGGTGACTTTAATATTCACATGGAAAAGTCCACAGACCCACTCCAAAAGGCTTTCGGAGCCATCATCGACTCAGTGGGTTTTGTCCAACATGTCTCTGGACCCACTCACTGTCACAGTCATACGCTGACCTAGTTTTGTCCCATGGAATAAATGTTGTGGATCTTAATGTTTTTCCTCATAATCCTGGACTATCGGACCACCATTTTATTACGTTTGCAATTGCAACAAATAATCTGCTCAGACCCCAACCAAGGAACATCAAAAGTCGTGCTATAAATTCTGAGACAACACAAAGATTCCTTGATGCCCTTCCAGACTCCCTCTGCCTACCCAAGGACGCCAGAGGACAAAAATCCGTTAACCACCTAACTGAGTATCTCAATTTAACCTTGCGCAATACCCTAGATGCAGTTGCACCCCTAAAACTAAAAAAATGTCTCATAAGAAACTAGCTCCCTGGTACACAGAAAATACCCGAGCTCTGAAGCAAGCTTCCAGAAAATTGGAACGGAAATGGCGCCACACCAAACTGGAAGTCTTCCGACTAGCTTGAAGGACGGTACCATGCAGTACCGAAGAGCCCTCACTGCTGCTCGATCATCCTATTTTTCTAACTTAATTGAGGAAAATAAGAACAATCCGAAATTCCTTTTGATACTGTCGCAAAGCTAACTAAAAAGCAGCATTCCCCAAGAGAGGATGACTTTCACTTTAGCAGTGATAAATTCATGAACTTTTTGAGGAAAAGATTATGATTATTAGAAAGCAAATTACGGACTCCTTTAAACCTGCGTATTCCTCCAAACCTCAGTTGTCCTGAGTCTGCACAACTCTGCCAGGACCTAGGATCAAGAGAGACGCTCAAGTCTTTTAGTACTATATCTCTTGACACAATGATGAAAATAATCATGGCCTCTAAACCTTCAAGCTGCATACTGACCCTATTCCAACTAAACTACTGAAAGAGCTGCTTCCTGTGCTTGGCCCTCCTATGTTGAACATAATAAACGGCTCTATCCACTGGATGTGTACCAAACTCACTAAAAGTGGCAGTAATAAAGCCTCTCTTGAAAAAGCCAAACCTTGACCCAGAAAATATAAAAACTATCGGCCTATATCGAATCTTCCATTCCTCTCAAAAATTTTAGAGAAGGCTGTTGCGCAGCAACTCACTGCCTTCCTGAAGACAAACAATGTATACGAAATGCTTCAGTCTGGTTTTAGACCCCATCATAGCACTGAGACGGCACTTGTGAAGGTGGTAAATGACATTTTAATGGCAACGGACCGAGGCTCTGCATCTGTCCTCGTGCTCCTAGACCTTAGTGCTGCTTTTGATACCATCGATCACCACATTCTTTTGGAGAGATTGGAAACCCAAATTGGTCTACACGGACATGTTCTGGCCTGGTTTAGATCTTATCTGTCGGAAAGATATCAGTTTGTCTCTGTGAATGGTTTTGTCCTCTGACAAATCAACTGTAAATTTCGGTGTTCCTCAAGGTTCTGTTTTAGGACCACTATTGTTTTCACTATATATTTTACCTCTTGGGGATGTTATTCGAAAACATAATGTAAACTTTCACTGCTATGCGGATGACACACAGCTGTACATTTCAATGAAACATGGTGAAGCCCCAAAATTGCCCTCGCTAGAAGCATGTGTTTTCAGACATAAGGAAGTGGATGGCTGCAAACTTTCTACTATTAAACTCGGACAAAACAGAGATGCTTGTTCTAGGTCCCAAGAAACAAAGAGATATTCTGTTGAATCTGACAATTAATCTTAATGGTTGTACAGTCGTCTCAAATAAAACTGTGAAGGACCTCGGCGTTACTCTGGACCCTGATCTCTCTTTTGAAGAACATATCAAGACCATTTCGAGGACAGCTTTTTTCCATCTACGTAACATTGCAAAAATCAGAAACTTTCTGTCCAAAAATGATGCAGAAAAATTAATCCATGCTTTTGTCACTTCTAGGTTAGACTACTGCAATGCTCTATTTTCCGGCTACCCGGATAAAGCACTAAATAAACTTCAGTTAGTGCTGAATACGGCTGCTAGAATCCTGACTAGAACCAAAAAAATTGATCATATTACTCCAGTGCTAGCCTCTCTACACTGGCTTCCTGTCAAAGCAAGGGCTGATTTCAAGGTTTTACTGCTAACCTACAAAGCATTACATGGGCTTGCTCCTACCTATCTCTCTGATTTGGTCCTGCCGTACATACCTACACGTACGCTACGGTCACAAGACGCAGGCCTCCTAATTGTCCCTAGAATTTCTAAGCAAACAGCTGGAGGCAGGGCTTTCTCCTATAGAGCTCCATTTTTATGGAACGGTCTGCCTACCCATGTCAGAGACGCAAACTCGGTCTCAACCTTTAAGTCTTTACTGAAGACTCATCTCTTCAGTGGGTCATATGATTGAGTGTAGTCTGGCCCAGGAGTGGGAAGGTGAACGGAAAGGCTCTGGAGCAACGAACCGCCCTTGCTGTCTCTGCCTGGCCGATTCCCCTCTTTCCACTGGGATTCTCTGCCTCTACCCTGTTACGGGGCTGAGTCACTGGCTTACTGGGGCTCTCTCATGCCGTCCCTGGGGGGGTGCGTCACCTGGGTGGGTTGATTCACTGTTGTGGTCGGCCTGTCTGGGTTGGCGCCCCCCCTTGGGTTGTGCCGTGCGGAGATCTTTGTGGGCTATACTCGGCCTTGTCTCAGGATGGTAAGTTGGTGGTTGAAGATATCCCTCTAGTGGTGTGGGGGGTGTGCTTTGGCAAAGTGGGTGGGGTTATATCCTTCCTGTTTGGCCCTGTCCGGGGGTGTCCTCGGATGGGGCCACAGTGTCTCCTGACCCCTCCTGTCTCAGCCTCCAGTATTTATGCTGCATTAGTTTATGTGTCGGGGCTAGGGTCAGTTTGTTATATCTGGAGTACTTCTCCTGTCCTATTCGGTGTCCTGTGTGAATCTAAGTGTGCGTTCTCTAATTCTCTCCTTCTCTCTTTCTTTCTCTCTCTCGGAGGACCTGAGCCCTAGGACCATGCCCCAGGACTACCTGACATGATGACTCCTTGCTGTCCCCAGTCCACCTGGCCATGCTGCTGCTCCAGTTTCAACTGGCCTGGGCCCTAGGACCATGTCCCAGGACTACCTGACATGATGACTCCTTGCTGTCCCCAGTCCACCTGGCCATGCTGCTGCTCCAGTTTCAACTGTTCTGCCTTACTATTATTCAACCATGCTGGTCATTTATGAACATTTGAACATCTTGGCCACGTTCTGTTATAATCTCCACCCGGCACAGCCAGAAGAGGACTGGCCACCCCACATATGCTCTCTCTAATTCTCTCTTTCTTTCTCTCTCTCGGAGGACCTGAGCCCTTGGACCGTGCCCCAGGACTACCTGACATGATGACTCCTTGCTGTCCCCAGTCCACCTGACTGTGCTGCTGCTCCAGTTTCAACTGTTCTGCCTTATTATTATTCGACCATGCTGGTCATTTATGAACATTTGAACATCTTGGTCATGTTCTGTTATAATCTTTACCCGGCACAGCCAGAAGTGGACTGGCCACCCCACATAGCCTGGTTCCTCTCTAGGTTTCTTCCTAGGTTTTGGCCTTTCTAGGGAGTTTTTCCTAGCCACCGTGCTTTTACACCTGCATTGTTTGCTGTTTGGGGTTTTAGGCTGGGTTTCTGTACAGCACTTTGAGATATCAGCTGATGTACGAAGGGCTATATAAATACATTTTATTTTATTTGATTTGATTTGATGGAGGCAGGATGATTCAACTTCACCAGTTCCAAGAATTCTGCAACCTTCTCCTCGGCTCTCCTGTCCTCTCCTCTTATCACCTCTCCTCTCCCGTCCTCTCCTCTCCTCTAATCACCTCTCTTCCTCTCCTCTCCTGTCCTCTCCTCTTATCACCTCTCCTCTCCCGTCCTCTCCTCTTATCACCTATCCTCCTCTCCTCTCCTCTAATCACCTCTCTTCCTATCCTCTCCTCTCCCTTCCTCTCCTCTCCTTTCCTCTCCTCTCCCGCCCTCTCCTCTTGTCACCTCTCCTCTCCTCTCCTCTCCTCTCCTCTCCTCTCCTCTCCTCTCCTCTCCTCTCCTCTTATCACCTCTCCTCTCCCATCCTCTCCTCTTATCACCTCTCCTCTCCCGT
>NC_088401.1:2626114-2668614 GCF_034236695.1 Oncorhynchus nerka | reverse complement strand
ATTCTGTTAGACTGAAGTCAGGGGGCTGACAGGAGCAGAATGTGTTAGACTGGAGTCAGGGGGCTGACAGGAGCTGTATCTGTTAGATTGGAGTCAGGGGGCTGACAGGAGCTGTATGTGTTAGACTGGAGTCAGGGGGCTGACAGGAGCTGTATTCTGTTAGACTGGAGTCACGGGGCTGACAGGAGCTGTATTCAGTTAGACTGGAGTCAGGGGGCTGACAGGAGCTGTATCTGTTAGATTGGAGTCAGGGGGCTGACAGGAGCAGAATGTGTTAGACTGGAGTCAGGGGGCTGACAGGAGCTGTAACTGATAGTCTGGAGTCAGGGGGCTGACAGGAGCTGTGTGTGTTAGACTGGAGTCAGGGGGCTGACAGGAGCTGTGTGTGTTAGACTGAAGTCAGGGGGCTGACAGGAGCAGAATGTGTTAGACTGGAGTCAGGGGGCTGACAGGAGCTGTATGTGTTAGACTGGAGTCAGGGGGCTGACAGGAGCTGTATGTGTTAGACTGGAGTCAGGGGGCTGACAGGAGCTGTATGTGTTAGACTGGAGTCAGGGGGCTGACAGGAGTTGTATGTGTTAGACTGGAGTCAGGTGGCTGACAGGAGCTGTATCTGTTAGATTGGAGTCAGGGGGCTGACAGGAGCTGTATGTGTTAGACTGGAGTCAGGGGGCTGACAGGAGCTGTATTCTGTTAGACTGGAGTCAGGGGGCTGACAGGAGCTGTATGTGTTAGACTGGAGTCAGGGGGCTGACAGGAGCTGTATTCTGTTAGACTGGAGTCAGGGGGCTGACAGGAGCTGTATTCTGTTAGACTGGAGTCAGGGGGCTGACAGGAGCTGTATCTGTTAGATTGGAGTCAGGGGGCTGACAGGAGCTGTATGTGTTAGACTGGAGTCAGGGGGCTGACAGGAGCTGTAACTGTTAGGCTGGAGTCAGGGGGCTGTTCCTAGAAGTCCTGTGTTCCTGGAAGTCCTGTGTTTCCCAGAAGTCCTGTGTTCCCCGGAAGTCCTGTGTTCCTGGAAGTCCTGTGTTCCCCGGAAGTCCTGTGTTCCTAGAAGTCCTGTGTTCCTGGAAGTCCTGTGTTCCTGGAAGTCCTGTGTTCCCCGGAAGTCCTGTGTTCCTAGAAGTCCTGTGTTCCTGGATGTCCTGTGTTTCCAGGAAGTCCTGTGTTCCTGGAAGTCCTGTGTTCCCCGGAAGTCCTGTGTTCCTAGAAGTCCTGTGTTCCTGGAAGTCCTGTGTTCGTGGAAGTCCTGTGTTCCTGGAAGTCCTGTGTTTCCCAGAAGTCCTGTGTTCCCCAGAAGTCCTGTGTTTCCCTGAAGTCCGGTGTTCCTGGAAGTCCTGTGTTTCCCAGAAGTCCTGTGTTCCTGGAAGTCCTGTGTCCCCAGTAGTCCTCTGTTACCAGAAGTCCTGTGTTCCCAGAAGTCCTGTGGTCCTGGAAGTCCTGTGTTCCTGGAAGTCCTGTGTCCCCGGAAGTCCTGTGTTTGCCAGAAGTCCTGTGTTCCTGTAAGTCCTGTGTTCCTGGAAGTCCAGTGTTCCTGGAAGTCCTGTGTTCCTGGAAGTCCTGTGTTCCCCGGAAGTCCTGTGTTCCTGGAAGTCCTGTGTTCCTGGAATTCCTGTGTTCCCAGAAGTCCTGTGTACCTGGAAGTCCTGTGTTCCCCAGAAGTCCTGTGTTCCTGGAATTCCTGTGTTCCCAGATGTCCTGTGTACCTGGAAGTCCTGTGTTCCCCAGAAGTCCTGTGTTCCTGGAAGTCCTTTGTTCCTGGAAGTCCTGTGTTTCCCAGAAGTCCTGTGTTCCCCAGAAGTCCTGTGTTTCCCTGAAGTCCGGTGTTCCTGTAAGTCCTGTGTTTCCCAGAAGTCCTGTGTTCCTGGAAGTCCTGTGTCCCCGGAAGTCCTGTGTTTGCCAGAAGTCCTGTGTTCCTGTAAGTCCTGTGTTCCTGGAAGTCCTGTGTTCCTGGAAGTCCTGTGTTCCTGGAAGTCCAGTGTTCCTGGAAGTCCTGTGTTCCTGGAAGTCCTGTGTTCCTGGAAGTACTGTGTTCCTGTAAGTCCAGTGTTTCCTGGAAGTCCTGTGTTTCCTAGAAGTCCTGTGTTCCTGGAAGTCCTGTGTTCCCAGAAGTCCTGTGTTCCTGGAAGTCCTGTGTTCCCCAGAAGTCCTGTGTTCCTGGAAGTCCTGTGTTCCCCAGAAGTCCTGTGTTCCCAGACGTCCAGTGTTCCTGGAAGTCCTGTGTCCCTGGAAGTGCTGTGTTCCTGGAAGTCCTGTGTTCCCCGGAAGTCCTGTGTTCCTGGAAGTCCTGTGTTCCTGGAAGTCCTGTGTTCCTAGAAGTCCTGTGTTCCTGGAAGTCCTGTGTTCCTGGAAGTCCTGTGTTCCCCGGAAGTCATGTGTTCCTAGAAGTCCTGTGTTCCTGGAAGTCCTGTGTTTCCAGGAAGTCCTGTGTTTCTGGAATTCCTGTGTTCCCCGGAAGTCCTGTGTTCCTAGAAGTCCTGTGTTCCTGGAAGTCCTGTGTTCCTGGAAGTCCTGTGTTCCTGGAAGTCCTGTGTTTCCCAGAAGTCCTGTGTTTCCCAGAAGTCCTGTGTTTCCCTGAAGTCCGGTGTTCCTGGAAGTCCTCTGTTACCGGAAGTCCTGTGTTCCCAGAAGTCCTGTGTTCCCAGAAGTCCTGTGGTCCTGGAAGTCCTGTGTTCCTGGAAGTCCTGTGTCCCCGGAAGTCCTGTGTTTGCCAGAAGTCCTGTGTTCCTGTAAGTCCTGTGTTCCTGGAAGTCCAGTCTTCCTGGAAGTCCTGTGTTCCTGGAAGTCCTGTGTTCCCCGGAAGTCCTGTGTTCCTGGAAGTCCTGTGTTCCCAGAAGTCCTGTGTACCTGGAAGTCCTGTGTTCCCCAGAAGTCCTGTGTTCCTGGAAGTCCTGTGTTCCCCAGAAGTCCTGTGTTCCTGGAAGTCCTGTGTTCCCCAGAAGTCCTGTGTTTCCCAGAAGTCCTGTGTTCCTGGAAGTCCTGTGTCCCCAGTAGTCCTCTGTTACCGGAAGTCCTGTGTTCCCAGAAGTCCTGTGTTCCCAGAAGTCCAGTGTTCCTGGAAGTCCTGTGTTCCTGGAAGTCCTGGGTTCCTGGAAGTCCTGTGTCCCCAGAAGTCCTGTGTTCCTGGAAGTCCTGTGTTCCTGGAAGTCCTGTGTCCCCGGAAGTCCTGTGTTTGCCAGAAGTCCTGTGTTCCTGGACGTCCTGTGTTCCCAGAAGTCCTGGTTCCCAGACGTCCAGTGTTCCTGGAAGTCCTGTGTCCCTGGAAGTCCTGTGTTCCTGGAAGTCCTGTGTTCCCCGGAAGTCCTGTGTTCCTAGAAGTCCTGTGTTCCTGGAAGTCCTGTGTTTCCCAGAAGTCCTGTGTTCCCCGGAAGTCCTGTGTTCCTGGAAGTCCTGTGTTCCCCGGAAGTCATGTGTTCCTAGAAGTCCTGGGTTCCCTGGAAGTCCTGTGTTCCTGGAAGTCCTGTGTTCCCTGGAAGTCCTGTGTTCCTAGAAGTCCTGTGTTCCTGGAAGTCCTGTGTTTCCAGGAAGTCCTGTTTTCCTGGAAGTCCTGTGTTCCCCGGAAGTCCTGTGTTCCTAGAAGTCCTGTGTTCCTGGAAGTCCTGTGTTCCTGGAAGTCCTGTGTTCCTGGAAGTCCTGTGTTTCCCAGAAGTCCTGTGTTCCCCAGAAGTCCTGTGTTTCCCTGAAGTCCGGTGTTCCTGTAAGTCCTGTGTTCCTGGAAGTCCTGTGTTCCTGGAAGTCCTGTGTTCCTCGGAAGTCCTGTGTTCCTGGAAGTCCTGTGTTCCTGGAATTCCTGTGTTCCCAGAAGTCCTGTGTACCTGGAAGTCCTGTGTTCCCCAGAAGTCCTGTGTTCCTGTAAGTCCTGTGTTCCTGGAAGTCCAGTGTTCCTGGAAGTCCTGTGTTCCTGGAAGTCCTGTGTTCCCCGGAAGTCCTGTGTTCCTGGAAGTCCTGTGTTCCCAGAAGTCCTGTGTACCTGGAAGTCCTGTGTTCCCCAGAAGTCCTGTGTTCCTGGAAGTCCTGTGTTCCCCAGAAGTCCTGTGTTCCCCAGAAGTCCTGTGTTCCTGGAAGTCCTGTGTTCCCCAGAAGTCCTGTGTTTCCCAGAAGTCCTGTGTTCCTGGAAGTCCTGTGTCCCCAGTAGTCCTCTGTTACCGGAAGTCCTGTGTTCCCAGAAGTCCTGTGTTCCCAGAAGTCCAGTGTTCCTGGAAGTCCTGTGTTCCTGGAAGTCCTGGGTTCCTGGAAGTCCTGTGTCCCCAGAAGTCCTGTGTTCCTGGAAGTCCTGTGTTCCTGGAAGTCCTGTGTCCCCGGAAGTCCTGTGTTTGCCAGAAGTCCTGTGTTCCTGGACGTCCTGTGTTCCCAGAAGTCCTGTGTTCCCAGACGTCCAGTGTTCCTGGAAGTCCTGTGTCCCTGGAAGTCCTGTGTTCCTGGAAGTCCTGTGTTCCCCGGAAGTCCTGTGTTCCTAGAAGTCCTGTGTTCCTGGAAGTCCTGTGTTTCCCAGAAGTCCTGTGTTCCCCGGAAGTCCTGTGTTCCTGGAAGTCCTGTGTTCCCCGGAAGTCATGTGTTCCTAGAAGTCCTGGGTTCCCTGGAAGTCCTGTGTTCCTGGAAGTCCTGTGTTCCCTGGAAGTCCTGTGTTCCTAGAAGTCCTGTGTTCCTGGAAGTCCTGTGTTTCCAGGAAGTCCTGTTTTCCTGGAAGTCCTGTGTTCCCCGGAAGTCCTGTGTTCCTAGAAGTCCTGTGTTCCTGGAAGTCCTGTGTTCCTGGAAGTCCTGTGTTCCTGGAAGTCCTGTGTTTCCCAGAAGTCCTGTGTTCCCCAGAAGTCCTGTGTTTCCCTGAAGTCCGGTGTTCCTGTAAGTCCTGTGTTCCTGGAAGTCCAGTGTTCCTGGAAGTCCTGTGTTCCTGGAAGTCCTGTGTTCCCCGGAAGTCCTGTGTTCCTGGAAGTCCTGTATTCCTGGAATTCCTGTGTTCCCAGAAGTCCTGTGTACCTGGAAGTCCTGTGTTCCCCAGAAGTCCTGTGTTCCTGGAATTCCTGTGTTCCCAGAAGTCCTGTGTACCTGGAAGTCCTGTGTTCCCCAGAAGTCCTGTGTTCCTGGAAGTCCTGTGTTCCCCAGAAGTCCTGTGTTCCCCAGAAGTCCTGTGTTCCTGGAAGTCCTGTGTTCCCCAGAAGTCCTGTGTTTCCCAGAAGTCCTGTGTTCCTGGAAGTCCTGTGTCCCCAGTAGTCCTCTGTTACCGGAAGTCCTGTGTTCCCAGAAGTCCTGTGTTCCCAGAAGTACAGTGTTCCTGGAAGTCCTGTGTTCCTGGAAGTCCTGGGTTCCTGGATGTCCTGTGTCCCCAGAAGTCCTGTGTTCCTGGAAGTCCTGTGTTCCTGGAAGTCCTGTGTCCCCGGAAGTCCTGTGTTTGCCAGAAGTCCTGTGTTCCTGGACGTCCTGTGTTCCCAGAAGTCCTGTGTTCCCAGACGTTCAGTGTTCCTGGAAGTCCTGTGTCCCTGGAAGTCCTGTGTTCCTGGAAGTCCTGTGTTCCCCGGAAGTCCTGTGTTCCTAGAAGTCCTGTGTCCCCGGAAGTCCTGTGTTTGCCAGAAGTCCTGTGTTCCTGGACGTCCTGTGTTCCCCAGAAGTCCTGTGTTCCTGTACGTCCTGTGTTCCTGGAAGTCCTGTGTTTCCTGGAAGTCCAGTGTTCCTGGAAGTCCTGTGTCCCTGGAAGTCCTGTGTTCCCCAGAAGTCCTGTGTTCCTGTACGTCCTGTGTTCCTGGAAGTCCTGTGTTTCCTAGACGTCCAGTGTTCCTGGAAGTCCTGTGTTCCTGTAAGTCCAGTGTTCCTGGAAGTCCAGTGTTCCTGGAAGTCCAGTGTTTCCTGGAAGTCCAGTGTTTCCTGGAAGTCATGTGTTCCTGGAAGTCCTGTGTTTCCTAGAAGTCCTGTGTTCCTGGAAGTCCTGTGTTCCTGGAAGTCCTGTGTTCATGGAAGTCCTGTGTTTCCCGGACCCTGGTAATGTAATAGGTGTATCATACCCAAGGCCCTCTCTCTGCCTTGTCTCCATGTTCTCTGTTCAGGGAAAGGACCAGTTTGGTAAATTATCACAAGAGCTGGAAAATAATTTATATCCTCAGTCTCTGGTTGAAATATTCCAATGTCAATATGTATACCAAATCTTTGCTGAATGTATTTTCCTTATGAGCTGGGATTGGGATCAGGCTTTGCCCATTCTACCTCAGCATTAGAAGGAGAAGTAATCTAAAACAAATATCAAGTAAAATACACAAGTACGATATGTATATATTATATGTGTATTAGATGTATCCTCTGTGTCTGTGAATCACAGAGGTCTCAGGGTAGACACCTGCTCCGCTGCTACTGCACTCTTATTGTCAGTGCTTTACCTCAGAGCTGTTTATAGGCTGTTCCACTTTACTCCACGTTCCCATCACGTCTCCACCGGAAAAGGCTTTAAGGACACTCCTGAGCTGCCAAATCATATTTAAATGTAAGAATTAAAATAAAAATGAGGTTATGGTTAAGGTTAGGGTTAGGGTAAAGATAAGAGTCCGTTTTAGATTTTGGATAGTCGTTTTACAGATCAGGAGTGTCCTCATAGCCTTTCCTCTACCCGCCAGGTCCCCAAAGCCCCTTTAGAAGGATATGACTCCATCTAGTGGTCCTACAAGCTTCCTTCAGGCCAGCCAGACAACACTAGGCCTACACACCAAAGGAGGTTGGTGGCACCTTAATTGGGGAGGAGGAGTTTGTGGTAATAGATGGAGTGGAATCAGTGGAATGGTATCCAATACATCAAACACATGGTTTGAGGAGAGGAAGAGGAGAGGAAGGGCCAGTCCTCGGTTAGAGGAGAATAAGAGCCAGTCCTCGGTTAGAGGAGAATAAGGGCCAGTCCTCGGTTAGAGGAGAATAAGAGCCAGTCCTCGGTTAGAGGAGAATAAGAGCCAGTCCTTGGTTATAGGAGTGGAAGAGCCAGTCCTCGGTTAGATGAGAATAAGAGCCAGTCCTCGGTTAGAGGAGAATAAGAGCCAGTCCTCGGTTAGAGGAGAATAAGAGCCAGTCCTCGGTTAGAGGAGAATAAGAGCCAGTCCTTGGTTATAGGAGTGGAAGAGCCAGTCCTCGGTTAGATGAGAATAAGAGCCAGTCCTCGGTTAGAGGAGAATAAGAGCCAGTCCTCGGTTAGAGGAGAATAAGAGCCAGTCCTCGGTTAGAGGAGAATAAGAGCCAGTCCTTGGTTATAGGAGTGGAAGAGCCAGTCCTCGGTGAGAGGAGAGGAAGAGCCAGTCCTTGGTTAGAGGAGAGGAAGGGCCAGTCCTTGGTTAGAGGAGAAGAAGAGCCAGTACTTGGTTAGAGGAGAGGAAGAGCCAGTTCTTGGTTAGAGGACAGGAAGAGGAGAGGAAGAGCCAGTCCTCAGTTAGAGGAGAGGAAGAGCCAGTCCTTGGTTAGAGGAGAAGAAGAGCCAGTCCTTGGTTAGAGGAGAGGAAGTGCCAGTCCTTGGTTAGAGGAGAGGAAGAGCCAGTCCTTGGTTAGAGGAGAGGAAGAGCCAGTCCTTGGTTAGAGGAGAGGAAGGGCCAGTCCTTGGTTAGAGGAGAAGAAGAGCCAGTACTTGATTAGAGGAGAGGAAGAGCCAGTTCTTGGTTAGAGGACAGGAAGAGGAGAGGAAGAGCCAGTCCTCAGTTAGAGGAGAGGAAGAGCCAGTCCTTGGTTAGAGGAGAGGAAGTGCCAGTCCTTGGTTAGAGGAGAGGAAGAGCCAGTCCTTGGTTAGAGGAGAGGAAGAGCCAGTCCTTGGTTAGAGGAGAGGAAGAGCCAGTCCTCGGTTAAAGGAGAGGAAGAGCCGGTCCTCAGTTAGAGAGGAAGGGCCGGTCCTCGGTTAGAGGAGAGGAAGAGCCAGTCCTCGGTTAGAGGAGAGGAAGAGCCAGTCCTCGGTGAGAGGAGAGGAAGAGCCGGTCCTTAGTTAGAGGAGAGGAAGAGCCGGTCCTCAGTTAGAGGAGAGGAAGAGCCAGTCCTCAGTTAGAGGAGAGGAAGAGCCGGTCCTCAGTTAGAGGAGAGGAAGTGGGGGAAGAAATCAATTTTCACGGGTTAACACCTGTAATGAAAGAGAACATCTCCTGGGACATGTAATCTTTGTAAGCTTATTATTATCATAATGCCACAATAAAGTTGCCTCTGTCGTATTAATTTGCTCTACTTTTTGTCAATTCTAATGTAGTTGTCTCTGTCATATCTATTTGGGCAGATTACGACGTGTAAAGAAACAATGGCTGAGGCCTGGTTGGGGCTTTGCTTCTGTAGTCATAGCATTTACCACCTCTGTCAGGCCTTATGTGAATTTCAATTCAATTACATTATTATTCAATTACATCATAATTCAATTTACACACTTATTAAGCCTATGACACACTTTTTGATATAATCGTATTAGCGTTTTTTAGGTGAAAATTTGCCTGATTTTTGGACTTGGCGGAGAGGAAGTCCTTGATTCAGTATAAAAGACACCTTTCACTGTCCTGTAATAGAGGTCTTTCACTGTCCTGTAATAGAGGCCTTTCACTGTCCTCTAATAGAGGCCTTTCACTGTCCAGTAATAGAGGCCTTTCACTGTCCTCTAATAGAGGCCTTTCACTGTACTGTAATAGAGGCCTTTCACTGTACTGTAATAGAGGCCTTTCACTGTACTGTAATAGAGGCCTTTCACTGTCCTGTAATAGAGGCCTTTCACTGTCCTGTAATAGAGGCCTTTCACTGTACTGTAATAGAGGCCTTTCACTGTACTGTAATAGAGGCCTTTCACTGTCCTGTAATAGAGGCCTTTCACTGTACTGTAATAGAGGCATTTCACTGTCCTGTAATAGAGGCCTTTCACTGTACTGTAATAGAGGCATTTCACTGTACTGTAATAGAGGCCTTTCACTGTCCTGTAATAGAGGCCTTTCACTGTCCTGTAATAGAGGCCTTTCACTGTACTGTAATAGAGGCCTTTCACTGTACTGTAATAGAGGCCTTTCACTGTCCTGTAATAGAGGCCTTTCACTGTCCTGTAATAGAGGCCTTTCACTGTACTGTAATAGAGGCATTTCACTGTACTGTAATAGAGGCCTTTCACTGTACTGTAATAGAGGCCTTTCACTGTACTGTAATAGAGGCCTTTCACTGTACTGTAATAGAGGCCTTTCACTGTACTGTAATAGAGGCCTTTCACTGTACTGTAATAGAGGCCTTTCACTGTCCTGTAATAGAGGCCTTTCACTGTACTGTAATAGAGGCCTTTCACTGTACTGTAATAGAGGCCTTTCACTGTCCTGTAATAGAGGCCTTTCACTGTACTGTAATAGAGGCCTTTCACTGTACTGTAATAGAGGCCTTTCACTGTCCTGTAATAGAGGCCTTTCACTGTCCTCTAATAGAGGCCTTTCACTGTACTGTAATAGAGGCCTTTCACTGTCCTGTAATAGAGGCCTTTCACTGTACTGTAATAGAGGCATTTCACTGTACTGTAATAGAGGCCTTTCACTGTACTGTAATAGAGGCCTTTCACTGTACTGTAATAGAGGCCTTTCACTGTACTGTAATAGAGGCCTTTCACTGTACTGTAATAGAGGCCTTTCACTGTACTGTAATAGAGGCCTTTCACTGTCCTGTAATAGAGGCCTTTCACTGTCCTGTAATAGAGGCCTTTCACTGTACTGTAATAGAGGCCTTTCACTGTCCTGTAATAGAGGCCTTTCACTGTCCTGTAATAGAGGCCTTTCACTGTCCTGTAATAGAGGCCTTTCACTGTCCTGTAATAGAGGCCTTTCACTGTACTGTAATAGAGGCCTTTCACTGTCCTGTAATAGAGGCCTTTCACTGTACTGTAATAGAGGCCTTTCACTGTCCTGTAATAGAGGCCTTTCACTGTCCTGTAATAGAGGCATTTCACTGTCCTGTAATAGAGGCCTTTCACTGTACTGTAATAGAGGCCTTTCACTGTACTGTAATAGAGGCCTTTCACTGTACTGTAATAGAGGCCTTTCACTGTCCTGTAATAGAGGCCTTTCACTGTCCTGTAATAGAGGCCTTTCACTGTCCTGTAATAGAGGCCTTTCACTGTACTGTAATAGAGGCCTTTCACTGTACTGTAATAGAGGCCTTTCACTGTCCTGTAATAGAGGCCTTTCACTGTACTGTAATAGAGGCCTTTCACTGTCCTGTAATAGAGGCCTTTCACTGTCCTCTAATAGAGGCCTTTCACTGTACTGTAATAGAGGCCTTTCACCGTCCTGTAATAGAGGCCTTTCACTGTCCAGTAATAGAGGCCTTTCACTGTCCTGTAATAGAGGCCTTTCACTGTCCTGTAATAGAGGCCTTTCACTGTACTGTAATAGAGGCATTTCACTGTCCTGTAATAGAGGCCTTTCACTGTACTGTAATAGAGGCCTTTCACTGTCCTGTAATAGAGGCCTTTCACTGTACTGTAATAGAGGCCTTTCACTGTACTGTAATAGAGGCCTTTCACTGTACTGTAATAGAGGCCTTTCACTGTCCTGTAATAGAGGCCTTTCACTGTACTGTAATAGAGGCCTTTCACTGTCCTGTAATAGAGGCCTTTCACTGTACTGTAATAGAGGCCTTTCACTGTCCTGTAATAGAGGCCTTTCACTGTACTGTAATAGAGGCCTTTCACTGTACTGTAATAGAGGCCTTTCACTGTACTGTAATAGAGGCCTTTCACTGTACTGTAATAGAGGCCTTTCACTGTCCTGTAATAGAGGCCTTTCACTGTCCTGTAATAGAGGCCTTTCACTGTACTGTAATAGAGGCATTTCACTGTACTGTAATAGAGGCCTTTCACTGTACTGTAATAGAGGCCTTTCACTGTCCTGTAATAGAGGCCTTTCACTGTCCTGTAATAGAGGCCTTTCACTGTCCTGTAATAGAGGCCTTTCACTGTACT
This sequence comes from Oncorhynchus nerka, assembly GCF_034236695.1. NCBI lineage: Eukaryota > Metazoa > Chordata > Actinopteri > Salmoniformes > Salmonidae > Oncorhynchus > Oncorhynchus nerka. The sequence continues at coordinate 2,657,699 of NC_088401.1, read as the reverse complement.
GTAATAGAGGCCTTTCACTGTCCTGTAATAGAGGCCTTTCACAGTCCTGTAATAGAGGCCTTTCACTGTACTGTAATAGAGGCGGGTGAAGAGGCCTGTCCAGACAGCAGGGGTGAGTGGACTGTATCTCCCATGGCTGGGGAAAGCAGAGGAGAGTGGACTGTATCTCCTAGCTGTCCGTTACATTAGTGGTCACTTCTCCCCCTTTCTCCAGCAAGTATCAAATAGTGGTGGTTTTATCCAAGATTACCCCTTACAGGATAGAGACATTCACTCTTACATGTGTCTATTAATTCATTCCCTCATCTTCATTCTTGTTGTTGTGAATATAAAACATCTAGGTTAGGCGATATCGTAAGAGGGTCCTTTATTTTAGAATAACAGCAAGCTATTTTGTGCACATATCATGCATGCTTGTACGCTGTGCAATATGCAAAGTATCTTATCAGCGTGATTATGGTACAGTGTAGATGGGGTAGATTATTTTGAGTTTACCAAGATGCCTCAGCGAAGTCACATGGGAAATACGCCTAGTGTGTTTTTCTAATAAACTATCGCTGTAATATGTACCTGCTATACCCTACTGCTACAGGACATGACGTCGGCGTTCCAATTCATCCCAAAGGTGTTCGGTGAGGTTGAGGTCAGGGCTCTGTGCAGGCCAGTCAAGTTCTTCCACACAAATCTCGACAAACCATTTATGTATGGACCTCACTTTGTGTACGGGGGGCGTTGTCATGCTGAAACAGGAAAAGGGCCTTCCCAAAACTGTTCCCACAATTTTGGAAGCACAGAATTGTCTACAATGTCATTGTATGCTGTAGCTTTAAGATTTCCCTTCAAATCAAATCAAATCACATGTCACATACACATGGTTAGCAGATGTTATTGGTCACATACACATGGTTAGCAGATGTTATTGGTCACATACACATGGTTAGCAGATGTTATTGGTCACATACACATGGTTAGCAGATGCTATTGGTCACATACACATGGTTAGCAGATGCTATTGGTCACATACACATGGTTAGCAGATGCTATTGGTCACATACACATGGTTAGCAGATGTTATTGGTCACATACACACGGTTAGCAGATGTTAATGGTCACATACACATGGTTAGCAGATGTTATTGGTCACATACACATGGTTAGCAGATGTCATTGGTCACATACACACGGTTAGCAGATGCTATTGGTCACATACACATGGTTAGCAGATGTTATTGGTCACATACACATGGTTAGCAGATGTTAATGCGAGTGTAGCGAAATGCTTGTTGCTTCTAGTTCCGACAGTGCAGCAATATCTAACAAGTGATATCTAACAATTACACAACATATACCCAATACACACAATCGAAGTAAAGGATTGGAATATGAATATATACAAATGTGGATGAGCGATGACCGAGCATCAAAGGCAAGATAAAATAGATGGTATGAAATACAATATACAGTATGTATATATATATATATATATATATATATGTATGAGATGAGTAATGCAAGATATGTAATCATTCTTAAAGTGGCATTATCAAGGTGACTAGTGATCAGTTTCTTTATTAAAGTGGCAAATGATTTCAAGTCTGTATGTAGGCAGCAGCCTCTCTATGTTAGTGATGGCTGTTAAACAGTCTGATGGCCTTGAGATAGAAGCTGTTTTTCAGTCTCTCGGTCCCAGCTTTGATGCACCTGTACTGACCTCGCCTTCTGGATGATAGCGGGGTGAACAGGCAGTGGCTCGGGTGGTTGTTATCCTTGATTATCTTTTTTGTCCTTCCTGTGACATCGGGTGGTGTAGGTGTCCTGGAGGGCAGGTAGTTTGCCCCCGGTGATGTGTTGTGCAGACCTCACTACCCTCTGGAGAGCCCTGCGGTTGTGGGCGGTGCAGTTGCCGTACCAGGCGGTGATACAGTGTCAAGGGATGAGGAGAAGCAAGTACAAGGAGTCAAACATGTAATAGGGACATAGAACGAGACAGGAACAGCGTCACAACAAAAGACACATGTCAATGAAAGCAGCAGTGGGGAAGTGACAAATAATAAAGAGTTGATGAGTCCAGTATCGCTGATGCTCGAGACGAAGGAAGGCAGGTGTGGGGAACTGACAAATAATAAAGAGTTGATGAGTCCAGTATCGCTGATGCTCGAGACGAAGGAAGGCAGGTGTGCGTAATTGATGATGGCAGGTGTGCGTAATTGATGATGGCAGGTGTGCGTAATTGATGATGGCAGGAGTGCGTGATGCAGGTAAACCACGAAAAACAGACCCAGACCATTAATCCTCCTCCACCAAACTTTAAAGATGGCACTACTGTATACATTGGGGCAGGTAGTGTTCTCCTGGCACCCAGATTTGTCCGTCCGACTGCTAGATGGTGAAGTGTGATTCGTCCCTCCAGAGAACGCGTTTCCACTGCTCCAGAGTTCAATGACGGCGATCTGTACACCACTCCACCCGATGCTTGGCATTGCGCATGGTGATCTTAGGTTTGTGTTCGACTGCGCGGCCACGGAAACCCATTTCATGAAGCTCCCAATGAACAGTTATTGTGCTGACGTTACTTCCAGAGGCTGTTTGGAACAAGGTACAAGGTAGTGAGCGTTTCAACTGAGGTCAGATGATTTTTACGTGAATTCAGCACTCAGCGTTCCCGTTCTTTGAGCTTGTGTGGCCTACAACGTCACGGCTGAGCCGTTGTTGATCATAGACTTTTCCACTTCACCATAGCAGCACTTACAGTTGACCGAGGCAGCTCTAGCTGACTTTCTGGAAAGGAGGCATCCTATGACAGTGCCACTTTGAAAGTCACTGAGCTCTTCAGCAAAGGCCATTCTACCTCCAATGTCTGTCTCTGGAGATTGCATCAGATTGCATGACTGCATGCTCAATTTTTACACACCTGTCAACAGTGGGTGGGACTGAGATAGCCAAATCCACTAATGTGAATGGGTGTCCACATACTTTTGTATATCTAGTGTATATAGTTTCACCTTCATGCTACAAATAGTGTCATACTGATGACATTTTTGAATTTTCCTAACGCTCGTAAAATGCGCAATTCTTCCATACACATAGTTTGTTGTCTGGCAGTGATTCTGCTGTTTTGGGGATTGGTACCTTGCTCACTGCCTGTGATAACGATTGTCTTAACATCATGCACACTCTGGCTGTTAACCAGCCGCCAATGTCTCACAGGCAAAATATCAAGCTCGTTAAACACCGCTGGTTGGCCAGCAGGGAGGAAAACCTGCTGGGTAAGGTTGTTGTGGAGGTCCTGGCCTGGTTCTGGGGTAGCTGGCCTGACAACTAGTCCCTATCAACCTAATTATTATCCTTATGGCCTGTATATACTCCCTATTACCTGTACCCTATATATATATACTCCCTACTACCTATACCATATATATATACTATCCCTACTACCTATAAACATGTATATAGAACGAGACAGGAACAGCGTCATTACCTATACCCTATATATACTATCCCTACTACAGCAGTATACCCTATATATATAGTCAGTACTACCTGATGCCCTATATAAGGCTGTCCCTAACTACAAATAATAAATTGATAGTACAGTATCCCTGACTACCTATACCAAGGAAGGCATATATGCGTAATTGATGATGGCAGGTGTACGTAATATGATGATGGCTAGGTGTGCTATACCATTATGATATACTATCCCTACTACCTATACCCTATATAACAGACCCAGACCATTAATCCTCCTATTACCTATACCCTATATATACTATCCACTACCTATACCATATATATATACTCCCATACAGATATGTCTCCCTACTGCTAGATGGTGATATTCCTGATTACATATACCCAGATATACTATCCCTACTACCTATACCATATAAATATATACTCCCTACACCTATAACCTATACATATGCTCCCTATACCTTATTTGTGTTCGACTCCATACTACCTATACCCATTATATACTCCTAATGCTACCTATACCCTTATATATATACTCCCTTACTTCCATACCCTATATATATACAATACTACCTATACCATATATATATATACTCAGATACCTTTACCCCTATATATATACTCCTACTACCTATACACTATATATATACTGGCCTACTACCTATACCATGTATATATACTTTTCCTACTACCTATAACCTATACATATAGCTCCCTATACTTGTATGGATATATACTCCTACTGACCTATACCACTATATATATAGTCACTGAGCTCTATACCATGTATTATACCTCCAATGTCTGTAACCTATACATTGCATCCCTACTGCCTATACCAGGTCACATATTTACACCCTGTACCAGTGGGTATATATATAAATCCCTACTACCTATACCCTAATATATACTCCATACTTTTGTATACCTATATGTATATAGTTTCACCTTACCCTACAAATAGTGTCCTGATACCATGTATAATTTTCCCTACTACCTATAACTTCTATATATTTGTTGTCTGGCAGCGATTCTACTTTGGGATTGGTACCTTGCTCACTGCCTATAACGATTGTCCTACTACTTATATACTCTATACCATATATATATATATATACCCCTACTACCTATACCCTATATATATAGCTACTATCTATAACATATATGGCCATATAGGAAAACCTGCTACTACCTATACCATGTATATATTCTCCCTACTACCTATACCCTATATAGACTCCCTATACCTATATATATACCCTACTTCTATACCATGTATATATACTCCCTACTACCTATAACCTATACATATACTCCTACTACCTATACCATATATATATACTCCCTACTACCTATACCATATATATATAGTCCCTACTACCTATACCATGTATATATACTCCCTATACCTATATATATATACTCCCTACTACCTATACCATATATATATACCTATCCCTATACCCTATATATTCTCCCTACTACCTATACCCCATATATATATTCCCTACTACCTATACCCTATATATATACTCCCTATACCCTATATATACTCCCTACTACCTATAATATATATATTCCTACTACCTATACCATGTATATATACTCCCTACTACCTATACCCTATATATATACTCCCTATACCATATATATATACTACCTACTACCTATACCCTATATATATACTCCCTATACCATATATATATACTCCCTACTACCTATACCCTATATATATACTCCCTACTACCTATACCCCCTATACTATATATATACTCCTACTACCTATACTATAGACTCCCTATACTATATATATACTCCCTACTACCTATACCATGTATATATAGTCCCTACTACCTATACCCTATATAGACTCCCTACTACCTATATATATACTCCCTATACCATATATACTACCTATACCCTATACCCTATATATATACTCCCTATACCATATATATATACTCCCTACTACCTATACCCTATTTATATACTCCCTATACCATATATATATATACTCCCTACTACCTATACCCTATATAGCCTCCCTATACTCTATATATATACTCCCTACTACCTATACCCTATATATACTCCCTACTACCTATACCCTATATATATACTCCCTACTACCTATACCATATATATATATACTCCCTACTACCTATACCCTATATATATACTCCCTACTACCTATACCCTATATAGACTCCCTATACTCTATATATATACTCCCTACTATCTATACCATGTATATATACTCCCTACTACCTATACCCTATATATACTCCCTACTACCTATACCCTATATATACTCCCTACTACCTATACACTATATATACTCCCTACTACCTATACATATACTCCCTACTACCAATACCATTTATATATACTCCCTATACCCTATATATACTCCCTACTACCTATACCATGTATATATAGTCCCTACTACCTATACCCTATATAGACTCCCTATACTATATATATATACTCCCTACTATCTATACCATGTATATATACTCCCTACTACCTATAACCTATACATATACTCCCTATACCCTATATATATACTCCCTACTACCTATACCATGTATATATAGTCCCTACTACCTATACCCTATATAGACTCCCTACTACCTATATATATACTCCCTATACCATATATAAATATACTCCCTACTACCTATACACTATATATATACTCCCTACTACCTATACCCTATATATATACTCCCTACTACCTATACCCTATATATATACTCCCTACTACCTATACCATGTATATATACTCCCTACTACCTATAACCTATACATATACTCCCTATACCATATATATATATACTCCCTACTCCCTATACCATATATATATATACTCCCTACTCCCTATACCATGTATATATAGTCCCTACTACCTATACCATGTATATATACTCCCTATACCTATATATATATACTACCTACTACCAATACCATGTATATATACTACCTATACCCTATATATATACTCCCTACTATCTATACCATATATATATATACTCCCTACTACCTATACCCTATATATATACTCCCTACTCCCTATACCATGTATATATACTCCCTACTACCTATAACCTATACATATACTCCCTACTACTTATATACATATACCATATATATATATATATATACTCCCTACTACCTATACCCTATATATATACTCCCTACTATCTATACCATATATATATATACTCCCTACTACCTATACCATGTATATATACTCCCTACTACCTATACCCTATATAGACTCCCTATACTCTATATATATACTCCCTACTATCTATACCATGTATATATACTCCCTACTACCTATAACCTATACATATACTCCCTATACCATATATATATATATACTCCCTACTACCTATACCATGTATATATACTCCCTACTACCTATACCATGTATATATACTCCCTATACCCTATATATATATATACTCCCTACTACCAATACCATGTATATATACTCCCTATACCCTATATATTCTCCCTACTACCTATACCCTATATATATATTCCCTACTACCTATACCCTATACATATACTACCTATACCCTATATATACTACCTATACCTATACCTATACCCTATATATACTCCCTACTACCTATACCATGTATATATACTATATACCCTATACTACCTATACCCTATATATATACTCCCTATACCATATATATATATACTCCTACTACCTATACCCTATATATACTCCCTACTACCTATATATATATATACTCCTACCTATACTCTATATATACTCCCTACTACCTATACCCTATATAGACTATATATATACTCCCTACTACCTATACCCTATATAGACTCCCTATATATACTCCCTACTACCTATACTCTACCTATATATACTATATACTGCCTATATATATATACTCCTACTACCTATACCATATATATATATATACTCCCTACTACCTATACCCTATATATATACACCCTATACTACCTATACCCTACCCTATTTATATACTCCCTATACCATACTACTACTATACCCTATATATATACTCCCTACTACCTATACCCTATATATATACTCCCTACTACCTATACCCTATATATATACTCCCTACTACCTATACCCTATATATATACTCCATACTACCTATACCATGTATATATACTCCCTATACTCTATATCTACTCCCTATACCATATATATACTCCCTACTACCTATATACTCCCTATACTCCCTATATATGTAGTAGGGAGTATATATAGAGCAAAAGGATAATAATTCTGTTTTTAAGGATTAGGTGTAGGGGCAGCTACCCCAGAACCAGATCAGGACCTCCACAACAACTTAACCCAGCTTGTTTTCCACCCTACCAGTGCTGTTTAACGGGCCTGTTGCCTGTGAGACATGGACTGTAAACACTGCTGCTGGAAGTTGTGAGTATGAAGTTTCGCTGTCATAACTCACTGGCGGGAAATGAGACCGCTCACTGGGAGTTTGCGGTGGAGAACAAATGCTCGACGCTCTTCTCTCCCCTCGCTCCCCTCTCTCTGACGAGGAATGCTCACAGTGGAAAGCGATTTAAGTAGTTAGGGTACGCCACTTCCTCTGTCTTTTATCCGCCGACCCCTGACCTCTAGCACATCTGAAAGCCTAGTTGGAGCCCAAACACCAGGAAGGTTTGTATTCTCTTCGACTCTAAACTTTATTAATGGAAGAGAAGACATTGCAAGTTTTTCTGCAACAAAGCAGCTTTCTCCTATCTGACCAGTTTAGTGAACTCGGTTACCCTATACACTATAGTGCATTACTTTTTACCAGGGCCCTTTCAGTGCCATTTCCTGATGTATCCTGGGATATTGACCATTGGACTAGAATGTGGACGTGCAGAAGGGACAGTTGGACGGTGAGAGTGCTGCGTCGTTTCTCCTACCGCCGGCTATATATGGATTCCAGTTTTCAGGGCAGATGAACGTATCTTGAGAAGTTGTGAAATGTCTCGGAGAGTGAAGGGGAGGGTTGCAGTGGGAAGTGTCGGTGTGAAATATCTTGGGGAGAGTTGAGGTAGTCCGTGGAGTGAAGGAGGGAAGAAGGTAGTGTGGTGGGGTGAAATGGAGGGTTGTGATGGGGAGTGGTGGGGGAGTCGGCTTGGGGAGTGGAGGGGGAGTCGGCTTGGGGAGTGGAGGGGGAATCGTCTTGGGGAGTGGAGGGGGAGTCGTCTTGGGGAGTGGAGGGGGAGTCGTCTTGGGGAGTGGAGGGAGAGACGTCTTGGGGAGAGGAGGGGAGAGATGTCTTGGGGAGTGGAGGGGAGACATTGGACATTACAGGGGAGTAGAGGGGAGAGACGTGGGGGAGAGATGTCTTGGGGAGAGGAGGGGAGAGACATCTTGGGGAGTAGAGGGGAGAGATGTCTTGGGGAGTGGAGGGGAGAGATGTCTTGGGGAGAGGAGGGGAGAGATGTCTTGGGGAGAGGAGGGGAGAGATGTCTTGGGGAGAGGAGGGGAGAGATGTCTTGGGGAGAGGAGGGGAGAGATGTCTTGGGGAGAGGAGGGGAGAGATGTCTTGGGGAGTGGAGGGGAGAGATGTCTTGGGGAGTGGAGGGGAGACATTGGACATTACAGGGTAGTACTAGTACTATATAGACATTACAGGGTAGTACTAGTACTATATAGACATTACAGGGTAGTACTTATATAGACATTACAGGGTAGTACTATATGTACATTACAGGGTAGTACTAGTACTATATGTACATTACAGGGTAGTACTATATGTACATTACAGGGTAGTACTAGTACTATATAGACATTACAGGGTAGTACTATATGTACATTACAGGGTAGTACTATATGTGCATTACAGGGTAGTACTATATGTACATTACAGGGTAGTACTAGTACTATATGTACACTACAGGGTAGTACTATATGTACATTACAGGGTAGTACTAGTACTATATGTACATTACAGGGTAGTACTAGTACTATATGTACATTACAGGGTAGTACTATATGTACATTACAGGGTAGTACTATATGTACATTACAGGGTAGTACTATATATACATTACAGGGTAGTACTAGTACTATATGTACATTACAGGGTAGTAATATATGTACATTACAGGGTAGTACTAGTACTATATGTACATTACAGGGTAGTACTAGTACTATATGTACATTACAGGGTAGTACTATATGTACATTACAGGGTAGTACTATATGTACATTACAGGGTAGTACTATATGTACATTACAGTGTAGTACTAGTACTATATGTACATTACAGGGTAGTACTAGTACTATATAGACATTACAGGGTAGTACTAGTACTATATGTACATTACAGGGTAGTACTATATGTACATTACAGGGTAGTACTATATGTACATTACAGGGTAGTACTAGTACTATATGTACATTACAGGATAGTACTAGTACTATATGTACATAACAGGGTAGTACTAGTACTATATAGACATTACAGGGTAGTACTAGTACTATATGTACATTACAGGGTAGTACTAGTACTATATGTACATTACAGGGTAATACTATATGGACATTACAGGGTAGTACTATATGTACATTACAGGGTAGTACTAGTACTATATGTACATTACAGGGTAGTACTATATGGACATTACAGGGTAGTACTATATGTACATTACAGGGTAGTACTAGTATTATATGTACATTACAGTGTAGTACTAGTACTATATAGACATTACAGGGTAGTACTATATGTACATTACAGGGTAGTACTATATGTACATTACAGGGTAGTACTATATGTACATTACAGGGTAGTACTAGTACTATATGTACATTACAGGGTAGTACTATATGGACATTACAGGGTAGTACTATATGTACATTACAGGGTAGTACTAGTACTATATGTACATTACAGGGTAGTACTAGTACTATATGTACATTACAGGGTAGTACTATATGTACATTACAGGGTAGTACTATATGTACATTACAGGGTAGTACTATATGTACATTACAGTGTAGTACTAGTACTATATGTACATTACAGGGTAGTACTAGTACTATATAGACATTACAGGGTAGTACTAGTACTATATGTACATTACAGGGTAGTACTATATGTACATTACAGGGTAGTACTATATGTACATTACAGGGTAGTACTAGTACTATATGTACATTACAGGGTAGTACTAGTACTATATAGACATTACAGTGTAGTACTATATGTACATTACAGGATAGTATTAGTACTATATGTACATAACAGGGTAGTACTAGTACTATATAGACATTACAGGGTAGTACTAGTACTATATGTACATTACAGGGTAGTACTAGTACTATATGTACATTACAGGGTAAAACTATATGGACATTACAGGGTAGTACTATATGTACATTACAGGGTAGTACTAGTACTATATGTACATAACAGGGTAGTACTATATGGACATTACAGGGTAGTACTAGTACTGTATGTACATTACAGGGTAGTACTAGTATTATATGTACATTACAGTGTAGTACTAGTACTATATAGACATTACAGGGTAGTACTATATGTACATTACAGGGTAGTACTATATGTACATTACAGGGTAGTACTATATGTACATTACAGGGTAGTACTAGTACTATATGTACATTACAGGGTAGTACCATATGGACATTACAGGGTAGTACTATATGTACATTACAGGGTAGTACTAGGACTATATGTACATTACAGGGTAGTACAATATGTACATTACAGGTAGTACTATATGTACATTACAGGGTAGTACTATATGTACATTACAGGGTAGTACTATATAGACATCACAGGGTAGTACTAGTACTATATAGACATTACAGGGTAGTACTATATGGACATTACAGGGTAGTACTATATAGACATTACAGGGTAGTACTAGTACTGTATGTACATTACAGGGTAGTACTATATGGACATTACAGGGTAGTACTATATAGACATTACAGGGTAGTACTAGTACTATATGTACATTACAGGGTAGTACTATATAGACATCACAGGGTAGTACTAGTACTATATAGACATTACAGGGTAGTACTATTGGGACATTACAGGGTAGTACTAGTACTATATGTACATTACAGGGTAGTACTATATGGACATTACAGGGTAATACTATATGTACATTACAGGTAGAACTATATGTACATTACAGGGTAGTACTATATGGACATTACAGGGTAGTACTAGTACTATATGTACATTACAGGGTAGTACTATATGTACATTACAGGGTAGTACTATATGTACATTACAGGGTAGTACTATGTGGACATTACAGGGTAGTACTATATGTACATTACAGGGTAGTACTATATGTACATTACAGGGTAATACTAGTACTATATGGACAATACAGGGTAGTACTATATGTACAGTACAGGGTAGTACTATATGTACATTACAGGGTAGTACTAGTACTATATGTACATTACAGGGTAGTACTAGTACTATATAGACATTACAGGGTAGCACTATATGTACATTACAGGGTAGTACTATATGTACATTACAGGGTAGTACTAGTACTATATGTACATTACAGGGTAGTACTAGTACTATATGTACATTACAGTGTAATACTAGTACTATATGTACATTACAGGGTAGTACTAGTACTATATGTACATTACAGGGTAGTACTATATGTACATTACAGGGTAGTACTAGTACTATATGTACATTACAGTGTAATACTAGTACTATATAGACATTACAGGGTAGTACTAGTACTATATAGATATTACAGGGTAGTACTATATGTACATTACAGGGTAGTACTAGTACTATATGGACATTACAGGGTAGTACTAGTACTATATGTACATTACAGGGTAGTACTAGTACTATATAGACATTACAGGGTAGTACTATATGTACATTACAGGGTAGTACTATATGTACATTACAGGGTAGTACTATATGTACATTACAGGGTAGTACTAGTACTATATGTACATTACAGGGTAGTACTATATGTACATTACAGGGTAGTACTAGTACTATATGTACATTACATGGTAGTACTATATGTACATTACAGGGTAGTACTAGTACTATATGTACATTACAGGGTAGTACTATATGTACATTACAGGGTAGTACTATTACTATATGTACATTACAGGGTAGTACTATATGTACATTACAGGGTAGTACTAGTACTATATGTACATTACAGGGTAGTACTATATGTACATTACAGGGTAGTACTAGTACTATATGTACATTACAGGGTAGTACTATATGTACATTACAGGTTAGTACTAGTACTATATGTACATTACAGTGTAATACTAGTACTATATGTACATTACAGGGTAGTACTATATGTACATTACAGGGTAGTACTAGTACTATATGTACATTACAGGGTAGTACTAGTACTATATAGACATTACAGTGTAGTACTATATGTACATTACAGGATAGTACTAGTACTATATGTACATAACAGGGTAGTACTAGTACTATATAGACATTACAGGGTAGTACTAGTACTATATGTACATTACAGGGTAGTACTAGTACTATATGTACATTACAGGGTAATACTATATGGACATTACAGGGTAGTACTATATGTACATTACAGGGTAGTACTAGTACTATATGTACATAACAGGGTAGTACTATATGGACATTACAGGGTAGTACTGTATGACATTACAGGGTAGTACTAGTATTATATGTACATTACAGTGTAGTACTAGTACTATATAGACATTACAGGGTAGTACTATATGTACATTACAGGGTAGTACTATATGTACATTACAGGGTAGTACTATATGTACATTACAGGGTAGTACTAGTACTATATGTACATTACAGGGTAGTACCATATGGACATTACAGGGTAGTACCATATGGACATTACAGGGTAGTACTCGCTGTTGGCTGGGCTCCCTGCCTGTGCCATTAAACCCCTACAACTCATCCAGAACGCCGCAGCCCGTCTGGTGTTCAACCTTCCCAAGTTCTCTCACGTCACCCCGCTCCTCCGCTCTCTCCACTGGCTTCCAGTTGAAGCTCGCATCCGCTACAAGACCATGATGCTTGCCTACGGAGCTGTGAGGGGAACGGCACCTCACTACCTCCAGGCTCTGATCAGGCCCTACACCCAAACAAGGGCACTGCGTTCATCCACCTCTGGCCTGCTCGCCTCCCTACCACTGAGGAAGTACAGTTCCCGCTCAGCCCAGTCAAAACTGTTCGCTGCTCTGGCCCCCCAATGGTGGAACAAACTCCCTCACGACGCCAGGACAGCGGAGTCAATCACCACCTTCCGGAGACACCTGAAACCCCACCTCTTTAAGGAATACCTAGGATAGGATAAAGTAATCCTTCTCCCCTCCCCCCTTAAAAGACCTAGATGCACTATTGTAAAGTGGCTGTTCCACTGGATGTCATAAGGTGAAAGCACCAATTTGTAAGTCGCTCTGGATAAGAGCGTCTGCTAAATGACTTAAATGTAAATGTAAATGTAGTACTATATGTACATTACAGGGTAGTACTATATGTACATTACAGGGTAGTACTATATAGACATCACAGGGTAGTACTAGTACTATATAGACATTACAGGGTAGTACTATATGGACATTACAGGGTAGTACTATATAGACATTACAGGGTAGTACTAGTACTGTATGTACATTACAGGGTAGTACTATATGGACATTACAGGGTAGTACTATATAGACATTACAGGGTAGTACTAGTACTATATGTACATTACAGGGTAGTACTATATAGACATCACAGGGTAGTACTAGTACTATATAGACATTACAGGGTAGTACTATTGGGACATTACAGGGTAGTACTATATGTACATTACAGGGTAGTACTATGTGGACATTACAGGGTAGTACTATATGTACATTACAGGGTAGTACTATATGTACATTACAGGGTAGTACTATGTGGACATTACAGGGTAGTACTATATGTACATTACAGGGTAGTACTATGTGGACATTACAGGGTAGTACTATATGTACATTACAGGGTAGTACTATATGGACATTACAGGGTAGTACTAGTACTATATGTACATTACAGGGTAGTACTATATGTACATTACAGGGTAGTACTATATGTACATTACAGGGTAGTACTATGTGGACATTACAGGGTAGTACTATATGTACATTACAGGGTAGTACTATATGTACATTACAGGGTAATACTAGTACTATATGGACAATACAGGGTAGTACTATATGTACAGTACAGGGTAGTACTATATGTACATTACAGGGTAGTACTGGTACTATATGTACATTACAGGGTAGTACTAGTACTATATAGACATTACAGGGTAGCACTATATGTACATTACAGGGTAGTACTATATGTACATTACAGGGTAGTACTAGTACTATATGTACATTACAGGGTAGTACTAGTACTATATGTACATTACAGTGTAATACTAGTACTATATGTACATTACAGGGTAGTACTAGTACTATATGTACATTACAGGGTAGTACTATATGTACATTACAGGGTAGTACTAGTACTATATGTACATTACAGTGTAATACTAGTACTATATAGACATTACAGGGTAGTACTAGTACTATATAGATATTACAGGGTAGTACTATATGTACATTACAGGGTAGTACTAGTACTATATAGACATTACAGGGTAGTACTATATGTACATTACAGGGTAGTACTAGTACTATATGGACATTACAGGGTAGTACTAGTACTATATGTACATTACAGGGTAGTACTAGTACTATATAGACATTACAGGGTAGTACTATATGTACATTACAGGGTAGTACTATATGTACATTACAGGGTAGTACTATATGTACATTACAGGGTAGTACTAGTACTATATGTACATTACAGGGTAGTACTATATGTACATTACAGGGTAGTACTAGTACTATATGTACATTACATGGTAGTACTATATGTACATTACAGGGTAGTACTAGTACTATATGTACATTACAGGGTAGTACTATATGTACATTACAGGGTAGTACTAGTACTATATGTACATTACAGGGTAGTACTATATGTACATTACAGGGTAGTACTAGTACTATATGTACATTACAGGGTAGTACTATATGTACATTACAGGGTAGTACTAGTACTATATGTACATTACAGGGTAGTACTATATGTACATTACAGGTTAGTACTAGTACTATATGTACATTACAGTGTAATACTAGTACTATATGTACATTACAGGGTAGTACTATATGTACATTACTGTGTAATACTAGTACTATATGTACATTACAGGGTAATACTAGTACTATATGGACATTACACTGTAATACTAGTACTATATGGACATTACAGTGTAATACTAGTACCATATGTACATTACAGTGTAATACTAGTACTATATAGACATTACAGTGTAATACTAGTATTATATGGACATTACAGTGTAATACTAGTACTATATGTACATTACAGTGTAATACTAGTACTATATTGACATTACAGGGTAGTACTAGTACTATATGTACATTACATGGTAGTACTAGTACTATATGTACATTACAGGGTAATACTATATATACATTACAGGGTAGTACTATATGTACATTACAGGGTAGTACTAGTACTATATGTACATTACAGGGTAGTACTAGTACTATATAGACATTACAGGGTAGTACTAGTACTATATAGACATTACAGGGTAATACTATATGTACATTACAGTGTAGTACTAGTACTATATAGACATTACAGGGTAGTACTAGTACTATATAGACATTACAGGGTAGTACTAGTACTATATAGACATTACAGGGTAGTACTATATAGACATTACAGCGTAGTACTATATAGACATTACAGGGTAGTACTAGTACTATATAGACATTACAGGGTAGTACTAGTACTATATAGACATTACAGGGTAGTACTAGTACTATATAGACATTACAGGGTAGTACTATATAGACATTACAGGGTAGTACTAGTACTATATAGACATTACAGGGTAGTACTATATAGACATTACAGGGTAGTACTAGTACTATATAGACATTACAGGGTAGTACTAGTACTATATAGACATTACAGGGTAGTACTAGTACTATATAGACATTACAGGGTAGTACTAGTACTATATAGACATTACAGGGTAGTACTATATGTACATTACAGGGTAGTACTATATAGACATTACAGGGTAGTACTATATAGACATTACAGGGTAGTACTAGTACTATATAGACATTACAGGGTAATACTATATGTACATTACAGGGTAGTACTAGTACTATATAGACATTACAGGGTAGTACTAGTACTATATAGACATTACAGGGTAGTACTAGTACTATATAGACATTACAGGGTAGTACTATATAGACATTACAGCGTAGTACTATATAGACATTACAGGGTAGTACTAGTACTATATAGACATTACAGGGTAGTACTAGTACTATATAGACATTACAGGGTAGTACTAGTACTATATAGACATTACAGGGTAGTACTATATAGACATTACAGGGTAGTACTAGTACTATATAGACATTACAGGGTAGTACTATATAGACATTACAGGGTAGTACTAGTACTATATAGACATTACAGGGTAGTACTAGTACTATATAGACATTACAGGGTAGTACTAGTACTATATAGACATTACAGGGTAGTACTAGTACTATATAGACATTACAGGGTAGTACTATATGTACATTACAGGGTAGTACTATATAGACATTACAGGGTAGTACTATATAGACATTACAGGGTAGTACTATATAGACATTACAGGGTAGTACTAGTACTATATAGATATTACAGGGTAGTACTATATGTACATTACAGGGTAGTACTAGTACTATATAGACATTACAGGTAGTACTAGTACTATATAGACATTACAGCGTAATGCTAGTACTATATAGACATTACAGGTAGTACTAGTACTATATAGACATTACAGGGTAATACTAGTACTATATAGACATTACAGGGTAGTACTAGTACTATATGTACATTACAGGGTAGTACTATATAGACATTACAGGGTAATACTAGTACTATATAGACATTACAGGGTAGTACTATATAGACATTACAGGGTAGTACTAGTACTATATGTACATTACATGGTAGTACTAGTACTATATAGACATTCAGTGTAGTACTAGTACGATACGGACATTATGGGCCTGTTTGGTTTCTCCTGAGCTCTGGCATGTCGAACAGTTTCCGTTTTGATGATCTAAGGATGACTGTTATATACTGTAGACCAAATGTCTGGAATCCTCTTCGTTCTTCAAGACGAGGTGTTGTGGTTTTAACAATTGACAGTTGTATGGAAGTTCAGTCGGGCCAGACTGTTCAGCATCGCTTTCGCTCTGACCTTTACTCCTAGCACATTGCTTTATTGCCAATCTCTTCTCTTCATACAGGCAATAAGACATACTTCATAGCTTTTTTTTAAAAGTTTATTTTTTACTGTGCCAACATTTCAGCAATGTTAATACAGTAACAGCTGAGACAAAATAAAACGAACATAAATAGTCACCCCAAACAGGTTTCTCAGACATGCCTCTTCATACTATAGATCCCATGGAGTTTTCTCTCCACCAACGTTTCAGGTGTGTAATATTGTAGAGACGTCAAGCTGAGGCAAATAAAAGGCATCTGTCACACAGGAAATAGTCGAAGTCACTAAGCGGATCATCTTTGGTTTCTCTAAGGGATTTCGCCATAGGTCTGGTGTCTCCTTGAGGATTGTACGATGCGTCTATCAGCGTCTCTAATGAATTCTTTATAGGTCTCTCGGTCTCTGAGGAACGTTGTCAAAGTTCTGTCTGTGTCCTTTAGGAATTTTGACAAAGACAAAATCTTCTCCCCTTCCTCCTCCTCCTCCTCCTCCTCCTTCACCTCCTCCTTCACCTCCTCCTCCTTCTTCCTCCTCCTTCCTCCTCCTCCTCCTCCTCCTTCACCTCCTCCTTCACCTCCTCCTCCTCCTCCTCCTCCTTCACCTCCTCCTCCTCCTTCCTCCTCCTCCTCCTTCCTCCTCCTCCTCCTCCTCCTCCTCCTTCACCTCCTCCTCCTCCTTCACCTCCACCTCCTCCTCCTCCTCCTCCTCCTCCTCCTCCTTCACCTCCTCCTCCTCCTTCCTCCTCCTCCTCCTTCCTCCTCCTCCTCCTCCTCCTTCACCTCCTCCTCCTTCACCTCTTCCTCCTCCTTCACCTCCTCCTTCCTCCTCCTCCTCCTTCCTCCTCCTCCTCCTCCTTCACCTCCTCCTCCTCCTTCACCTCCTCCTCCTCCTTCCTCCTCCTCCTCCTCCTCCTTCACCTCCTCCTCCTTCACCTCCTCCTCCTCCTTCACCTCCTCCTTCCTCCTCCTCCTCCTCCTCCTCCTTCCACCTCCTCCTCCTCCTCCTTCACCTCCTCTTCCTCCTCCTTCCTCCTCCTCCTCCTTCACCTCCTCCTCCTCCTTCACCTCCTTCTCCTCCTCCTCCTCCTCCTGAAGCTCATCATTTAGAGAATGTATGAGGCGTCTGAAGGTGACGGTCTTTATTGTTTGTCTGTGATGTTTTTCCTTGTCAGAGCCGAGCGTTCCAGAGCCGTGAACATGACCTGTTCTTCTACATTTCACTTGTCGATGAGCTTTAGGGATTTTGCTCCTCTTTAAAATTGAGAATATTTTTTGTTTTAAAACACCTTTTCTCGTAAAAAAAAATGTATTTAATGAGAAATGACAATCTTGTAAACGTATTCTCTCTCCACACTAAATATCTTCTCTCTCCACACTAAATATCTACTCTCTCCACACTAAATATCTACTCTCTCCACACTAAATATCTACTCTCTCCACACTAAATATCTACTCTCTCCACACTAAATATCTACTCTCTCCACACTAAATATCTACTCTCTCCACACTAAATATCTACTCTCTCCACACTAAATATCTACTCTCTCCACATTAAAAATGTTCTCTCTCCACACTAAATATCTACTCTCTCCACACTAAATATCTTCTCTCTCCACACTAAAAATGTTCTCTCTCCACACTAAATATCTACTCTCTCCACACTAAATATCTACTCTCTCCACACTAAATTGTAACTTGTCACCCCAAAGCATTCAGTGACACACTACATGGCCAGTAAGTATGCAGACATCGATGCAAATGAGTGGATTCGACTCTTTCAGTCACGCCCGTTGTTAACAGGTGCATAATATCGAGCAAACAGCCATGTAATCTCCATAGACAAGCATTGGCAGTAGAATGGCTCGTACTTTTGGTCATGTAGTGTTATTCTGTAGAATAGAGGGTTGTGGGACTTTTCAATATTACAGCTCCACTATGTGATAGGTTGGTCATTTTTAACTGTATTGTTACACAGTACTTACAGTAATGCTATTCGTCTTGTATGGGGTTCATGAAGTAGGGGGGTTTTGCTTCGTCAAAACATAACACAAAGGAAAATAGTTCTCATGAACTCACCAGGAGAATTTATAAAACAGACGTTGTTTTGAAGATTATTTTCAATCAAAGTATTTTTCTGGTGGGGGGGGGGCTTAAAAAAAAGAGAAAACATTCTTTGAAGAATGGTTCACGGGCCTTCTGTCATTGTCCAAACAAGACCACTCCGTCCGCTTCTACTCTTTCATCCTCTCATAAAGTCAGTGTTTTGTAAAACCAAACCCGGCCTGTATTTTTACATCTGTGGCCGTCTCTGGGAGAGATCGAGAGGGAAGACCGGTTCGCACATCGTGGCTACGTCCCAAATGTTTCCTTATTCCCTATGAGGTACAACTCTGTTGACCACGACCCATAGTAGTGCACTATATAGGCAACAGGGTGCAATTTGGAACACAGACCTTACTGCCCTGTGGAGTCCTGACCAGCAGTATCAGTCATTTTGTCTCTCTCTCTCTCTCTCTCTTGCTCTCTCGGGGGAGGGTCAGGGAGTGCTGGGTAGGGCTGTGGGATGTGGAGGGCTGGGGAGGGCTGGGAAGGGCTGGGGGGTGCTGGGGGATGGGGAGGGCTGGGGAGGGCTGGGGGATGGGGAGGGCTGGGGAGGGATGGGGAGGGCTGGGGAGGGATGGGGGATGGGGAGGGCTGGGGAGGGCTGTGGGATGTGGAGGGCTGGGGAGGGCTGGGGGATGGGGAGGGCTGGGGAGGGCTGGGGGATGGGGAGGGCTGGGGAGGGCTGGGGGATGGGGAGGGCTGGGGAGGGATGGGGAGGGCTGGGGAGGGATGGGGGATGGGGAGGGCTGGGGAGGGCTGTGGGATGTGGAGGGCTGGGGAGGGCTGGGGGATGGGGAGGGCTGGGGAGGGCTGGGGGATGGGGAGGGCTGGGGAGGGCTGGGGGATGGGGAGGGCTGGGGAGGGATGGGGAGGGCTGGGGAGGGCTGGGGGATGTGGAGGGCTGGGGAGGGCTTGGGGAGGGCTGGGGGATGGGGAGGGCTGGGGAGGGCTGGGGATGGGGAGGGCTGGGGAGGGATGGGGAGGGCTGGGGAGGGCTGGGGATGGGGAGGGCTGGGGAGGGCTGGGGCGGGCTGGGGGATGGGGAGGGCTGGGGGATGGGGAGGGCTGGGGGATGGGGGATGGGGAGGGCTGGGGAGGGCTGGGGGATGGGGAGGGCTGGGGGATGGGGGATGGGGAGGGCTGGGGAGGGCTGGGGATGGGGAGGGCTGGGGAGGGATGGGGAGGGCTGGGGGATGGGGGATGGGGGATAGGGAGGGATGGGGGATGGGGAGGGCTGGGGGATGGGGGATGGGGAGGGCTGGGGGATGGGGAGGGATGGGGGATGGGGGGGCTGGGGGATGGGGAGGGCTGGGGATGGGGAGGGCTGGGGGATGGGGGATGGGGAGGGCTGGGGGATGGGGAGGGCTGGGGGATGGGGAGGGCTGGGGAGGTGCTGGGGGATGGGGAGGGCTGGGGGATGGGGAGGGATGGGGACGGTTTGGGGGATGGGGAGGTCTGGGGGATGGGGAGGGATGGGGAGGGATGGGGGATGGGGAGGGCTGGGGGATGGGGAGGGCTGGGGGATGGGGAGGGAGGGGGATGGGGAGGGCTGGGGGATGGGGAGGGATGGACATATCAACTAACTAGTAAGCAGCTTATTTACAAGACATAGCGTCCTGAATAAAAAGGTTAATTAGATCTGAGACACTTCATTCCTGATTGGACGACTGAAGCTTTGTTCATTCCTGATTGGACCACTGAAGCTTTGTTCATTCCTGATTGGACCACTGAAGCTTTGTTCATTCCTGATTGGACCACTGAAGCTTTGTTCTCCCTTCTCATTCTCTCTCTTTCTTTCTCTCGCTCGCAATCTTTTTTTTCTGTCTCTTTCTCTCTTTTTCTCTCTATCTCTCTCTCTAATTTCGGAACACACATTTTGTTTAAATGCGTTCATATGGGCAACTGACTCGGTATCTACTCTCTTTCTCTCTCTCTCTCTCTCTCTCTCTCTCTCTCTATCAATTTCATTTCAATTCAAGGGAATTTATTGGCATGGGAAACATGTTAACATTGTCAAAGCAAGTGAAATAGATAATAAACAAAAGTGAAAATAAACAATAAAAAATGAACAGTAAAAATTACACTCACAAAAGTTCCAAGAGAATAAAGACATTTCAAACGTCATATTATGTCTATACTGTATACAGTGTTCCACCTCTCCCACAATAACTTTAAAGAGTTCAAACTTGCAATGCTTTTTTTTTCATTATTCGTTTTTTTTTACGCATGAATACGATGTTCGTCAATGAAGTCATTGGGTTGTTTGTTCTTCACTGGTTGACCTGTTCTGCTGGCAACAGGTCACACATCTTTCTGCTGTGATGTCACACTGTGGTATTTCACCCAGTAGATATTAGTTTGCTCACTCTGCCAATGAAGTCATTGGGTTGTTTGTTCTTCACTGGTTGCCCTGTTCTGCTGGCAACAGGTCACACATCTTTCTGCTGTGATGTCACACTGTGGTATTTCACCCAGTAGATATTAGTTTGCTCACTCTGCCAATGAAGTCATTGGGTTGTTTGTTCCTCACTGGTTGCCCTGTTCTGCTGGCAACAGGTCACACATCTTGCTGCTGTGATGTCACACTGTGGTATTTCACCCAGTAGATATTAGTTTGCTCACTCTGCCAATGAAGTCATTGGGTTGTTTGTTCTTCACTGGTTGACCTGTTCTGGCAACAGGCAACAGGTCACACATCTTGCTGCTGTGATGTCACACTGTGGTATTTCACCCAGTAGATATTAGTTTGCTCACTCTGCCAATGAAGTCATTGGGTTGTTTGTTCCTCACTGGTTGCCCTGTTCTGCTGGCAACAGGTCACACATCTTTCTGCTGTGATGTCACACTGTGGTATTTCACCCAGTAGATATTAGTTTGCTCACTCTGCCAATGAAGTCATTGGGTTGTTTGTTCTTCACTGGTTGACCTGTTCTGCTGGCAACAGGTCACACATCTTTCTGCTGTGATGTCACACTGTGGTATTTCACCCAGTAGATATTAGTTTGCTCACTCTGCCAATGAAGTCATTGGGTTGTTTGTTCTTCACTGGTTGACCTGTTCTGCTGGCAACAGGTCACACATCTTTCTGCTGTGATGTCACACTGTGGTATTTCACCCAGTAGATATTAGTTTGCTCACTCTGCCAATGAAGTCATTGGGTTGTTTGTTCTTCACTGGTTGACCTGTTCTGCTGGCAACAGGTCACACATCTTGCTGCTGTGATGTCACACTGTGGTATTTCACCCAGTAGATATTAGTTTGCTCACTCTGCCAATGAAGTCATTGGGTTGTTTGTTCTTCACTGGTTGACCTGTTCTGCTGGCAACAGGTCACACATCTTGCTGCTGTGATGTCACACTGTGGTATTTCACCCAGTAGATATTAGTTTGCTCACTCTGCCAATGAAGTCATTGGGTTGTTTGTTCTTCACTGGTTGACCTGTTCTGCTGGCAACAGGTCACACATCTTGCTGCTGTGATGTCACACTGTGGTATTTCACCCAGTAGATATTAGTTTGCTCACTCTGCCAATGAAGTCATTGGGTTGTTTGTTCTTCACTGGTTGACCTGTTCTGCTGGCAACAGGTCACACATCTTGCTGCTGTGATGTCACACTGTGGTATTTCACCCAGTAGATATTAGTTTGCTCACTCTGCCAATGAAGTCATTGGGTTGTTTGTTCTTCACTGGTTGCCCTGTTCTGCTGGCAACAGGTCACACATCTTTCTGCTGTGATGTCACACTGTGGTATTTCACCCAGTAGATATTAGTTTGCTCACTCTGCCAATGAAGTCATTGGGTTGTTTGTTCCTCACTGGTTGACCTGTTCTGCTGGCAACAGGTCACACATCTTTCTGCTGTGATGTCACACTGTGGTATTTCACCCAGTAGATATTAGTTTGCTCACTCTGCCAATGAAGTCATTGGGTTGTTTGTTCCTCACTGGTTGCCCTTTTCTGCTGGCAACAGGTCACACATCTTGCTGCTGTGATGTCACACTGTGGTATTTCACCCAGTAGATATTGGGGTTTAACTAAAATGGATTTGTTTTCTAATTCTTTGTGGATCTGTGTAATCTGAGGGAAATATGTGTCTCTAATATGGTCATACATTGGGCAGGAGGTTTAGAAGTGCAGCTCAATTTCCACCTCATTTTGTGGGCAGTGTGAACATAGCCTGTCTTCTCTTGAGAGCCAGGTGTGCCCGCGGCGGCTTTTCTCAATAGCAAGGCTATGCTCACTGAGTCTATACATAGTCAAAGCTTTTCTCAATAGCAAGGCTATGCTCACTGTGGTCAGGTATTCTGCCACTGTGAACTCCCTGTGTAGGGCCAAATGGCTTTCTAGTTTGCTCTGTTTTTTTGTTAATTATTTCCACTGTGTCAAGTAATTATCTTTTTGTTTTCTCATGACTTGTTTGGGTCTAATTGTGTTGCTTTCCTGGGGCTCTGTGGGGTCTGTTTGTGTTTGTGAACAGAGCCCCAGGACCAGCTTGCTTACTCTCTTTCTGTCTCTCTCTCTCCTTCTCTCTCTCTGTCTTTCTCTCTCTCCATATCTATCTCTCTCATTTTCTATTTTTCTCTCTCTCCTTCTCTCTCTGTCTTTCTCTCTCTCCATATCTCTCTCTCTTTCTGTCTTTCTCTATCTCCATATCTATCTATCTCTCTCATTTTCTCTTTTTCTCTCTCTCTCCATCTCTCTCTCCATCTCATTGTGTATCTCTGAGAGTGGATGGAGTCATAGAGGCCAGATCAAGAAAGTGTTGTGGTTGTCAGTGTGTTTGTGAATAAGCTGTAGGCAGTGATGCCTATTATTTTATCCCCGTGTTTTCCCCAGAAAGCTCTTGACTGCATAATTATCAAACATCATCAGCCAGAGTTACAGCCACAAAGGACTTTGTTTTCTACAACTTTTTGTTCTCGGCCTGAAGGTTTTCCCCCGGCAAACCAAGTCTGTTTGTTCTTCCTGAAATTAGATTGGTTTAATTGCTGTGGAACAACAGCAGCACAACACAACAGCTATTCTAAGATCAGGCTGGCTAATTATGCTAATATGCTAATTCCATGGTTGTGATATGTTTACCAGGGGACGTGATGCGTGGTGGTTTGCTCTGTCATGAGGCAGGCTGTCTGTCGATCCACGCGGCCGCTCCGTTGTGAGATTTCTACACCTGAAGGCATAAGTACAGCTCTCTCCTTTCCTCTCTTCTCTTTTCCTCTCCTGTCGACCATCCTGTCCGAGTCATTACCCTTGGACTGGAAGAAGATAAATATTGTTGCAGATGTCTTACTCGCTCTCCAAATGAGCTTTTCCAGGCCAGATTTATCAAGCCTTGGCGGGCGTTTAAACCTCCGCAACATGACGTGCCCCAGGACAGGAGAGAACAGTATGATTCTGGATCATCCACTTCTGTTATTTTCATGGGTTACGGCTGAGGACATGAGGACATAGACAAGTGATTTTTGATGTCCGTCACGATGTGTTATTTTTGCCTGTTGTGGTGTTTTACATCGATTTGTTTTAAATATCTTTATATGCCACGGAAATCATCAACATCTAGCTATGTGAATGACTCAGTTTAACACTCAGATATACATTCAGAACACATAAGCTCTGTCCTTCAGTTTTAAAGGGATTGTTTGAAAAATGATCTCAGGGATACCATTTGTTTGTCTCTGAGTGCAGTTTGAATGAAGATGTAGGTAGTTTCTATTGTTAACTAGTGTTAGTGAAATGACAGGAAGTGTGAAGGAACAGCCAGCATGCTAGGTCTACGAGTGATACTTTGATTTACCATTCTGGTCAGGCTACTCTACATTCCAGACCTGGAGAGAGACAGCCTCTACATTCCAGACCTGGAGACAGACAGCGACAGCCTCTACGTTCCAGACCTGGAGACAAACAGCCTCTACATTCCAGACCTGGAGACAGACAGCGTCAGCCTCTACGTTCCAGACCTGGAGACAAACAGCCTCTACATTCCAGACCTGGAGACAGACAGCGACAGCCTCTAAGTTCCAGACTTGGAGACAAACAGCCTCTACGTTCCAGACCTGGAGACAGACAGCGTCAGCCTCTACGTTCCAGACCTGGAGACAGACAGCGACAGCCTCTACATACCAGACCTGGAGAGAGACAGCCTCTACATTCCAGACCTGGAGTCAGACAGCGACAGCCTCTACATTCTAGACCTGGAGACAGACAGCCTCTACGTTCCAGACCTGGAGACAGACAGCGACAGCCTCTACGTTCCAGACCTGGAGACAGACAGCCTCTACATTCCAGACCTGGAGACAGACAGCGACAGGCTCTACGTTCCAGAACTGGAGACAAACAGCCTCTACATTCCAGACCTGGAGACAGACAGCGACAGCCTCTAAGTTCCAGACCTGGAGACAAACAGCCTCTACGTTCCAGACCTGGAGACAGACAGCGTCAGCCTCTACGTTCCAGACCTGGAGACAGACAGCGACAGCCTCTACGTTCCAGACCTGGAGACAGACAGCCTCTACATTCCAGACCTGGAGACAGACAGCCTCTACATTCCAGACCTGGAGACAGACAGTGACAGCCTCTACGTTCCAGACCTGGAGACAAACAGCCTCTACGTTCCAGACCTGGAGACAGAAAGCCTCTACGTTCCAGACCTGGAGAGAGACAGCCCCTACATTCCAGACCTGGAGACACACATCTCAACATACGGTACTCTGATGTTAAACTGAAAATCCACACAACCTAACCTGGACCAGGTGCGTAGGAGATACTCTGCTAGTAAACTGCATGTCCACAGAAAGCTGTGGGCTTGAATATGTGCCTGTCTCATTCTGGTCTTAGGCTGGAGGACTATGGGCCAGGCAGGCCAAGGAGGTGCTGTACTGACACATCTGTTGTGCCGGTGTGTGTTACATTCACCAGCACTATGAAAAGTTTAACTGTAGCCCTAGGATCCCAGACAGACAGACTACTTAGTGTGTGTGTGTGTGTGTGTGTGTGTGTGTGTGTGTGTGTGTGTGTGTGTGTGTGTGTGTGTGTGTGTGTGTGTGTGTGTGTGTGTGTGTGTGTGTGTGTGTGTGTGTGTGTGTGTGTGTGTGTGCACTGCAGTACTGTGTGTTGTATTTACACTTTCTCTCTCTCAGGCTTGCCCCATATTTTCAAAGGATGAAAGTCCTATCCTTGTGACAACAGGCCTCCATGTTGAGCAACATGTAATAGCCTCTCCTTTCTTCGCTGGACGCAGGGCGAGAACAGAAAGCCATCTCTGGGAAAAATTCATAGTCGTGGCAGTAAAAGTTGTGTATCTCAACCTGTTGGCTCTGAGGCCTGGCTTAACGATGCTCAGCGGAGTCTCCCGCAGAGAAGAGCCATATTTATGTTGGCAATAAATGCCAGAGAATTAAGATCATAAAACTGGATGACCACACAAAGATGTCATTAACTGCGAGGGGCGGCTGTTTGGTAAGAGCAGCTTTATTTATGCAGCGTGGGTTGAAGTGAAACCGTCCTCTCTCGCTCTTTCTCTCCAGCTACATATCGGCCTTTGTTCTGTTGCTTTGTAGCTGCAATCACCGGGGTTCATCACACACACTAAACCGTCCTCTCTCGCTCTTTCTCTCCAGCTACATCTCGGCCTTTGTTCTGTTGCTTTGTAGCTGCAATCACCGGGGTTCATCACACACACTAAACTGTCCTCTCTCGCTCTTTCTCTCCAGCTACATCTCGGCCTTTGTTCTGTTGCTTTGTAGCTGCAATCACCGGGGTTCATCATACACACTAAACCGTCCTCTCTCGCTCTTTCTCTCCAGCTACATCTCGGCCTTTGTTCTGTTGCTTTGTAGCTGCAATCACCGGGGTTCATCACACACTAAATATCCCGCTCTGTTTGGAAACAACTTTAGTGTTACTACATCATCACAGATTTATTTTGTTTATTTTCTGGGACACTGCTATTGTAGTATTACAGCTTGGTGAGGTTGTAGTATAATAGCTTGGTAAGGTTGTAGGGTAATAGCTTGGTAAGGTTTTAGGGTAATAGCTTGGTAAGGTTGTAGGGTAATAGCTTGGTAAGGTTGTAGGATAATAGCTTGGTAAGGTTGTAGTGTAATAGCTTGGTAAGGTTGTAGGGTAATAGCTTGGTAAGGTTGTAGTGTAATAGCTTGGTAAGGTTGTAGGGTAATAGCTTGGTAAGGTAATAGCTTGGTAAGGTAATAGCTTGGTAAGGTAATAGCTTGGTAAGGTTGTTGTGTAATAGCTTGGTAAGGTTGTAGGGTAATAGCTTGGTAAGGTTGTAGTGTAATAGCTTGGTAAGGTTGTAGTGTAATAGCTTGGTGAGGTTGTGGTGTAATAGCTTGGTAAGGTTGTGGTGTAATAGCTTGGTAAGGTTGTAGGGTAATAGCTTGGTAAGGTTGTAGTGTAATAGCTTGGTGAGGTTGTAGTGTAATAGCTTGGTAAGGTTGTAGGGTAATAGCTTGGTAAGGTTGTAGGGTAATAGCTTGGTAAGTTTGTAGTATAATAGCTTGGTAAGGTTGTAGTGTAATAGCTTGGTAAGGTTGTAGGGTAATAGCTTGGTAAGGTTTTAGTGTAATAGCTTGGTAAGGTTGTAGTGTAATAGCTTGGTAAGGTTGTAGGGTAATAGTTTGGTAAGGTTATATTGTAATAGCTTGGTAAGATTGTAGTGTAATAGCTTGGTAAGGTTGTAGGGTAATAGCTTGGTAAGGTTGTAGGGTAATAGCTTGGTAAGTTTGTAGTATAATAGCTTGGTAAGGTTGTAGTGTAATAGCTTGGTAAGGTTGCCGTGTAATAGCTTGGTAAGGTTGTAGGGTAATAGCTTGGTAAGGTAGTAGGGTAATAGCTTGGTAAGGTTGTAGTGTAATAGCTTGGTAAGGTAATACCTTGGTAAGGTAATAGCTTGGTAAGGTTGTAGGGTAATAGCTTGGTAAGGTTGTAGTGTAATAGCTTGGTAAGGTTGTAGTGTAATAGCTTGGTGAGGTTGTGGTGTAATAGCTTGGTAAGGTTGTGGTGTAATAGCTTGGTAAGGTTGTAGGGTAATAGCTTGGTAAGGTTGTAGTGTAATAGCTTGGTGAGGTTGTAGTGTAATAGCTTGGTAAGGTTGTAGTGTAATAGCTTGGTAAGGTTGTAGGGTAATAGCTTGGTAAGGTTTTAGTGTAATAGCTTGGTAAGGTTGTAGTGTAATAGCTTGGTAAGGTTGTAGGGTAATAGTTTGGTAAGGTTATATTGTAATAGCTTGGTAAGATTGTAGTGTAATAGCTTGGTAAGGTTGTAGGGTAATAGCTTGGTAAGGTTGTAGGGTAATAGCTTGGTAAGGTTGTAGGGTAATAGCTTGGTAAGGTAGTAGGGTAATAGCTTGGTAAGGTTGTAGTGTAATAGCTTGGTAAGGTAATACCTTGGTAAGGTAATAGCTTGGTAAGGTTGTAGTGTAATAGCTTGGTAAGGTTGTAGGGTAATAGCTTGGTAAGGTTGTAGGGTAATAGCTTGGTAAGGTTGTAGTGTAATAGCTTGGTAATGTTGTAGTGTAATAGCTTGGTAAGGTTGCAGTGTAGTGCACAGAGATACCGTGACGAGATCCTGAGGTCTATTGTGCTGCCATTCATCCACCACCATCACCTCATGTTTCAGCATGGTGAGAACCTGAGGCCCATTCTCGTGCCTTTCATCCATCACCTCATGTTTCAGCATGATAACACACAACCCCATGTCACAAGGACCTGTACACAATTCCTAGAAGCTGAAAATGTCCCAGTTCTTCCATGGTCTGCATACTCAGACATGTCACCCACTGAGCATGTTTGGGATGCTCTGGATTGACACACTCACCAGACATGTCACCCACTGAGCATGTTTGGGATGCTCTGGATTGACACACTCACCAGACATGTCACCCACTGAGCATGTTTGGGATGCTCTTGATCGACGCGTATGACACACTCACCAGACATGTTACCCACTGAGCATGTTTGGGATGCTCTGGAGCGACACATACGACAGCGTGTTCCAGTTCCTGCCAATATCCAGCAACTTCACACAGCCATTAAAGAGGAGTGGAACACCATTCCACAAGCCACAATCAACAGCCTGATAAACTCTATGTGAAGGAGATGTGTCGTACTGCATGAGGTAAATGGTGGTCACACCAGACTAGTTTTCTGATCCATGCCAATAGCATATTTTTAAGGTACTGTGCATGTTACCCACAGATGCACATGTGCATTCCCATTCATATGAATTCCATAGATTAGGGCTGAAAATAATCATTTCAACTGACTGATTTTTTTTCTCAGTAAAACAAAATGTATGTTGAATATATATTTTTGTTCAGTTTAATTAAATAGGACTTGAGTGATACACAATATATGGTTACTCTTCTGTATTAAATGCCTGTATTATCCTGTACTGTTCTCATCCCCTGGGCCTGTATTAACCTGTATTGGTATCATCCCCTGGGCCTGTATTAACCTGTACTGTTCTCATCCCCTGGGCCTGAATGAACCTGTATTGGTATCATCCCCTGGGCCTGTATTAACCTGTATTGGTATCATCCCCTGGGCCTGAATGAACCTGTATTGGTATCATCCCCTGGGCCTGTATTAACCTGTATTGGTATCATCCCCTGGGCCTGTATTAACCTGTACTGTTCTCATCCCCTGGGCCTGTATTAACCTGTATTGGTATCATCCCCTGGGCCTGTATTAACCTGTATTGGTATCATCCCCTGGGCCTGAATGAACCTGTATTGGTATCATCCCCTGGGCCTGTATTAACCTGTATTGGTATCATCCCCTGGGCCTGTATTAACCTGTACTGTTCTCATCCCCTGGGCCTGTATTAACCTGTATTGGTATCATCCCCTGGGCCTGTATTAACCTGTATTGGTATCATCCCCTGGGCCTGTATTAACCTGTATTGGTATCATCCCCTGGGCCTGTATTAACCTTTATTGGTATCATCCCCTGGGCCTGAATGAACCTGTATTGGTATCATCCCCTGGGCCTGTATTAACCTGTATTGGTATCATCCCCTGGGCCTGTATTAACCTGTATTGGTATCATCCCCTGGGCCTGTATTAACCTTTATTGGTATCATCCCCTGGGCCTGAATGAACCTGTATTGGTATCATCCCCTGGGCCTGTATTAACCTGTATTGGTATCATCCCCTGGGCCTGTATTAACCTGTACTGTTCTCATCCCCTGGGCCTGTATTAACCTGTATTGGTATCATCCCCTGGGCCTGTATTAACCTGTATTGGTATCATCCCCTGGGCCTGTATTAACCTGTATTGGTATCATCCCCTGGGCCTGTATTAACCTGTATTGGTATCATCCCCTGGGCCTGTATTAACCTGTATTGGTATCATCCCCTGGGCCTGTATTAACCTGTATTGGTATCATCCCCTTTGCCTGTAGTGGTATCATCCCCTGGGCCTGTATTAACCTGTATTGGCATCATCCCCTGGGCCTGTATTGGTATCAACCCCTGGGCCTGTATTAACCTGTATTGGTATCATCCTCTGGGCCTGTATTAAACTGTATTGGTATCATC
>NC_088401.1:2621114-2623614 GCF_034236695.1 Oncorhynchus nerka | reverse complement strand
CTCCCGAGCCTACTGCTCAAGTGAAATTGCAAAATCTAGTTTGAAGACTTTCCTGTCATGCCCTGACCTTAGAGATCCTTATTTATTCTCTATGTTTGGTCTGGTTGTGACCTGGGTGGGAAAATCTATGTTTTCTATTTCTTTGTTGTTTTGCTGAGTGTGGTTCCCAATCAGAGGCAGCTGTCTATCGTTGTCTCTCTGATTGGGGATCATATATAAGTTGTGATTTTCCATTTGGGTTTTGTTATTTTCTGTTTACTGTCTGCGCCTGACGGAACTGTTCGCTATCTTTTTTTGGATTTGTTATTTTTGTTTGAGTATTTATTGTAAATAAATATCATGAACACTTTCCACGCTGCGCTTTAGTCCACTCTTCCTTCCACCGACGACGAGCGTTACGTTACGTCTCCAGAAGAGAAAAAATGTTGAATGAGAATTATCTCGTGTTACTAAAATGGTTGAGAAAGCGACCAAAGTCAACAATAACGATGTCACTATCTAGTAAGAGTTGGGTATGGCGGTGGGGAGATGAACAGAGCATAAATTGACCATTTGACCTCTCAGCAAACTTTTCATAAGGGACTCAACCACAGAACCTTGTCTTATAACAAACTATTTAATTACAATGATGATACTTTCCATTCATGTAACCACAGCATCATTCCAAAACACTGTGACAGATATTAAACTGCTAAAATGGGGATAATGAAGAGAAAAAAACGGGCAGTATCAGAAACTAAAAGCAATCTGCTTTGCTGTCATGCCGTGCCGGAAATAGACAGTCTGTTTCGCCTTCATTTAAATCCTATGTATCACAATAAACTGTTTTTTCCCTTCATAATGTCTGAGCATCTGCATTCTTCTCCTGTCCACACTGTCACAGTTGGACCCCAGTTGTGAGTTGATTAAAATAAAAGTGTCTGTAAAGTGCTTCTCTGTATTAATATCTCAGCGTTAACTAAAATATATTAACAGCCTACTGACAGAACAGATTTACACACACTCAGACTCCCTGTTGGTTCAGGAGAGAGAGAGAGATGGGGGAGAGAGAGAGATGGGGAGAGAGAGAGAGAGATGGGGGAGAGAGAGAGAGAGATGGGGGTGAGAGAGAGATGGGGAGAGAAAGAGAGAGAGATGGGGAGAGAGAGATGGGGAAAGAGATTGGGAGAGAAAGAGAGAGAGATGGGGAGAGAGGTGGGGAGAGAGAGGGAGATGGGGAGAGAGATGGGGAGAGAGAGAGAGAGAGAGAGAGAGGGAGAGAGAGAGAGAGAGAGAGAAAGAGAGAGAGAGAGAGAGAGAGAAATACACAAATACACTATGGAAAAAGAAGGAACAGACCGTCAGAGATCAGCTCAATGTAATTGAAGAATACATAGACTCTAACCACTTCTGGGAAAATTGGAAAACACTAAACAAACTACAACACAAAGAATTATCCATCTAAAACAGATAAACCACTTCTCCAGGCTTTTTTTTAACAACAAACAAACAACAAAAACATGATCAAATACAAATCTTAGAATCATCTTTTGAAGAACCAGAACTCACTGGATTCTCCAATTACATTGAATGAGCTACAGGACAAAATACAAACGCTCCAACCTAAAATGGCGGTGTTGATGGTACCCTTAATGAAATTATCAAATATAAAGACCACAAATTCTAATTGGCAATACTATAACTCTTTAACATCATCCTTAGCTCTGGCATCTTCCCCAATATTTGGAACCCAGGATTGATCACCCCAATCTACAAAAGTGGAGACAAATTTGACCCCAATAACTACCGTGGGATCTGAATCAACAAAAGCAACCTTGGGAAAATCCTCTGCATTATCATTAACAGCAGACTTGTACATTTCCTCAGTGAAAACAATGAGCAAAATGTCAAATTGGCTATTTACCAAATTATTGTATAACAGACCACGTATTCACCCTGCACACCCTAATTGACAAACAAACAAAGACAAAGTCTTCTCATGCTTTGTTGAAAAAAAAACAACTCAAGACTCAATCTGGGTCTGCTATGCAAATTGATGGAAAGGGGTGTTGGGGGAAACATGGGGGAAACATACAACATTATAAAATCCATGTACACAAACAACAAGTGGGCAGTTAAAATTTGCAAAAAAAACTCCCACAGGGCCGTGGGGTGAGATAGGGATGCAGCTTAAGCCCTATCGTCTTCATATATCAACGAATTGGCGAGGGCACAAGAACTTCAGCATCTGGCCTCACCCTACTAGAATCTGAAGTCAAATGTCCACTGTTTGCTGATGATCTGGTGCTTCTGTCACCAACCAAGGAGGGCCTACAGCAGCACAAAGATCTTCTGCACAGATTCTGCCAGACCTGGGACCTGGGCCCTGACAGTAAATCTCAGTAAGACCAAAATAATGGTGTTCCAAAAAAGGTCCAGTCGCCAGGACCACAAATACAAATTCCATCTAGACACTGTTGCCCTAGAGCACACAAAAAAAAACTATCCTTACCTTGGCCTA
>NC_088401.1:2521114-2616114 GCF_034236695.1 Oncorhynchus nerka | reverse complement strand
CCTCAATCATCTGTTTTCCCAGATCTGCACTCCCACAAATAAACACACACACGCAAACAGACACACACGTAAACACACACACACACACACACACACACACACACACACACACACACACACACACACACACACACACACACACACACACACACACACACACACACACACACACACACACACAGATGTACACCCGTCTGGTTCTGAAGAGGTTCCCTCTCAATGGACTAATGGAACTGATTACTGTGTTTCTAAATAAAAAATCTCACAACGGTCATCACTTGTAACACAGGCTGTCCAATGCTCAAAACATTGCATTGTGCATTCATATCTTTAAATAAACCTTGAACTTCAAATCAAAGTGTATTAGTCACATGCTTACTTACGAGCCCGGGTACCGGTACAGAGTCAATGTGGAGGTTATATACAGGGGATACCGGTACAGAGTCAATGTGGAGGCTATATACAGGGGGTACCGGTACAGAGTCAATGTGGAGGCTATATACAGGGGTACCGGTACAGAGTCAATGTGGAGGTTATATACAGGGGATACCGGTACAGAGTCAATGTGGAGGCTATATACAGGGGTACCGGTACAGAGTCAATGTGGAGGCTATATACAGGGGTACCGGTACAGAGTCAATGTGGAGGTTATATACAGGGGGTACCGGTACAGAGTCAATGTGGAGGCTATATACAGGGGGTACCGGTACAGAGTCAATGTGGAGGCTATATACAGGGGGTACCGGTACAGAGTCAATGTGGAGACTATATACAGGGGGTACCGGTACAGAGTCAATGTGGAGGCTATATACAGGGGGTACCAGTACAGAGTCGATGTGGAGGCTATATACAGGGTATTACGGTACAGAGTCAATGTGGAGGCTATATACAGGGGGTGCCAGTACAGAGTCAATGTGCGTAGTGCCTTGTGGTCGGAGGCCAAGCAGGATGCTCTCGATGGTGCAGCTGTAGAACCTTTTGAGGATCTGAGGACCCATGACAAATCTTTTCATTCTCCTGAGGGGGAATAATAGGCTTTGCCGTGCTCTCTATCTTGGTGTGCTTGGACCATGTCAGTTTGTTGGTGATGTGGTTACCAAGGGACTTGAAGCTCTCAACCTGCTCCACTGCAACCCGTTAATGAAAATGGGGGTGTGCTCGGTCCTCTTTTTCCTGTAGTCCACAATCATCTCCTTTGTCTTGATCACGTTGAGGGAGAAGTTGACGTCCAGGCACCACACGGCCAGGTCTCTGACCTCCTCCCTATGGGCTGTCTCATTGTTGTCGGTGATCAGGCCTACCACTGTCATGTCATCTGCAAATTTAATGATGTTGTTGGAGTCGTGCCTGGCCGTGCAGTCTTGAGTGAACATGGAGTACAGGGGGGCTGAGCACGCACCCCTGAGGGGCCCCTGTGTTGAGGATCAGCGTGGTGGATGTGTTGTTGCCTAACCTTACCACCTGGGGGCGGTCTGTCAGGAAGTCCACTTGCACAATCATGGGTCCAATAACTCATTAACCATGGGATCATTCATTTAGATCACACACACACAAGATACCGATAGTTTCACTGAGTAGTTGTTCGTACAATCATTAAATATTGTTGGGCAAAATTTGTGATACATGTTTCATGATGGTACTACACGTAAATACATCACTGTAAAAGGACTAGTAGAGAGAATACAACAGACACAGTGGAATCATGGAACAAAATCTGAAATGTATTGATGAAATACAATAAAATCACAACCTAGGATTCTTCGAACCAAAGCAAAAGTAATTAGCAACAAAAAATAAAGGAAACTACTGTAAAACATCAACTGCAGTGTTCCTCACCTGGCTTACTGTAAAACATCACTGCAGTGTTCCTCACCTGGCTTACTGTAAAACATCACTGCAGTGTTCCTCACCTGGCTTACTGTAAAACATCAACTGCAGTGTTCCTCACCTGGCTTACTGTAAAACATCACTGCAGTGTTCCTCACCTGGCTTACTGTAAAACATCAACTGCAGTGTTCCTCACCTGGCTTACTGTAAAACATCAACTGCAGTGTTCCTCACCTGGCTTACTGTAAAACATCACTGCAGTGTTCCTCATCTGGTTTACTGTAAAACATCACTGCAGTGTTCGTCACCTGGCTTACTGTAAAACATCACTGCAGTGTTCCTCACCTGGCTTACTGTAAAACATCAACTGCAGTGTTCCTCACCTGGCTTACTGTAAAACATCACTGCAGTGTTCCTCACCTGGCTTACTGTAAAACATCACTGCAGTGTTCCTCACCTGGCTTACTGTAAAACATCAACTGCAGTGTTCCTCACCTGGCTTACTGTAAACATCAACTGCAGTGTTCCTCACCTGGCTTACTGTAAAACATCAACTGCAGTGTTCCTCACCTGGCTTACTGTAAAACATCAACTGCAGTGTTCCTCACCTGGCTTACTGTAAAACATCAACTGCAGTGTTCCTCACCTGGCTTACTGTAAAACATCACTGCAGTGTTCCTCACCTGGCTTACTGTAAAACATCAAGTTGTTGTAAAAAGCTAAACACAGGACTGTACTTCTATACTTCCATCAACTCTGTCTTGTGGATTTGGCCACAGGTTCTCATCCACATCACAATGGATGTTTTCATAGGCCAAACTCTTGGGAAGAATCTTCGGGCGAATCCAGGCCTGACACTGGTCTGCCGTGATATCATTGCATGCGTCATCCATGGCCTGAAGAAGGGCGGCTTGTTCGTGAGGGCGCCTACAATACACCTTCCACCTCCATGTGGAGAAAAATTCCTCATCGGGTTAAGGAAAGGAGAGTATGGGGGTAAGTACAGGGTGGTAAATTGTGGATGGGCCTGAAACCTTGCTTGCACCATTTGAGCATGGTGGAACCTGACATTATCCCACACAATGACATAGGTGACGCCATCAGCTCTACAGACCTGATTTAGCTCCAACAAGGAAGGAGAGCTGCATTATATGATCCAATACGAGAGCTGCATCCCACCACACCATCTTCACATGGTGATGTTGGCCCCACGTTGTCCTGGTACATGGATGGATGGATGGATTACATGGATGGATACATGGATGGATGACCTCCCTTCCTTGTCTTGGCCAGGTTGAAGCCTGCCTCATCCAAAAATAGGAATTTGTTAGGGTTTTCGTCTGCATCCAGCTCAACCAACCTCTAAAAAATATATTTTGGAAAGAGAATTACTGATTACAATGATGTAGAATTTGGGGGGGAATTTTTCACAACAGGCATCTTGAAACTGAACATACAGTGGGGCAAAAAAGTATTTAGTCAGCCACCAATTGTGCAAGTTCTCCCACCTAAAAAGATGAGAGAGGCCTGTAATGTTCATCATAGGTACACTTCAACTATGACAGACAAAATGAGAAAAGAAATCCAGAAAATCACATTGTAGGAGTTTTAATGCATTTATTTGCAAATTATGGTGGAAAATAAGTATTTGGTCACCTACAAACAAGCAAGATTTCTGGCTCTCACAGACCTGTAACTTCTTCTTTAAGAGGCTCCTCCGTCCTCCACTCGTTACCTGTATTAATGGCACCTGTTTGAACTTCTTATCAGTATAAAAGACACCTGTCCACAACCTCAAACAGTCACACTCCAAACTCTACTATGGCCAAGACC
This sequence comes from Oncorhynchus nerka, assembly GCF_034236695.1. NCBI lineage: Eukaryota > Metazoa > Chordata > Actinopteri > Salmoniformes > Salmonidae > Oncorhynchus > Oncorhynchus nerka. Next base: position 2,612,454 of record NC_088401.1, on the reverse strand, counting down.
AAAGAGCTGTCAAAGGACACCAGAAACAAAATTGTAGACCTGCACCAGGCTGGGAAGACTGAATCTGCAGTAAGCAGCTTGGTTTGAAGAAATCAACTGTGGGAGCAATTATTAGGAAATGGAAGACATACAAGAGCACTGATAATCTCCCTCGATCTGGGGCTCCACGCAAGATATCACCCCGGGGGGTCAAAATGATCACAAGAACGATGAGCAAAAATCCCAGAACCACACGGGGGGACCTAGTGAATGACCTGCAGAGAGCTGGGACCTGAACAGCGAGTCATGTGGCTGCCTGCAACTGAATATATAGAGTACATAGAGTAGAGAGCTTTGTTCGACCTAACATTAGAACGGGCAAGATTCGTAATCTAAGCAACTTTGTCCGTGGTATGATTGTTGGTGCCACACATGGTGATTCCAGCATCTCAGAAACAGCTGCCTGGGATTTTTACGCACTACAGTCTCTAGAGTTTGCAGAGAATGGTGAGATAAACCAAACACATTCAGTGAGCGGCAGTTCTGTGGGCAAAAACACCTTGTTAATGAGAGAGGTCAGAGGAGAATGTCTAGACTCATTCAAGCTAACAGAAAGGCCACAAATGGTCAAATGACAGCTGTTTAAAACAGTAGTGTGCAGAAGGGCATCTCTTAACGTACAACACCGTGAATAATTCAGGCTGTTGTGGAGGCAAAAGGGGGTCCAACCCAGTACTAGATAGGTGTACCTAATAAAGTGACCGGTGAGTGTACAGTAATGTCAAATCTGAAAACATGGTCTGGAAAAGTGGTACATGGGACCATAGAAACAGTGTCTGATAAAGAATGAAATCTATGGTGAAATATTACATCCATAGATAATGTAGTCCAATTGGTTCATGGTCCACGGTAATTGGTGTCCATAGATAATGTAGTCCAATTGGTTCATGGTCCACGGTAATTGGTGTCAATGGATCTCGTTATCCTGAAACTTTCATGATCTAAACATGGAATATTGTTGGTCAGTTTCCATAAAACTATACATTAAGAGTCACGCAACAGTTACTTATCATTTTGACTGGTTGTATCAATTGATAGTCAGATCATTGTTATGAAATGAACAGTCATCTCAGTTTTAATGTGTGAATTGCATTTTGAAATGGTAATACTTCCATGTTAATTTGGGACTGTTTAATGTGTCCATGTGGGACTGTTTAATGTGTCCATGTGGGACTGTTTAATGTGTCCATGTGGGACTGTTTAATGTGTCCATGTGGGACTGTTTAATGTGTCCATGTGGGACTGTTTAATGTGTCCATGTGGGACTGTTTAATGTGTCCATGTGGGACTGTTTAATGTGTCCATGTGGGACTGTTTAATGTGTCCATGTGGGACTGTTTAATGTGTCCATGTGGGACTGTTTAATGTGTACATGTGGGACTGTTTAATGTGTCCATGTGGGACTGTTTAATGTGTCCACGTGGGACTGTTTAATGTAAGTACATGTGGGACTGTTTAATGTGTCCATATGGGACTGTTTAATGTAAGTACATGTGGGACTGTTGGAAGACTGTGTCCATGTGGAGACTGTGTCCATGTGGAGACTGAGTCCATGTGGAGACTGAGTCCATGTGGAGCTGTGTCCATGTGGAGACTGTGTCCATGTGGAGACTGAGTCCATGTGGAGACTGAGTCCATGTGGAGACTGTGTCCATGTGGAGACTGAGTCCATGTGGAGACTGTGTCCATGTGGAGACTGTGTCCATGTGGAGACTGTGTCCACGTGGAGACTGAGTCCATGTGGAGACTGAGTCCATGTGGATACTGTGTCCATGTGGAGACTGAGTCCATGTGGAGACTGTGTCCATGTGGAGACTGTGTCCATGTGGAGACTGAGTCCATGTGGAGACTGTGTCCATGTGGAGCTGTGTCCATGTGGAGACTGTGTCCATGTAGAGACTGAGTCCATGTGGAGCTGTGTCCATGTGTGTCAATGTGGAGACTGTGTCCATTAGAAGCTGTGTGAAGAGTAGGCCTTGTCAAAGAGGTGGGGCTTTAGGAGGACCTGAAAGAGAGTGATGGACTCTGAGTCACATATGGCTGGAGGGAGGATGTTCCAGAGCCTAGGAACGACCCTGGAGAAGACCCTATCACTGATACTATGGAACAACCCTGGAGAAGACCCTATCACTGAAACTATAGAACAACCCTGGAGAAGACCCTATCACTGAAACTATGGAACAACCCTGGAGAAGACCCTATCACTGAAACTATAGAACAACCCTGGAGAAGACCCTATCTGACACTATAGAACAACCCTGGAGAAGACCCTATCTGACACTATAGAACAACCCTGGAGATGACCCTATCACTGAAACTATGGAACGACCCTGGAGAAGACCCTATCACTGAAACTATAGAACAACCCTGGAGAAGACCCTATCTGACACTATAGAACAACCCTGGAGATGACCCTATCACTGAAACTATGGAACGACCCTGGAGAAGACCCTATCACTGAAACTATAGAACAACCCTGGAGAAGACCCTATCACTGAAACTATGGAACGACCCTGGAGAATACCCTATCACTGAAAATATAGAACAACCATGGAGAAGACCCTATCACTGAAACTATGGAACAACCCTGGAGATGACCCTATCACTGAAACTACGGAACAACCCTGGAGAAGACCCTATCACTGAAACTATAGAACAACCCTGGAGAAGACCCTATCACTGAAACTATGGAACGACCCTGGAGAATACCCTATCACTGAAACTATGGAACGACCCTGGAGAAGACCCTGTCACTGAAACTATGGAACAACCCTGGAGAAGACCCTATCACTGAAACTATAGAACGACCCTGGAGAAGACCCTATCACTGAAACTATAGAACGACCCTGGAGAAGACCCTATCACTGAAACTATAGAACGACCCTGGAGAAGACCCTGTCACTGAAACTATAGAACAACCCTGGAGAAGACCCTATCACTGAAACTATGGAACAACCCTGGAGAAGACCCTATCACTGAAACTATAGAACATCCCTGGAGAAGACCCTATCACTGAAACTATAGAACAACCCTGGAGAAGACCCTATCACTGAAACTATGGAACAACCCTGGAGAAGACCCTATCACTGAAACTATAGAACATCCCTGGAGAAGACCCTATCACTGAAACTATAGAACAACCCTGGAGAAGACCCTATCACTGAAACTATGGAACAACCCTGGAGAAGACCCTATCACTGAAACTATAGAACAACCCTGGAGAAGACCCTATCACTGAAACTATGGAACAACCCTGGAGAAGACCCTATCACTGAAACTATAGAACGACCCTGGAGAAGACCCTATCACTGAAACTATAGAACAACCCTGGAGAAGACCCTATCACTGAAACTATAGAACGACCCTGGAGAAGACCCTATCACTAAAACTATAGAACATCCCTGGAGAAGACCCTATCACTGAAACTATAGAACAACCCTGGAGAAGACCCTATCCCTGAAACTATGGAACAACCCTGGAGAAGACCCTATCACTGAAACTATAGACCAACCCTGGAGAAGACCCTATCACTGAAACTATGGAACAACCCTGGAGAAGACCCTATCACTGAAACTATAGAACGACCCTGGAGAAGACCCTATCACTGAAACTATAGAACGACCCTGGAGAAGACCTTATCACTGAAACTATAGAACGACCCTGGAGAAGACCCTATCACTGAAACTATGGAACAACCCTGGAGAAGACCCTATCACTGAAACTATAGAACAACCCTGGAGAAAACCCTATCACTGAAACTATAGAACAACCCTGGAGAAGACCCTATCACTGAAACTATGGAACAACCCTGGAGAAGACCCTATCACTGAAACTATAGAACAACCCTGGAGAAGACCCTATCACTGAAACTATGGAACAACCCTGGAGAAGACCCTATCACTGAAACTATAGAACGACCCTGGAGAAGACCCTATCACTGAAACTATAGAACAACCCTGGAGAAGACCCTATCACTGAAACTATAGAACGACCCTGGAGAAGACCCTATCACTAAAACTATAGAACATCCCTGGAGAAGACCCTATCACTGAAACTATAGAACAACCCTGGAGAAGACCCTATCCCTGAAACTATGGAACAACCCTGGAGAAGACCCTATCACTGAAACTATAGACCAACCCTGGAGAAGACCCTATCACTGAAACTATGGAACAACCCTGGAGAAGACCCTATCACTGAAACTATAGAACGACCCTGGAGAAGACCCTATCACTGAAACTATAGAACGACCCTGGAGAAGACCTTATCACTGAAACTATAGAACGACCCTGGAGAAGACCCTATCACTGAAACTATGGAACAACCCTGGAGAAGACCCTATCACTGAAACTATAGAACAACCCTGGAGAAAACCCTATCACTGAAACTATAGAACAACCCTGGAGAAGACCCTATCACTGAAACTATAGAACAACCCTGGAGAAGACCCTATCACTGAAACTATAGAACAACCCTGGAGAAGACCCTATCACTGAAACTATGGAACCTGGACTTGGGGGTGACAAGGTGGCCTGCTGTGGTGGAACGGAGTGCACGTGTGGATTGATGGTGGAGAAGAAGATCTGAGAGGTAAGGGTGGTGAAGGGCTCTGTAGTTCAGAAGGAGGATCTTGTAATCAATGCGTTGGGAGACAGGGAGCCAGTGGAGTTCACAGAGGACACGAGGGGTGTGCTGCCAGGACTTGGTGTGGGTGAGGAGTCGGGCTGCACAGTTCGGAGTTTATGGAGGGAGTTTGAGTTGACGCCGGAGAGTAGTGAGTTGCAGTAGTCATGATGGGAGGAGATTTATGAGGGTTTCAGCGGCGGGACGGAAGAGGGAGGACCTGACTTTGGCAATGTTGTGGAGGTGGAAGAATGAGGATTTGACAGTCTGTCTGATGTGGTGGTCAAATGAGGCGGTGGAGTCCAGGATCAAATCAAATCAAATCAAATGTATTTATATAGCCCTTCGTACATCAGCTGATATCTCAAAGTGTTGTACAGAAACCCAGCCTAAAACCCCAAACAGCAAGCAATATAGGTGTAGGAGGATGGCAATGCTGCATGCATGGAGCGAGAGACAGTGGTGTCATCAATGGTGAGGGTGCCAGCTTTGTTAAGGGTAGATTTGGTGCCTATGAAGAGGAGCTCTGTTGTATCACTGTTGAGTTTGAGGTAGCTTTGTTACATCCATGTTTTTATTGCAGAGAGGCAGGATTCAATGAGGGTCAGAGGTGGGTTGAGGAAGGATTTTTTGCTGAGGTTGATCTGAATGTCATCAGAAGTTCAGCGGAAGTAAAGGTTGAAGTGATAGAGGATCTGACCAAGACGGAGGATGTAGATGAGGAAGAGTAAGGGAACCAGCACAGAGCCCTGGGGGACACCCTGTGTAACAGCAGCTGAGTCAGGGACCCAGCACAGAGCCCTGGGGGACACCCTGTGTAACAGCAGCTGAGTCGGGGACCCAGCACAGAGCCCTGGGGGACACCCTGTGTAACAGCAGCTGAGTCAGGGACCCAGCACAGAGCCCTGGGGGACACCCTGTGTAACTGTGTTCCTTCATTTTGGGAACTGCACTTATTGTGACTGCCAGAAGCTAACACGGTGACAGAACCCCAATATTGTGTGGCAATAGATTGGGAAGTGTGTATCCTGTCTCCTTATTTCGACAGACCTTACAGGATGCTCTGAGCTGGATAGAATTAACCAACATATTAGACCTTCTTGTCATGTACCAGATTTCAGTAGTTAGTACGTGTGTGTGATCGTGACTCCACCCCATGCCAAGTTACTGTATGAACCAAGAGGACATCAAGAAAGGGGAATTAATTCTGTGCCTCAATTATACATGGCTAATAAATTAACTCTGCAGATTTTATTACATCTCACAGTGAGGAAACGGTATCACTTCTGTCTCTGCTGTTTGTAAAAATGCTTTATGTCATTACAAGCTCACTAATTCATCGCTGGCTTTCAGCCTTATTTCTCTCTCTCTCTCCCTCTCTCCGTCTTTCTCTCTCTCTCTCTCTCTCTGTCTCTCTCTCTCTCCCTCTCTCCCTCTCTCCCTCTCTCTCTCTCGCTCTCTCTCTCTCTGTCTCTGTCTCTGTCTCTCTCTCTCTCTCTCTTTCTCTCTCTCTCTCTCTCGCTCTTTGTGTGTGTGTGTGTGGGCATGTGAATAAGCGTTCCTTCATGTTAGTGTGTGTGTGTACATCGCTGGAGGTTACCCATGCATCATAATGGTTTTGCTAATTCACTATGCTAATTTAGTAATTAATTTGAAAACAGGAGATTAGAGAAGGGGGCAGAAAATAAAGAAATAAACAAGTGAAGCGTGTTGAGTGTTACCGGCGGGCTAGCAGAGCGTTTTGCTCTGACATTAGAAATGCAAACTGAGAGTGATATTGTAGCGCTAGCTTCCTTAGCCTGGAGGCTAGCAAAGTGATGAGTTCAGAGAGAGAGAGCAGACTGAACGTTAACATCCCAACCTCCCTACTTCCCACCCGCCCAGACACTTACTAACATTCAGCATCTATATTATCCCCACCACACACACACACACACACACACACACACACACACACACACACACACACACACACACACACACACACACACACACACACACACACAGTGACAAACACACACAAGGTGTGAAACACACACACACAGTGGAACACACACAGTGACACACACACAGTGACACACACAGAGTGAAACAGACACAGTGAAACACACACACCCACACAGTGAAACACAGACACAGTAACACACACACAGTGAAACACACACACAGTGACACACACACAGTAACACACACACAGTAACACACACACAGTAACACACACACAGTGACACACACACAGTAACACACACACAGTAACACACACACAGTAACACACACACACAGTGACACTCACATACAAGCTGTGAAGCACAAACACACAGTGAAACACACACACACACACACACACACACACACACACACACGTAAACACACACACACACACATACAGTGAAAAACACACAGTGAAAAACACACACACACACACACACACACACACACACACACACACACACACACACACACACGTAAACACACACACACACACATACAGTGAAAAACACACAGTGAAAAACACACACACACACACACACACACACACACATGTAAACACACACACACACACATACAGTGAAAAACACACAGTGAAACACACACACACTCAGTGAAACACACACACAAACAGTGAAACACACACACACACACACGATGAAACACACACACACAAACACACACATACACAATAAGCAGCTAATTTCAAATCAACAGCATGGTAACTGAATGGTAACTGCATAGTAACTGCATGGTAACAACATTGTAACTGCACAGTAACTGCATGGTAACTGCATAGTAACAACATTGTAACTGCACAGTAACTGCAAGGTAACTGCATAGTAACTGCAGGGTGACTGCACAGTAACTGCATGGTAACTGCATAGTAACAACATTGTAACTGCACAGTAACTGCAAGGTAACTGCATAGTAACTGCAAGGTAACTGCTTAGTAACTGCATGGTAACTGCATAGTAACTGCAGGGTGACTGCACAGTAACTGCATGGTAACTGTGTTGTAACTGCATAGTAACTACATGGTAACTGCATAGTAACTGCATGGTAACTGCATGGTAACTACATGGTAACTGTGTGCTAACTGCATAGTAACTGCATGGTAACTGCATAGTAACAACATTGTAACTGCACAGTAACTGTGTGGTAACTGCATGGTAACTACATGGTAACTGTGTGGTAAATGCATAGTAACTGCATGGTAACTGCATAGTAACTGCATGGTAACTGCATAGTAACAACATTGTAACTGCATGGTAACTGCATAGTAACTGCACAGTAACTGCATGGTAACTGCATGGTAACTACATGGTAACTGTGTGGTAACTGCATGGTAACTGCATAGTAACTGCATGGTAACTGCATGGTAACACATGGTAACTGTGTGCTAACTGCATAGTAACTGCATGGTAACTGCATAGTAACAACATTGTAACTGCACAGTAACTGCATGGTAACTGCATGGTAACTACATGGTAACTGTGTGGTAACTGTAGGGTAACTGCATAGTAACTGCATGGTAACTGCATAGTAACTGCATGGTAACTGCATGGTAACTGCATAGTAACAACATTGTAACTGCACAGTAACTGCATGATAACTGTATGGTAACTGCATGGTAACTACATGGTAACTGTGTGGTAACTGTAGGGTAACTGCATAGTAACTGCATGGTAACTGCATAGTAACTGCATGGTAAATGCATAGCAACTGTGTGGTAACTACATGGTAACTGTGTGCTAACTGCATAGTAACTGCATGGTAACTGCATAGTAACAACATTGTAACTGCACAGTAACTGCATGGTAACTGTATGGTAACTGCATGGTAACTACATGGTAACTGTGTGGTAACTGTAGGGTAACTGCATAGTAACTGCATGGTAACTGCATGTTAACTGCATAGTAACTGCATGGTAAATGCATAGTAACTGTGTGGTAACTACATGGTAAATGTGTGGTAACTGCATAGTAACTGCATGGTAACTGCATAGTAACTGCATGGTAAATGCATAGTAACTGTGTGGTAACTACATGGTAAATGTGTGGTAACTGCATAGTAACTGCATGGTAACTGCATAGTAACTGCATGGTAACTGCATGGTAACTGCATGGTAACTGTGTGGTAATTGTAGGGTAACTGCATAGTAACTGCATGGTAACTGCATAGTAGCTGCATGGTAAATGCATAGCAACTGTGTGGTAACTACATGATAACTGTGTGGTAACTGCATAGTAACTGCATGGTAACTGCATGGTAACTGCATGGTAACTGCATAGTAACAACATTGTAACTGCACAGTAACTGCATGGTAACTGCACAGTAACTGCATAGTAACTGCATGGTAACTGCATGGTAACTACATGGTAACTGTGTGCTAACTGCATAGTAACTGCATGGTACCTGCATAGTAACAACATTGTAGCTGCACAGTAACTGCATGGTAACTGCAGAGTAACTGCATAGTGACTGCATGGTAACTGCATGGTAACTGCATAGTAACTGCATGGTAACTGCATGGTAACTGTAGGGTAACTGCATAGTAACTGCATGGTAACTGCATGGCAACTGCATGGTAACTGTGTGGTAACTGTAGGGTAACTGCATAGTAACTGCATGGTAACTGCATAGTAACTGCATGGTAACTGCAGGGTAACTGCATAGTAACTGCATGGTAAATGCATAGTAACTGCATGGTAACTGCATGGTAACTGCATAGTAACTGCATGGTAACTGTATAGTAACTACATGGTAACTGCATGGTAACTGTATGGTAACTGCATGGGAACTGTATAGTAACTACATGGTAACTGCATGCTAACTGTATGGTAACTGCATGGTAACTGTATGGTAACTACATGGTAACTGCATGATAACTGCATGGTAACTGCATGGTAACTGCATGGTAACTACATGGTAACTGTATGGTAACTGCATGGTAACTACATGGTAACTGTGTGCTAACTGCATAGTAACTGCATGGTAACTGCATAGTAACAACATTGTAACTGCATGGTAACTGCATGGTAACTGCATGGTAACTGCATAGTAACTGCATGGTAACTGTATGGTAACTACATGGTAACTGCATGGTAACTGCATGGTAACTGCATAGTAACTGCATGGTAACTGTATAGTAACTACATGGTAACTGCATGGTAACTGTATGGTAACTGTATGGTAACTGCATGGTAACTGCATGGTAACTGCATGGGAACTGTATAGTAACTACATGGTAACTGCATGCTAACTGTATGGTAACTGCATGGTAAGAACGTCTGCTAAATGACTTAAATGTAAATGTAAATGTAACTGTATGGTAACTACATGGTAACTGCATGATAACTGCATGGTAACTGCATGGTAACTGCATGGTAACTACATGGTAACTGTATGGTAACTGCATGGTAACTACATGGTAACTGTGTGCTAACTGCATAGTAACTGCATGGTAACTGCATAGTAACAACATTGTAACTGCATGGTAACTGCATGGTAACTGCATGGTAACTGCATAGTAACTGCATGGTAACTGTATGGTAACTACATGGTAACTGCATGGTAACTGCATGGTAACTGCATAGTAACTGCATGGTAACTGTATAGTAACTACATGGTAACTGCATGGTAACTGTATGGTAACTGCATGGTAACTGCATGGTAACTGCATAGTAACAACATTGTAACTGCAGAGTAACTGCATGGTAACTGCACAGTAACTGCATAGTAACTGCATAGTAACTGCATGGTAACTGCATAGTAACAACATTGTAACTGCACAGTAACTGCATGGTAACTACATGGTAACTACATGGTAACTGCATGGTAACTACATGGTAACGACATGGTAACTGCATAGTAACAACATGGTAACTGCATGGTAACTGCATGGTAACTGAATGGTAACTGCATGGTAACGACATGGTAACTGCATAGTAACAACATGGTAACTGCACAGTAACTGCATGGTAACTGAATGGTAACTGCATGGTAACGACATGGTAACTGCATAGTAACAACATGGTAACTGCACAGTAACTGCATGGTAACTGCATAGTAACAACATGGTAACTGCATGGTAACTGCATGGTAACTGAATGGTAACTGCATGGTAACAACATGGTAACTGAATGGTAACAACATGGTAACTGCATGGTAACTGCATGGTAACTGCATGGTAACTGCATGGTAACAACATGGTAACAACATGGTAACTGCATAGTAACAACATGGTAACTGAATGGTAACTGTGTGCTAACTGTGTGCTAACTGCATGGTAACTGCATGGTAACTACATGGTAACTGCATGGTAACAACATGGTAACTGCATAGTAACAACATGGTAACTGAATGGTAACTGTGTGCTAACTGTGTGCTAACTGCATGGTAACTGCATGGTAACTACATGGTAACTGCATGGTAACAACATGGTAACTGAATGGTAACAACATGGTAACTACATGGTAACTGCATGGTAACAACATGGTAACTGAATGGTAACAACATGGTAACTACATGGTAACTGCATAGTAACAACATGGTAACTGCATGGTAACTGCATGGTAACAACATGGTAACTGAATGGTAACAACATGGTAACGACATGGTAACTACATGGTAACTGCATGGTAACTACATGGTAACTACATGGTAACTACATGGTAACTACAGGGTAACTGCATGGTAACTGTGTGCTAACTGTGTGCTAACTACATGGTAACTACATGGTAACAACATGGTAACTACATGGTAATTGCATGGTAACTGTGTGCTAACTGTGTGCTAACTGCATGGTAACTACATGGTAACTACATGGTAATTGCACGGTAACTGTGTGCTAACTGTGTGCTAACTGCATGGTAACTACATGGTAACTACATGGTAACTACATGGTACAGAATGTTGATCTAACTCCAGTAGTCTGATCACGGTTAACACTCAACGCAGTCAGCTAATTAACAAAGTGTAGAATGTTCAGTCTGTATAGGCCTAAGCCACGGTACACCCTACTGTAAAGCCACGGTACACCCTACAGTAAAGCCACGGTACACCCTACAGTAAAGCCACGGTACACCCTACACTAAAGCCACGGTACACCCTACAGTAAAGCCACGGTACACCCTACAGTAAAGCCACGGTACACCCTACAGTAAAGCCACGGTACACCCTACAGTAAAGCCACGGTACACCCTACAGTAAAGCCACGGTACACCCTACAGTAAAGCCATGGTACACCCTACAGTAAAGCCACGGTACACCCTACAGTAAAGCCACGGTACACCCTACTGTAAAGCCACGGTACACCCTACAGTAAAGCCACGGTACACCCTACAGTAAAGCCCCTACGGTAAAGCCACCCTACAGTAAAGCCACGGTACACCCTACAGTAAAGCCACGGTACACCCTACAGTAAAGCCACGGTACACCCTACAGTAAAGCCACGGTACACCCTACAGTAAAGCCACGGTACACCCTACAGTAAAGCCACGGTACACCCTACAGTAAAGCCACGGTACACCCTACAGTAAAGCCACGGTACACCCTACAGTAAAGCCACGGTACACCCTACAGTAAAGCCACGGTACACCCTACAGTAAAGCCACGGTACACCCTACAGTAAAGCCACGGTACACCCTACAGTAAAGCCACACCTACAGTAAAGCCACGGTACCCCTACAGTACCACCACCCTACAGTAAAGCCACGGTACACCCTACAGTAAAGCCACGGTACACCCTACAGTAAAGCCACGGTACACCCTACAGTAAAGCCACGGTACACCCTACAGTAAAGCCACGGTACACCCTTCAGTAAAGCCACGGTACACCCTACAGTAAAGCCACGGTACACCCTACAGTAAAGCCACGGTACACCCTACAGTAATGCCACGGTACACCCTACAGTAAAGCCACGGTACACCCTACAGTAAAGCCACGGTACACCCTACAGTAAAGCCACGGTACACCCTACAGTAAAGTCCATAGGCCTCTACTTTGTTGTGCATGTAGATGTCCCATATGCTAGATATCGTTCATGTTTGGGATATCACTGAAACACAATACATTGGTTTGGTTAAATGTAGTGCATATAACACAATCATCCTGAGTTATCAAAGTCCAATGGTTTCATGTAATTCAGATGCCTTCCCACAAGATGGCAGCAGCCATTCTGTATCATGTGCTCGTCTCTCTCTCTCTCTCTCTCTGTCTCTCTCTCTCTCTCTCTCTCTCTCTCTCTCCCTCTCTCTCTGTCTCTCTCTCTCTCTCTCTCTCTCTGTCTCTGTCTCTGTCTCTGTCTCTCCCTCTCTCTCTCTCTCTCTCTCTCTCTCTCTCTCTCTGTCTCTGTCTCTGTCTCTGTCTCTCTCTCTCGCTCTCTCTCTCTCTCTCTCTCTCTGTCTCTGTCTCTCTGTCTCTGTCTCTCTCTCTCTCTCTCTCTGTCTCTGTCTCTCTGTCTCTGTCTCTGTCTCTCCCTCTCTCTCTCTCTCTCTCTCTCTCTCTCTCTCTCCCTCTCTCTCTCTCTCTCTCTCTGTCTCTGTCTCTCTCTCTCTCTCTCTCTCTCTCTCTCTCCCTCTCTCTCTGTCTCTCTCTCTCTCTCTCTCTCTCTCTCTCTCTCTCTGTCTCTGTCTCTGTCTCTCCCTCTCTCTCTCTCTCTCTCTCTCTCTCTCTGTCTCTGTCTCTGTCTCTGTCTCTCTCTCTCTCTCTCTCTCTCTCTCTCTGTCTCTGTCTCTGTCTCTCTCTCTCTCTCTCTCTCTCTCTGTCTCTCTCTGTCTCTTTCTCTACCGCACCTGCTGTCTCAACCTCTGAATGCTCTGCTATGAAAAGCCAACTGACATTTACTCCTGAGATGCTGACTTGTTGCGCCCTCTACATCCACTGTGATTATTATTATTTGACCCTGCTGGTCATCTACGTTTGAACATCTTGGCCATGTTCTGTTATAATCTCCACCCGGCACAGCCAGAAGAGGACTGGCCACACCTCAAAGCCTGGTTCCTCTGTAGGTTTCTTCCTAGGTTCCTGCCTTTCTAGGGAGCTTTTCCTATCCATCATGCTTCTACATCTGCATGGCTTGCTGTTTGAGGCTTTAGGCTGGGTTGGTGTACAGCACTTTGAGATATTAGCTGATGTACGAAGGGCTATATAAATACATTTGATTTGAGCTGGGTTTCTGTTCAAGCCATTTGAGACAACTGCTGATTAAAAAATATATTTATAAATACATCTGATGAAATGATTGATTGATTAATTAGAAACAGGGGAGTGCTGGGATGTATATATTTCCATAGTCGTCAAGTACAGAGACAGAGATTGGTGAGATAAACAGGAGAAAACTGGTCAGTCAGTAAAGCTGGAGTGTCATGATGTTGTTCTCACATCTGTCCACTGGGTGGCACCACAGAGACACGGTGGAGAGTAGAGACTGGTGAACACAGTAAAGCTGGAGTCTCATGATGTTGTTCTCACATCTGTCCACTGGGTGGCACCACAGAGACACGGTGGAGAGTAGAGACTGGTGAACACAGGAAAGCTGGAGTCTCATGATGTTGTTCTCACATCTGTCCACTGGGTGGCACCACAGAGACACGGTGGAGAGTAGAGACTGGTGAACACAGGAAAGCTGGAGTCTCATGATGTTGTTCTCACATCTGTCCACTGGGTGGCACCACAGAGACACGGTGGAGAGTAGAGACTGGTGAACACAGTAGAAGTAGAGTGTGTCTGAATACAATACCGTATGTTAGGCACATATAACCTACTTGTGTGAACATTATCTGAAATGGAATAGTATTTGAGCACCTTAAACATTAGTAGTCGAAGACTTTACTGTTCCACATATAAAGATTGGTCAAACGATGTAAAAAATTTAAATGAGATATCTCTCATCCCTGACAGAGAGAGAGTGTGAAGGTAACTATACTGAACAAGGATATATGAATGCAACAATGTCAACTATTTTAATGACTTACAGTTTATATAAGCAAATCAGTCAATTGAAATCAATTCACAGAGCCAGGCTCAGCCAATCAGAATACATTTTTCCACAGAAAAAAGTATTTATAACAGACAGACACAGGTGAAGAAGCCGGATGTGGAGGTCCTAGGCTGGCGTGGTTACACGTGGTCTGTGGTTGTGATGCTGATTGGATGTACAGTCAAATTCTCTTAAACGACGTTGGAGGCGGCTCACCAAAAGCTCTGGTGGACATTCCTGTAGTCTGCATGCCAGTTGCACGCTCCACAAAACTTGAGACATCTGTTGTGTGACAAAACTGCACATTTTAGAGTGACCTTTTTTTGTCCCCAGCACAAGGTGCACCTGTGGAATGTTTAATCGGCATCTTGATATGCCACATCTGTCAGGTGGATGGATAATCTTGGCGAAGGAGAAATGTTCACTAACAGGGATGTAAACAAATGTGTGCACAACATTTGAGAGAAATAAGCTTTTTTTTGTGCGTATGGAGCATTTCTGGGATTTTTTATTTCAGCTCATGAAACATGGGACCAACACTTTACATGTTTTTTTTCATTATATGAAGTTCAACTATAAGCCCATTCAATATGGTCTTATATTGATGCTCTTCGTGAATGTGGGAGCACAGAGTGGAAGACCACAAGAGTACAAGGACAGGCGCAGTACCACTGAAACAACAGGGCTACATGTTTATTTTTTACATTTTACCAGGCAAGTCAGTTAAGAACAAATTCTTATTTTCAATGACGGCCTGGGAACAGTGGGTTAACTGCCTGCTCAGGGGCAGAACGACAGCTTTTTACCTTGTCAGCTCAGGGGTTTGAACTTGCAACCTTTCGGTTATTAGCTCTAACCACTAGGCTACCCTGACGCCCCGGGCTACATGTGTGTTGTGTACCTAGACAGGATATAGGGACAGGTTGTGTACCTAGACAGGATATATGGACAGGTTGTGTACCTAGACAGGATATAGGGACAGGTTGTGTACCTAGACAGGATATATGGACAGGTTGTGTACCTAGACAGGATATAGGGACAGGTTGTGTACCTAGACAGGATATAGGGACAGGTTGTGTACCTAGACAGGATATAGGGACAGGTTGTGTACCTAGACAGGATATAGGGACAGGTTGTGTACCTAGACAGGATATAGGGACAGGTTGTGTACCTAGACAGGATATATGGACAGGGGTATTGTTGTGTACCTAGACAGGATATAGGGACAGGTTGTGTACCTAGACAGGATATATGGACGGGTTGTGTACCTAGACAGGATATAGAGACAGGTTGTGTACCTAGACAGGATATATGGACAGGGGTATTGTTGTGTACCTAGACAGGATATAGGGACAGGTTGTGTACCTAGACAGGATATAGGGACAGGATTTGTACCTAGACAGGATATATGGACAGGGTATTGTTGTGTACCTAGACAGGATATAGGGACAGCTTGTGTACCTAGACAGGATATAGGGACAGGTTGTGTACCTAGACAGGATATATGGACAGGTTGTGTACCTAGACAGGATATAGGGACAGGTTGTGACAGGTACCTAGACAGTATATAGGGACAGGTTGTGTACCTAGACAGGATATATGGACAGGGGTATTGTTGTGTACCTAGACAGGATATAGGGACAGGTTGTGTACCGAGACAGGATATAGAGACAGGTTGTGTACCTAGACAGGATATAGGGACAGGTTGTGTACCTAGACAGGATATAGGGACAGGTTGGGTACCTAGACAGGATATGTGGACAGGGGTATTGTTGTGTACCTAGACAGGATATAGGGACAGGTTGGGTACCTAGACAGGATATATGGACAGGGGTATTGTTGTGTACCTAGACAGGATATACATTTACATTTACATTTAAGTCATTTAGCAGACGCTCTTATCCAGAGCGACTTACAAATTGGTGCGTTCACCTTATGACATCCAGTGGAACAGCCACTTTACAATAGTGCATCTAAATCTTTTAAGGGGGGTGAGAAGGATTACTTTATCCTATCCTAGGTATTCCTTAAAGAGGTGGGGGTTCAGGTGTCTCCGGAAGGTGGTGATTGACTCCGCTGTCCTGGCGTCGTGAGGGAGTTTGTTCCACCATTGGGGGCCAGAGCAGCGAACAGTTTTGACTGGGCTGAGCGGGAACTGAACTTCCTCAGTGGTAGGGAGGCGAGCAGGCCAGAGGTGGATGAGGGACAGGTTGTGTACCTAGACAGGACATAGGGACAGGTTGTGTACCTAGACAGGATATAGGGACAGGTTGTGTACCTAGACACAATATAGGGACAGGTTGTGTACCTAGACAGGATATATGGACAGGTTGTGTACCTAGACAGGATATATGGACAGGGGTATAGTTGTGTACCTAGACAGGATATAGGGACAGGTTGTGTACCACTGAAACAACAGGGCTATATTTTTTACATTTTACCAGGCAAGTAGTTAAGAACAAATTCTTATTTTCAATACGGGACAGGGAAGTTGTTAACTGCCTGACAGGATATAGGACAGGTTTTACCTTGTCAGCTCAGGGGATTTGAACTTGCAACCTTTCGGTTATTAGCTCACACTAGGCTACCCTGACAGGATATATGGACAGGGGTGTTGTGTACCTAGACAGGATATAGGGACAGGTTGTGTACCTAGACAGGATATATGGACAGGTTGTGTACCTAGACAGGATATAGGGACAGGTTGTGTACCTAGACAGGATATATGGACAGGTTGTGTACCTAGACAGGATATAGGGACAGGTTGTGTACCTAGACAGGATATAGGGACAGGTTGTGTACCTAGACAGGATATAGGGACAGGTTGTGTACCTAGACAGGATATAGGGACAGGTTGTGTACCTAGACAGGATATAGGGACAGGTTGTGTACCTAGACAGGATATATGGACAGGGGTATTGTTGTGTACCTAGACAGGATATAGGGACAGGTTGTGTACCTAGACAGGATATATGGACGGGTTGTGTACCTAGACAGGATATAGAGACAGGTTGTGTACCTAGACAGGATATATGGACAGGGGTATTGTTGTGTACCTAGACAGGATATAGGGACAGGTTGTGTACCTAGACAGGATATAGGGACAGGATTTGTACCTAGACAGGATATATGGACAGGGGTATTGTTGTGTACCTAGACAGGATATAGGGACAGCTTGTGTACCTAGACAGGATATAGGGACAGGTTGTGTACCTAGACAGGATATATGGACAGGTTGTGTACCTAGACAGGATATAGGGACAGGTTGTGTACCTAGACAGTATATAGGGACAGGTTGTGTACCTAGACAGGATATATGGACAGGGGTATTGTTGTGTACCTAGACAGGATATAGGGACAGGTTGTGTACCGAGACAGGATATAGAGACAGGTTGTGTACCTAGACAGGATATAGGGACAGGTTGTGTACCTAGACAGGATATAGGGACAGGTTGGGTACCTAGACAGGATATGTGGACAGGGGTATTGTTGTGTACCTAGACAGGATATAGGGACAGGTTGGGTACCTAGACAGGATATATGGACAGGGGTATTGTTGTGTACCTAGACAGGATATACATTTACATTTACATTTAAGTCATTTAGCAGACGCTCTTATCCAGAGCGACTTACAAATTGGTGCGTTCACCTTATGACATCCAGTGGAACAGCCACTTTACAATAGTGCATCTAAATCTTTTAAGGGGGGGGGTGAGAAGGATTACTTTATCCTATCCTAGGTATTCCTTAAAGAGGTGGGGGTTCAGGTGTCTCCGGAAGGTGGTGATTGACTCCGCTGTCCTGGCGTCGTGAGGGAGTTTGTTCCACCATTGGGGGGCCAGAGCAGCGAACAGTTTTGACTGGGCTGAGCGGGAACTGAACTTCCTCAGTGGTAGGGAGGCGAGCAGGCCAGAGGTGGATGAGGGACAGGTTGTGTACCTAGACAGGACATAGGGACAGGTTGTGTACCTAGACAGGATATAGGGACAGGTTGTGTACCTAGACACGATATAGGGACAGGTTGTGTACCTAGACAGGATATATGGACAGGTTGTGTACCTAGACAGGATATATGGACAGGGGTATAGTTGTGTACCTAGACAGGATATAGGGACAGGTTGTGTACCTAGACAGGATATATGGACAGGTTGTGTACCTAGACAGGATATAGGGACAGATTGTGTACCTAGACAGGATATAGGGACAGGGGTATTGTTGTGTACCTAGACAGGATATAGGGACAGGTTGTGTACCTAGAGAGGATATATGGACGGGTTGTGTACCTAGACAGGATATAGGGACAGGTTGTGTACCTAGACAGGATATATGGACAGGGGTATTGTTGTGTACCTAGACAGGATATAGGGATACCTAGGGATATAGGGACAGGTTGTGTACCTAGACAGGATATAGGGACAGGTTGTGTACCTAGACAGGATATATGGACAGGGGTATTGTTGTGTACCTAGACAGGATATAGGGACAGCTTGTGTACCTAGACAGGATATAGGGACAGGTTGTGTACCTAGACAGGATATAGGGACAGGTTGTGTACCTAGACAGGATATAGGGACAGGTTGTGTACCTAGACAGGATATATGGACAGGTTGTGTACCTAGACAGGATATATGGACAGGTTTGTGTGTACCTAGACAGGATATAGGGACAGGTTGTGTACCTAGACAGGATATATGGGACAGGTTGTGTACCTAGACAGGATATAGGGACAGGTTGTGTACCTAGACAGGATATATGGACAGGGGTATTGTTGTGTACCTAGACAGGATATAGGGACAGGTTGTGTACCTAGGATATAGGGACAGGATATAGGGATATATGGACAGGGGTTTGTGTGTACCTAGACAGGATATAGGGACAGCTTGTGTACCTAGACAGGATATAGGGACAGGTTGTGTACCTAGACAGGATATATGGACAGGTTGTGTATTGTATAGTTGTACCTAGACAGGATATAGGGACAGGTTGTGTACCTAGACAGGATATAGGACAGGGGTATTGTTGTGTACCTAGACAGGATATAGGGACAGGTTGTGTACCTAGACAGGATATAGGGACAGGTTGGGTACCTAGACAGGATATGTGGACAGGGGTATTGTTGTGTACCTAGACAGGATATAGGGACAGGTTGGGTACCTAGACAGGATATATGGACAGGGGTATTGTTGTGTACCTAGACAGGATATACATTTACATTTACATTTAAGTCATTTAGCAGACGCTCTTATCCAGAGCGACTTACAAATTGGTGCGTTCACCTTATGACATCCAGTGGAACAGCCACTTTACAATAGTGCATCTAAATCTTTTAAGGGGGGGTGAGAAGGATTACTTTATCCTATCCTAGGTATTCCTTAAAGAGGTGGGGGTTCAGGTGTCTCCGGAAGGTGGTGATTGACTCCGCTGTCCTGGCGTCGTGAGGGAGTTTGTTCCACCATTGGGGGGCCAGAGCAGCGAACAGTTTTGACTGGGCTGAGCGGGAACTGAACTTCCTCAGTGGTAGGGAGGCGAGCAGGCCAGAGGTGGATGAGGGACAGGTTGTGTACCTAGACAGGACATAGGGACAGGTTGTGTACCTAGACAGGATATAGGGACAGGTTGTGTACCTAGACACGATATAGGGACAGGTTGTGTACCTAGACAGGATATATGGACAGGTTGTGTACCTAGACAGGATATAGGGACAGGTTGTGTACCTAGACACGATATAGGGACAGGTTGTGTACCTAGACAGGATATATGGACAGGTTGTGTACCTAGACAGGATATAGGGACAGGTTGTGTACCTAGACAGGATATATGGACAGGGGTATAGTTGTGTACCTAGACAGGATATAGGGACAGGTTGTGTACCTAGACAGGATATAGGGACAGGTTGTGTACCTAGACAGGATATATGGACAGGGGTATAGTTGTGTACCTAGACAGGATATAGGGACAGGTTGTGTACCTAGAGAGGATATATGGACGGGTTGTGTACCTAGACAGGATATAGGGACAGGTTGTGTACCTAGACAGGATATATGGACAGGGGTATTGTTGTGTACCTAGACAGGATATAGGGACAGGTTGTGTACCTAGACAGGATATAGGGACAGGTTGTGTACCTAGACAGGATATAGGGACAGGTTGTGTACCTAGACAGGATATATGGACAGGGGTATTGTTGTGTACCTAGACAGGATATAGGGACAGCTTGTGTACCTAGACAGGATATAGGGACAGGTTGTGTACCTAGACAGGATATAGGGACAGGTTGTGTACCTAGACAGGATATAGGGACCGGTTGTGTACCTAGACAGGATATAGGGACAGGTTGTGTATCTAGACAGGATATATGGACAGGGGTATTGTTGTGTACCTAGACAGGATATAGGGACAGGTTGTGTACCGAGACAGGATATAGAGACAGGTTGTGTACCTAGACAGGATATATGGACAGGTTTGTGTACCTAGACAGGATATAGGGACAGGTTGTGTACCTAGACAGGATATAGGGACAGGTTGTGTACCTAGACAGGATATAGGGACAGGTTGTGTACCTAGACAGGATATATGGACAGGGGTATTGTTGTGTACCTAGACAGGATATAGGGTCAGGTTGTGTACCTAGACAGGATATAGGGACAGGTTGTGTACCTAGACAGGATATATGGACAGGGGTATTGTTGTGTACCTAGACAGGATATAGGGACAGGTTGTGTACCTAGACAGGATATAGGGACAGGTTGTGTACCTAGACAGGATATAGAGACAGGTTGTGTACCTAGACAGGATATATGGACAGGGGCATTGTTGTGTATCTAGACAGGATATAGGGACAGGTTGTGTACCTAGACAGGATATAGGGACAGGTTGTGTACCTAGACAGGATATAGGGACAGGTTGTGTACCTAGACAGGATATATGGACAGGGGCATTGTTGTGTACCTAGACAGGATATAGGGACAGGTTGGGTACCTAGACAGGATATAGGGACAGGTTGTGTACCTAGACAGGATATATGGACAGGGGTATTGTTGTGTACCTAGACAGGATATAGGGACAGCTTGTGTACCTAGACAGGATATAGGGACAGGTTGTGTACCTAGACAGGATATAGGGACAGGTTGTGTACCTAGACAGGATATAGAGACAGGTTGTGTACCTAGACAGGATATAGGGACAGGTTGTGTACCTAGACAGGATATATGGACAGGGGTATTGTTGTGTACCTAGACAGGATATAGGGACAGGTTGTGTACCTAGACAGGATATAGGGACAGGTTGTGTACCTAGACAGGATATATGGACAGGGGTATTGTTGTGTACCTAGACAGGATATAGGGACAGCTTGTGTACCTAGACAGGATATAGGGACAGGTTGTGTACCTAGACAGGATATAGGGACAGGTTGTGTACCTAGACAGGATATAGGGACAGGTTGTGTACCTAGACAGGATATAGGGACAGGTTGTGTACCTAGACAGGATATATGGACAGGGGTAATGTTGTGTACCTAGACAGGATATAGG
This sequence comes from Oncorhynchus nerka, assembly GCF_034236695.1. NCBI lineage: Eukaryota > Metazoa > Chordata > Actinopteri > Salmoniformes > Salmonidae > Oncorhynchus > Oncorhynchus nerka. The sequence continues at coordinate 2,590,286 of NC_088401.1, read as the reverse complement.
GACAGGTTGTGTACCGAGACAGGATATAGAGACAGGTTGTGTACCTAGACAGGATATAGGGACAGGTTGTGTACCTAGACAGGATATAGGGACAGGTGGACAGGTTGTTGTGTACCTAGACAGGATATAGAGACAGGGTGTATTGGATATAGGGACAGGTTGTGTACCTAGACAGGATATAGGGACAGGTTGGGTACCTAGACAGGATATATGGACAGGGGTATTGTTGTGTACCTAGACAGGATATATGGACATTTACATTTACATTTAAGTCATTTAGCAGACGCTCTTATCCAGAGCGACTTACAAATTGATGCGTTCACCTTATGACATCCAGTGGAACAGCCACTTTACAATAGTGCATCTAAATCTTTTAAGGGGGGTGAGAAGGATTACTTTATCCTATCCTAGGTATTCCTTAAAGAGGTGGGGGTTCAGGTGTCTCCGGAAGGTGGTGATTGACTCCGCTGTCCTGGCGTCGTGAGGGAGTTTGTTCCACCATTGGGGGGCCAGAGCAGCGAACAGTTTTGACTGGGCTGAGCGGGAACTGAACTTCCTCAGTGGTAGGGAGGCGAGCAGGCCAGAGGTGGATGAGGGACAGGTTGTGTACCTAGACAGGACATAGGGACAGGTTGTGTACCTAGACAGGATATAGGGACAGGTTGTGTACCTAGACACGATATAGGGACAGGTTGTGTACCTAGACAGGATATATGGACAGGTTGTGTACCTAGACAGGATATAGGGACAGGTTGTGTACCTAGACACGATATAGGGACAGGTTGTGTACCTAGACAGGATATAGGGACAGGTTGTGTACCTAGACAGGATATATGGACAGGGGTATAGTTGTGTACCTAGACAGGATATAGGGACAGGTTGTGTACCTAGACAGGATATAGGGACAGGTTGTGTACCTAGACAGGATATATGGACAGGGGTATAGTTGTGTACCTAGACAGGATATAGCGACAGGTTGTGTACCTAGACAGGATATATGGACAGGTTGTGTACCTAGACAGGATATAGGGACAGATTGTGTACCTAGACAGGATATAGGGACAGGGGTATTGTTGTGTACCTAGACAGGATATAGGGACAGGTTGTGTACCTAGAGAGGATATATGGACGGGTTGTGTACCTAGACAGGATATAGGGACAGGTTGTGTACCTAGACAGGATATATGGACAGGGGTATTGTTGTGTACCTAGACAGGATATAGGGACAGGTTGTGTACCTAGACAGGATATAGGGACAGGTTGTGTACCTAGACAGGATATAGGGACAGGTTGTGTACCTAGACAGGATATATGGACAGGGGTATTGTTGTGTACCTAGACAGGATATAGGGACAGCTTGTGTACCTAGACAGGATATAGGGACAGGTTGTGTACCTAGACAGGATATAGGGACAGGTTGTGTACCTAGACAGGATATAGGGACCGGTTGTGTACCTAGACAGGATATAGGGACAGGTTGTGTATCTAGACAGGATATATGGACAGGGGTATTGTTGTGTACCTAGACAGGATATAGGGACAGGTTGTGTACCGAGACAGGATATAGAGACAGGTTGTGTACCTAGACAGGATATATGGACAGGTTGTGTACCTAGACAGGATATAGGGACAGGTTGTGTACCTAGACAGGATATAGGGACAGGTTGTGTACCTAGACAGGATATAGGGACAGGTTGTGTACCTAGACAGGATATATGGACAGGGGTATTGTTGTGTACCTAGACAGGATATAGGGTCAGGTTGTGTACCTAGACAGGATATAGGGACAGGTTGTGTACCTAGACAGGATATATGGACAGGGGTATTGTTGTGTACCTAGACAGGATATAGGGACAGGTTGTGTACCTAGACAGGATATAGGGACAGGTTGTGTACCTAGACAGGATATAGAGACAGGTTGTGTACCTAGACAGGATATATGGACAGGGGCATTGTTGTGTATCTAGACAGGATATAGGGACAGGTTGTGTACCTAGACAGGATATAGGGACAGGTTGTGTACCTAGACAGGATATAGGGACAGGTTGTGTACCTAGACAGGATATATGAACAGGGGCAATGTTGTGTACCTAGACAGGATATAGGGACAGGTTGGGTACCTAGACAGGATATGTGGACAGGGGTATTGTTGTGTACCTAGACAGGATATAGGGACAGGTTGTGTACCTAGACAGGATATAGGGACAGGTTGTGTACCTAGACAGGATATATGGACAGGGGTGTTGTTGTGTACCTAGACAGGATATAGGGACAGGTTGTGTACCTAGACAGGATATAGGGACAGGTTGTGTACCTAGACAGGATATAGGGACAGGTTGTGTACCTAGACAGGATATATGGACAGGGGTATTGTTGTGTACCTAGACAGGATATAGGGACAGCTTGTGTACCTAGACAGGATATAGGGACAGGTTGTGTACCTAGACAGGATATAGGGACAGGTTGTGTACCTAGACAGGATATAGGGACCGGTTGTGTACCTAGACAGGATATAGGGACAGGTTGTGTATCTAGACAGGATATATGGACAGGGGTATTGTTGTGTACCTAGACAGGATATAGGGACAGGTTGTGTACCTAGACAGGATATAGAGACAGGTTGTGTACCTAGACAGGATATATGGACAGGTTTGTGTACCTAGACAGGATATAGGGACAGGTTGTGTACCTAGACAGGATATAGGGACAGGTTGTGTACCTAGACAGGATATAGGGACAGGTTGTGTACCTAGACAGGATATATGGACAGGGGTATTGTTGTGTACCTAGACAGGATATAGGGTCAGGTTGTGTACCTAGACAGGATATAGGGACAGGTTGTGTACCTAGACAGGATATATGGACAGGGGTATTGTTGTGTACCTAGACAGGATATAGGGACAGGTTGTGTACCTAGACAGGATATAGGGACAGGTTGTGTACCTAGACAGGATATAGAGACAGGTTGTGTACCTAGACAGGATATATGGACAGGGGCATTGTTGTGTATCTAGACAGGATATAGGGACAGGTTGTGTACCTAGACAGGATATAGGGACAGGTTGTGTACCTAGACAGGATATAGGGACAGGTTGTGTACCTAGACAGGATATATGGACAGGGGCATTGTTGTGTACCTAGACAGGATATAGGGACAGGTTGGGTACCTAGACAGGATATAGGGACAGGTTGTGTACCTAGACAGGATATATGGACAGGGGTATTGTTGTGTACCTAGACAGGATATAGGGACAGCTTGTGTACCTAGACAGGATATAGGGACAGGTTGTGTACCTAGACAGGATATAGGGACAGGTTGTGTACCTAGACAGGATATAGAGACAGGTTGTGTACCTAGACAGGATATAGGGACAGGTTGTGTACCTAGACAGGATATATGGACAGGGGTATTGTTGTGTACCTAGACAGGATATAGGGACAGCTTGTGTACCTAGACAGGATATAGGGACAGGTTGTGTACCTAGACAGGATATATGGACAGGTTGTGTACCTAGACAGGATATAGGGACAGGTTGTGTACCTAGACAGTATATAGGGACAGGTTGTGTACCTAGACAGGATATATGGACAGGGGTATTGTTGTGTACCTAGACAGGATATAGGGACAGGTTGTGTACCGAGACAGGATATAGAGACAGGTTGTGTACCTAGACAGGATATAGGGACAGGTTGTGTACCTAGACAGGATATAGGGACAGGTTGGGTACCTAGACAGGATATGTGGACAGGGGTATTGTTGTGTACCTAGACAGGATATAGGGACAGGTTGGGTACCTAGACAGGATATATGGACAGGGGTATTGTTGTGTACCTAGACAGGATATACATTTACATTTACATTTAAGTCATTTAGCAGACGCTCTTATCCAGAGCGACTTACAAATTGATGCGTTCACCTTATGACATCCAGTGGAACAGCCACTTTACAATAGTGCATCTAAATCTTTTAAGGGGGGGGGGGGGGGTGAGAAGGATTACTTTATCCTATCCTAGGTATTCCTTAAAGAGGTGGGGGTTCAGGTGTCTCCGGAAGGTGGTGATTGACTCCGCTGTCCTGGCGTCGTGAGGGAGTTTGTTCCACCATTGGGGGGCCAGAGCAGCGAACAGTTTTGACTGGGCTGAGCGGGAACTGAACTTCCTCAGTGGTAGGGAGGCGAGCAGGCCAGAGGTGGATGAGGGACAGGTTGTGTACCTAGACAGGACATAGGGACAGGTTGTGTACCTAGACAGGATATAGGGACAGGTTGTGTACCTAGACACGATATAGGGACAGGTTGTGTACCTAGACAGGATATATGGACAGGTTGTGTACCTAGACAGGATATATGGACAGGGGTATAGTTGTGTACCTAGACAGGATATAGGGACAGGTTGTGTACCACTGAAACAACAGGGCTACATGTTTATTTTTTACATTTTACCAGGCAAGTCAGTTAAGAACAAATTCTTATTTTCAATGACGGCCTGGGAACAGTGGGTTAACTGCCTGCTCAGGGGCAGAACGACAGCTTTTTACCTTGTCAGCTCAGGGGTTTGAACTTGCAACCTTTCGGTTATTAGCTCTAACCACTAGGCTACCCTGACGCCCCGGGCTACATGTGTGTTGTGTACCTAGACAGGATATAGGGACAGGTTGTGTACCTAGACAGGATATATGGACAGGTTGTGTACCTAGACAGGATATAGGGACAGGTTGTGTACCTAGACAGGATATATGGACAGGTTGTGTACCTAGACAGGATATAGGGACAGGTTGTGTACCTAGACAGGATATAGGGACAGGTTGTGTACCTAGACAGGATATAGGGACAGGTTGTGTACCTAGACAGGATATAGGGACAGGTTGTGTACCTAGACAGGATATAGGGACAGGTTGTGTACCTAGACAGGATATATGGACAGGGTATTGTTGTGTACCTAGACAGGATATAGGGACAGGTTGTGTACCTAGACAGGATATATGGACGGGTTGTGTACCTAGACAGGATATAGAGACAGGTTGTGTACCTAGACAGGATATATGGACAGGGGTATTGTTGTGTACCTAGACAGGATATAGGGACAGGTTGTGTACCTAGACAGGATATAGGGACAGGATTTGTACCTAGACAGGATATATGGACAGGGGTATTGTTGTGTACCTAGACAGGATATAGGGACAGCTTGTGTACCTAGACAGGATATAGGGACAGGTTGTGTACCTAGACAGGATATATGGACAGGTTGTGTACCTAGACAGGATATAGGGACAGGTTGTGTACCTAGACAGTATATAGGGACAGGTTGTGTACCTAGACAGGATATATGGACAGGGGTATTGTTGTGTACCTAGACAGGATATAGGGACAGGTTGTGTACCGAGACAGGATATAGAGACAGGTTGTGTACCTAGACAGGATATAGGGACAGGTTGTGTACCTAGACAGGATATAGGGACAGGTTGGGTACCTAGACAGGATATGTGGACAGGGGTATTGTTGTGTACCTAGACAGGATATAGGGACAGGTTGGGTACCTAGACAGGATATATGGACAGGGGTATTGTTGTGTACCTAGACAGGATATACATTTACATTTACATTTAAGTCATTTAGCAGACGCTCTTATCCAGAGCGACTTACAAATTGTTCACCTTATGACATCCAGTGGAACAGCCACTTTACAATAGTGCATCTAAATCTTTTAAGGGGGGTGAGAAGGATTACTTTATCCTATCCTAGGTATTCCTTAAAGAGGTGGGGGTTCAGGTGTCTCCGGAAGGTGGTGATTGACTCCGCTGTCCTGGCGTCGTGAGGGAGTTTGTTCCACCATTGGGGGCCAGAGCAGCGAACAGTTTTGACTGGGCTGAGCGGGAACTGAACTTCCTCAGTGGTAGGGAGGCAGAGGTGGATGAGGGACAGGTTGTGTACCTAGACAGGACATAGGGACAGGTTGTGTACCTAGACAGGATATAGGGACAGGTTGTGTACCTAGACACGATATAGGGACAGGTTGTGTACCTAGACAGGATATATGGACAGGTTGTGTACCTAGACAGGATATAGGGACAGGTTGTGTACCTAGACACGATATAGGGACAGGTTGTGTACCTAGACAGGATATAGGGACAGGTTGTGTACCTAGACAGGATATGGACAGGGGTATAGTTGTGTACCTAGACAGGATATAGGGACAGGTTGTGTACCTAGACAGGATATAGGGACAGGTTGTGTACCTAGACAGGATATATGGACAGGGGTATAGTTGTGTACCTAGACAGGATATAGCGACAGGTTGTGTACCTAGACAGGATATATGGACAGGTTGTGTACCTAGACAGGATATAGGGACAGATTGTGTACCTAGACAGGATATAGGGACAGGGGTATTGTTGTGTACCTAGACAGGATATAGGGACAGGTTGTGTACCTAGAGAGGATATATGGACGGGTTGTGTACCTAGACAGGATATAGGGACAGGTTGTGTACCTAGACAGGATATATGGACAGGGGTATTGTTGTGTACCTAGACAGGATATAGGGACAGGTTGTGTACCTAGACAGGATATAGGGACAGGTTGTGTACCTAGACAGGATATAGGGACAGGTTGTGTACCTAGACAGGATATATGGACAGGGGTATTGTTGTGTACCTAGACAGGATATAGGGACAGCTTGTGTACCTAGACAGGATATAGGGACAGGTTGTGTACCTAGACAGGATATAGGGACAGGTTGTGTACCTAGACAGGATATAGGGACCGGTTGTGTACCTAGACAGGATATAGGGACAGGTTGTGTATCTAGACAGGATATATGGACAGGGGTATTGTTGTGTACCTAGACAGGATATAGGGACAGGTTGTGTACCGAGACAGGATATAGAGACAGGTTGTGTACCTAGACAGGATATATGGACAGGTTGTGTACCTAGACAGGATATAGGGACAGGTTGTGTACCTAGACAGGATATAGGGACAGGTTGTGTACCTAGACAGGATATAGGGACAGGTTGTGTACCTAGACAGGATATATGGACAGGGGTATTGTTGTGTACCTAGACAGGATATAGGGTCAGGTTGTGTACCTAGACAGGATATAGGGACAGGTTGTGTACCTAGACAGGATATATGGACAGGGGTATTGTTGGAGACAGGATATAGGGACAGGTTGTGTACCTAGACAGGATATAGGGACAGGTTGTGTACCTAGACAGGATATAGAGACAGGTTGTGTACCTAGACAGGATATATGGACAGGGGCATTGTGTATCTAGACAGGATATAGGGACAGGTTGTGTACCTAGACAGGATATAGGGACAGGTTGTGTACCTAGACAGGATATAGGGACAGGTTGTGTACCTAGACAGGATATATGAACAGGGGCAATGTTGTGTACCTAGACAGGATATAGGGACAGGTTGGGTACCTAGACAGGATATGTGGACAGGGGTATTGTTGTGTACCTAGACAGGATATAGGGACAGGTTGTGTACCTAGACAGGATATAGGGACAGGTTGTGTACCTAGACAGGATATATGGACAGGGGTGTTGTTGTGTACCTAGACAGGATATAGGGACAGGTTGTGTACCTAGACAGGATATAGGGACAGGTTGTATACCTAGACAGGATATATGGACTGGTTGTGTACTTAGACAGGATATATGGACAGGTTGTGTACCTAGACAGGATATAGGGACAGGTTGTGTACCTAGACAGGATATATGGACAGGGGCATTGTTGTGTACCTAGACAGGATATATGGACAAGGGTATTGTTGTGTACCTAGACAGGATATAGGGACAGGTTGTGTACCTAGACAGGATATAGGGATAGGTTGTGTACCTAGACAGGATATATGGACAAGGGTATTGTTGTGTACCTAGACAGGATATAGGGACAGGTTGTGTACCTAGACAGGATATAGGGATAGGTTGTGTACCTAGACAGGATATATGGACAGGGGTATTGTTGTGTACCTAGACAGGATATAGGGACAGGTTGTGTACCTAGACAGGATATAGGGACAGGTTGTGTACCTAGACAGGATATATGGACAGGGGTATTGTTGTGTACCTAGACAGGATATAGGGACAGGTTGAGTACCTAGACAGGATATATGGACAGGGGTATTGTTGTGTACCTAGACAGGATATAGGGACATGTTGTGTACCTAGACAGGATATATGGACAGGGGCATTGTTGTGTACCTAGACAGGATATAGGGACAGGTTGTGTACCTAGACAGGATATAGGGACAGGTTGTGTACCTAGACAGGATATAGGGACAGGTTGTGTACCTAGACAGGATATATGGACAGGGGTATTGTTGTGTACCTAGACAGGATATAGGGACAGGTTGTTTACCTAGACAGGATATATGGACAGGGGTATTGTTGTGTACCGAGACAGGATATAGGGACAGGTTGTGTACCTAGACAGGATATATGGACAGGGGTATTGTTGTGTACCTAGAAAGGATATAGGGACAGGTTGTGTACCTAGACAGGATATAGGGACAGGTTGTGTACCTAGACAGGATATATGGACAGGGGTATTGTTGTGTACCTAGACAGGATATAGGGACAGGTTGTGTACCTAGACAGGATATATGGACAGGGGTATTGTTGTGTACCTAGACAGGATATATGGACAGGTTGTGTACCTAGACAGGATATAGGGACAGGTTGTGTACCTAGACAGGATATATGGACAGGGGTATTGTTGTTGACTGGACTCTACCCACACACTGACTGGACTCTACCCACACACTGACTGGACTCTACCCGCACACTGACTGGACACTACCCGCACACTGACTGGACTCTACCCACACTGACTGGACTCTACCCACACACTGACTGGACTCTACCCGCACACTGACTGGACTCTACCCGCACACTGACTGGACTCTACCCGCACACTGACTGGACTCTACCCGCACACTGACTGGACTCTACCCGCACACTGACTAGACTCTACCCGCACACTGACTGGACTCTACCAGCACACTGACTAGACTCTACCCACACACTGACTGGACTCTATCCACACACTGACTGGACTCTACCCACACACTGACTGGACTCTAACCACACACTGACTGGACTCTACCCACACACTGACTAGACTCTACCCACACACTGACTGGACTCTACCAGCACACTGACTGGACTCTACCAGCACACTGACTGGACTCTACCAGCACACTGACTGGACTCTACCCACACACTGACTGGACTCTACCAGCACACTGACTGGACTCTACCAGCACACTGACTGGACTCTACCAGCACACTGACTGGACTCTACCCACACACTGACTGGACTCTACCCACACACTGACTGGACTCTAACAGCACACTGACTAGACTCTACCCACACACTGACTGGACTCTACCCACACACTGACTGGACTCTACCCGCACACTGACTGGACTCTACCCGCACACTGACTGGACTCTACCCGCACACTGACTGGACTCTACCCACACACTGACTGGACTCTACCCACACACTGACTGGACTCTACCCACACACTGACTGGACTCTACCCACACACTGACTAGACTCTACCCACACACTGACTGGACTCTACCAGCACACTGACTGGACTCTACCAGCACACTGACTGGACTCTACCAGCACACTGACTGGACTCTACCCACACACTGACTGGACTCTACCCACACACTGACTGGACTCTACCCACACACTGACTGGACTCTACCAGCACACTGACTGGACTCTACCCACACACTGACTGGACTCTACCAGCACACTGACTGGACTCTACCCACACACTGACTGGACTCTACCCACACACTGACTGGACTCTACCCACACACTGACTGGACTCTACCCACACACTGACTAGACTCTACCCACACACTGACTGGACTCTACCCACACTGACTGGACACTACCCACACACTGACTGGACTCTACCCACACACTGACTGGACTCTACCCGCACACTGACTGGACTCTACCCACACACTGACTGGACTCTACCAGCACACTGACTGGACTCTACCCACACACTGACTGGACTCTACCCACACACTGACTGGACTCTACCCACACACTGACTAGACTCTACCCACACACTGACTGGACTCTACCCGCACACTGACTGGACACTACCCGCACACTGACTGGACTCTACCCACACACTGACTGGACTCTACCCACACACTGACTGGACTCTACCCGACTGGACTCTAACCGCACACTGACTAGACTCTACCCACACACTGACTGGACTCTACCCACACACTGACTGGACTGCACACTGACTGGACTCTACCCACACACTGACTGGACTCTACCCACACACTGACTGGACTCTACCCACACACTGACTGGACTCTACCCACACACTGACTGGACTCTATCCACACACTGACTACTCTACCCACACACTGACTGGACTCTAACAGCACACTGACTGGACTCTACCCGCACACTGACTGGACTCTACCCGCACACTGACTGGACTCTACCCACACACTGACTGGACTCTACCAGCACACTGACTAGACTCTACCCACACACTGACTGGACTCTACCCACACACTGACTGGACTCTACCCACACACTGACTGGACTCTACCCACACACTGACTGGACTCTACCCGCACACTGACTGGACTCTACCCACACACTGACACTACCCACACACTGACTGGACTCTACCCATACACTGACTGGACTCTACCCACACACTGACTGGACTCTACCCACACACTGACTGGACTCTACCCACACACTGACTGGACTCTACCCACACACTGACTAGACTCTACCCACACACTGACTGGACTCTACCAGCACACTGACTGGACTCTACCCACACACTGACTGGACTCTACCAGCACACTGACTGGACTCTACCCACACACTGACTAGACTCTACCCACACACTGACTGGACTCTACCCATACACTGACTGGACTCTACCCACACACTGACTGGACACTACCCGCACACTGACTGGACTCTACCCACACACTGACTGGACTCTACCCACACACTGACTGGACTCTACCCGCACACTGACTGGACTCTAACCGCACACTGACTAGACTCTACCCACACACTGACTGGACTCTACCCACACACTGACTGGACTCTACCAGCACACTGACTGGACTCTACCCACACACTGACTGGACTCTACCCACACACTGACTGGACTCTACCCACACACTGACTGGACTCTACCCACACACTGACTGGACTCTATCCACACACTGACTAGACTCTACCCACACACTGACTGGACTCTAACAGCACACTGACTGGACTCTACCCGCACACTGACTGGACTCTACCCGCACACTGACTGGACTCTACCCACACACTGACTGGACTCTACCAGCACACTGACTAGACTCTACCCACACACTGACTGGACTCTACCCACACACTGACTGGACTCTACCCACACACTGACTGACTCTACCCACACACTGACTGGACTCTACCCGCACACTGACTGGACTCTACCCACACACTGACTAGACTCTACCCACACACTGACTGGACTCTACCCATACACTGACTGGACTCTACCCACACACTGACTGGACTCTACCCACACACTGACTGGACTCTACCCACACACTGACTGGACTCTACCCACACACTGACTGGACTCTACCCGCACACTGACTGGACTCTACCCGCACACTGACTGGACTCTACCAGCACACTGACTGGACTCTACCAGCACACTGACTGGACTCTACCCACACACTGACTAGACTCTACCCACACACTGACTGGACTCTACCCATACACTGACTGGACTCTACCCACACACTGACTGGACACTACCCGCACACTGACTGGACTCTACCCACACACTGACTGGACTCTACCCACACACTGACTGGACTCTACCCGCACACTGACTGGACTCTAACCGCACACTGACTAGACTCTACCCACACACTGACTGGACTCTACCCACACACTGACTGGACTCTACCAGCACACTGACTGGACTCTACCCACACACTGACTGGACTCTACCCACACACTGACTGGACTCTACCCACACACTGACTGGACTCTACCCACACACTGACTGGACTCTATCCACACACTGACTAGACTCTACCCACACACTGACTGGACTCTAACAGCACACTGACTGGACTCTACCCGCACACTGACTGGACTCTACCCGCACACTGACTGGACTCTACCCACACACTGACTGGACTCTACCAGCACACTGACTAGACTCTACCCACACACTGACTGGACTCTACCCACACACTGACTGGACTCTACCCACACACTGACTGACTCTACCCACACACTGACTGGACTCTACCCGCACACTGACTGGACTCTACCCACACACTGACTAGACTCTACCCACACACTGACTGGACTCTACCCATACACTGACTGGACTCTACCCACACACTGACTGGACTCTACCCACACACTGACTGGACTCTACCCACACACTGACTGGACTCTACCCACACACTGACTAGACTCTACCCACACACTGACTGGACTCTACCAGCACACTGACTGGACTCTACCCACACACTGACTAGACTCTACCCACACACTGACTGGACTCTACCAGCACACTGACTGGACTCTACCCACACACTGACTGGACTCTACCCATACACTGACTGGACTCTACCCACACACTGACTGGACTCTACCCACACACTGACTGGACTCTACCCACACACTGACTAGACTCTACCCACACACTGACTGGACTCTACCAGCACACTGACTGGACTCTACCAGCACACTGACTGGACTCTACCAGCACACTGACTGGACTCTACCCACACACTGACTGGACTCTACCAGCACACTGACTGGACTCTACCAGCACACTGACTGGACTCTACCAGCACACTGACTGGACTCTACCCACACACTGACTGGACTCTACCCACACACTGACTGGACTCTACCCACACACTGACTGGACTCTAACAGCACACTGACTAGACTCTACCCACACACTGACTGGACTCTACCCACACACTGACTGGACTCTACCCGCACACTGACTGGACTCTACCCGCACACTGACTGGACTCTACCCGCACACTGACTGGACTCTACCCGCACACTGACTGGACTCTACCAGCACACTGACTGGACTCTACCCACACACTGACTGGACTCTACCCACACACTGACTGGACTCTACCCACACACTGACTGGACTCTACCCACACTGACTAGACTCTACCCACACACTGACTGGACTCTACCAGCACACTGACTGGACTCTACCAGCACACTGACTGGACTCTACCAGCACACTGACTGGACTCTACCCACACACTGACTGGACTCTACCCACACACTGACTGGACTCTACCCACACACTGACTGGACTCTACCCGCACACTGACTGGACTCTACCCACACACTGACTGGACTCTACCAGCACACTGACTGGACTCTACCCACACACTGACTGGACTCTACCCACACACTGACTGGACTCTACCCACACACTGACTGGACTCTACCCACACACTGACTAGACTCTACCCACACACTGACTGGACTCTACCCGCACACTGACTGGACACTACCCACACACTGACTGGACTCTACCCACACACTGACTGGACTCTACCCGCACACTGACTGGACTCTACCCACACACTGACTGGACTCTACCAGCACACTGACTGGACTCTACCCACACACTGACTGGACTCTACCCACACACTGACTAGACTCTACCCACACACTGACTGGACTCTACCCGCACTCTGACTGGACACTACCCACACACTGACTGGACTCTACCCACACACTGACTAGACTCTACCCACACACTGACTGGACTCTACCCGCACACTGACTGGACACTACCCGCACACTGACTGGACTCTACCCACACACTGACTGGACTCTACCCACACACTGACTGGACACCCACACTGACTGGACTCTAACCACACACTGACTAGACTCTACCCACACACTGACTGGACTCTACCCACACACTGACTGGACTCTACCAGCACACTGACTGGACTCTACCCACACACTGACTGGACTCTACCCACACACTGACTGGACTCTACCCACACACTGACTGGACTCTACCCACACACTGACTGGACTCTATCCACACACTGACTAGACTCTACCCACACACTGACTGGACTCTAACAGCACACTGACTGGACTCTACCCGCACACTGACTGGACTCTACCCGCACACTGACTGGACTCTACCCACACACTGACTGGACTCTACCAGCACACTGACTAGACTCTACCCACACACTGACTGGACTCTACCCACACACTGACTGGACTCTACCCACACACTGACTGACTCTACCCACACACTGACTGGACTCTACCCGCACACTGACTGGACTCTACCCACACACTGACTAGACTCTACCCACACACTGACTGGACTCTACCCATACACTGACTGGACTCTACCCGCACACTGACTGGACTCTACCCACACACTGACTGGACTCTACCCACACACTGACTGGACTCTACCCACACACTGACTGGACTCTACCCGCACACTGACTGGACTCTACCCGCACACTGACTGGACTCTACCCGCACACTGACTAGACTCTACCCACACACTGACTGGACTCTACCAGCACACTGACTGGACTCTACCCACACACTGACTGGACTCTACCCACACACTGACTGGACTCTACCCACACACTGACTGGACTCTACCCACACACTGACTGGACTCTACCCACACACTGACTAGACTCTACCCACACACTGACTGGACTCTACCAGCACACTGACTGGACTCTACCAGCACACTGACTGGACTCTACCAGCACACTGACTGGACTCTACCCACACACTGACTGGACTCTACCAGCACACTGACTGGACTCTACCAGCACACTGACTGGACTCTACCAGCACACTGACTGGACTCTACCCACACACTGACTGGACTCTACCCACACACTGACTGGACTCTACCCACACACTGACTGGACTCTAACAGCACACTGACTAGACCTACCCACACACTGACTGGACTCTACCCACACACTGACTGGACTCTACCCGCACACTGACTGGACTCTACCCGCACACACTGACTCTACCCGCACACTGACTGGACTCTACCCGCACACTGACTGGACTCTACCAGCACACTGACTGGACTCTACCCACACACTGACTGGACTCTACCCACACACTGACTGGACTCTACCCACACACTGACTGGACTCTACCCACACACTGACTAGACTCTACCCACACACTGACTGGACTCTACCAGCACACTGACTGGACTCTACCAGCACACTGACTGGACTCTACCAGCACACTGACTGGACTCTACCCACACACTGACTGGACTCTACCCACACACTGACTGGACTCTACCCACACACTGACTGGACTCTACCCGCACACTGACTGGACTCTACCCACACACTGACTGGACTCTACCAGCACACTGACTGGACTCTACCCACACACTGACTGGACTCTACCCACACACTGACTGGACTCTACCCACACACTGACTGGACTCTACCCACACACTGACTGACTGGACTCTACCCACACACTGACTGGACTCTACCCGCACACTGACTGGACACTACCCACACACTGACTGGACTCTACCCACACACTGACTGGACTCTACCCACACACTGACTGGACTCTATCCACACACTGACTGGACTCTACCAGCACACTGACTGGACTCTACCCACACACTGACTGACTCTACCCACACACTGACTAGACTCTACCCACACACTGACTGGACTCTACCCGCACTCTGACCACTACCCGCACACTGACTGGACTCTACCCACACACTGACTGGACTCTACCCACACACTGACTGGACTCTACCCGCACACTGACTGGACTCTAACCGCACACTGACTAGACTCTACCCACACACTGACTGGACTCTATCCACACACTGACTGGACTCTACCAGCACACTGACTGGACTCTACCCACACACTGACTGGACTCTACCCACACACTGACTGGACTCTACCCACACACTGACTGGACTCTACCCACACACTGACTGGACTCTATTAACACACTGACTAGACTCTACCCACACACTGACTGGACTCTAACAGCACACTGACTGGACTCTACCCGCACACTGACTGGACTCTACCCGCACACTGACTGGACTCTACCCACACACTGACTGGACTCTACCAGCACACTGACTAGACTCTACCCACACACTGACTGGACTCTACCCGCACACACTGGACTCTACCAGACTGACTGGACTCTACCCACACACTGACTGGACTCTACCCACACACTGACTGGACTCTACCCACACACTGACTGGACTCTACCCACACACTGACTAGACTCTACCCACACACTGACTGGACTCTACCCGCACACTGACTGGACTCTAACCGCACACTGACTACTCTACCCACACACTGACTGGACTCTACCCACACACTGACTGGACTCTACCAGCACACTGACTGGACTCTACCCACACACTGACTGGACTCTACCCACACACTGACTGGACTCTACCCACACACTGACTGGACTCTACCCGCACACTGACTGGACACTACCCACACACTGACTGGACTCTACCCACACACTGACTGGACTCTACCCACACACTGACTGGACTCTACCCACACTGACTGGACACCCACACACTGACTGGACTCTATCCACACACTGACTGGACTCTACCCACACACTGACTGGACTCTAACAGCACACTGACTGGACTCTACCCGACACTGACTGGACTCTACCCGCACACTGACTGGACTCTACCCACACACTGACTGGACTCTACCAGCACACTGACTAGACTCTACCCACACACTGACTGGACTCTACCCGCACACTGACTGGACTCTACCAGCACACTGACTGGACTCTACCCACACACTGACTGGACTCTACCCACACACTGACTGGACTCTAACCGCACACTGACTAGACTCTACCCACACACTGACTGGACTCTATCCACACACTGACTGGACTCTACCAGCACACTGACTGGACTCTACCCACACACTGACTGGACTCTACCCACACACTGACTGGACTCTACCCACACACTGACTGGACTCTACCCACACACTGACTGGACTCTATCCACACACTGACTAGACTCTACCCACACACTGACTGGACTCTAACAGCACACTGACTGGACTCTACCCGCACACTGACTGGACTCTACCCGCACACTGACTGGACTCTACCCACACACTGACTGGACTCTACCAGCACACTGACTAGACTCTACCCACACACTGACTGACTCTACCCGCACACTGACTGGACTCTACCAGCACACTGACTGGACTCTACCCACACACTGACTGGACTCTACCCACACACTGACTGGACTCTACCCACACACTGACTGGACTCTACCCACACACTGACTAGACTCTACCCACACACTGACTGGACTCTACCCGCACACTGACTGGACACTACCCGACACTGACTGGACTCTACCCACACACTGACTGGACTCTACCCACACACTGACTGGACTCTACCCGCACACTGACTGGACTCTAACCGCACACTGACTAGACTCTACCCACACACTGACTGGACTCTACCCACACACTGACTGGACTCTACCAGCACACTGACTGGACTCTACCCACACACTGACTGGACTCTACCCACACACTGACTGGACTCTACCCACACACTGACTGGACTCTACCCACACACTGACTGGACTCTATCCACACACTGACTAGACTCTACCCACACACTGACTGGACTCTAACAGCACACTGACTGGACTCTACCCGCACACTGACTGGACTCTACCCGCACACTGACTGGACTCTACCCACACACTGACTGGACTCTACCAGCACACTGACTAGACTCTACCCACACACTGACTGGACTCTACCCGCACACTGACTGGACTCTACCAGCACACTGACTGGACTCTACCCACACACTGACTAGACTCTACCCACACACTGACTGGACTCTACCCACACACTGACTGGACTCTACCCACACACTGACTGACTCTACCCACACACTGACTGGACTCTACCAGCACACTGACTAGACTCTACCAGCACACTGACTGGACTCTACCAGCACACTGACTGGACTCTACCCACACACTGACTGGACTCTACCCACACACTGACTGGACTCTACCCACACACTGACTGGACTCTACCCGCACACTGACTGGACTCTACCCACACACTGACTGGACTCTACCAGCACACTGACTGGACCCACCCACACTGACTGGACTCTACCCACACACTGACTGGACTCTACCCACACTGACTGGACTCTACCCACACACTGACTAGACTCTACCCACACACTGACTGGACTCTACCCACACACTGACTGGACTCTACCCACACACTGACTGGACTCTACCCACACACTGACTGGACTCTATCCACACACTACTGGACTCTACCAGCACACTGACTGGACTCTACCCACACACTGACTGGACTCTACCCACACACTGACTGACTCTACCCACACACTGACTGGACTCTACCCACACACTGACTGGACTCTACCCACACACTGACTGGACTCTACCCACACACTGACTGGACTCTACCCACACACTGACTGGACTCTACCCACACACTGACTGGACTCTACCCACACACTGACTGGACTCTATCCACACACTGACTGGACTCTACCCACACACTGACTGGACTCTAACAGCACACTGACTGACTCCCGCACACTGACCCAACACACTGACTGGACTCTACCCACACACTGACTGGACCTACCCACACACTGACTGGACTCTACCAGCACACTGACTGGACTCTACCCACACACTGACTGGACTCTACCCACACACTGACTGGACTCTACCCACACACTGACTGGACTCTACCCACACACTGACTGGACTCTACCCACACACTGACTGGACTCTACCCACACACTGACTGGACTCTATCCACACACTGACTGGACTACCCACACACTGACTGGACTCTAACAGCACACTGACTGGACTCTACCCGCACACTGACTGACTCTACCCGCACACTGACTGGACTCTACCCACACACTGACTGGACTCTACCAGCACACTGACTAGACTCTACCCACACACTGACTGGACTCTACCCACACTGACTGGACTCTACCAGCACACTGACTGGACTCTACCCACACACTGACTGGACTCTACCCACACACTGACTGGACTCTACCCACACACTGACTGGACTCTACCCACACACTGACTGACTCTACCCACACACTGACTGGACTCTACCAGCACACTGACTGGACTCCCAGCACACTGACTGGACTCTACCAGCACACTGACTGGACTCTACCCACACACTGACTGGACTCTACCCACACACTGACTGGACTCTACCCACACACTGACTGGACTCTACCCGCACACTGACTGGACTCTACCCACACACTGACTGGACTCTACCAGCACACTGACTGGACTCTACCCACACACTGACTGGACTCTACCCACACACTGACTGGACTCTACCCACACACTGACTGGACTCTACCCACACACTGACTGGACTCTACCCACACACTGACTGGACTCTACCCGCACACTGACTGGACTGGACACTGACTGGACTCTACCCACACACTGACTGGACTCTACCCACACACTGACTGGACTCTATCCACACACTGACTGGACTCTACCAGCACACTGACTGGACTCTACCCACACACTGACTGGACTCTACCCACACACTGACTGGACTCTACCCACACACTGACTGGACTCTACCCACACACTGACTGGACTCTATCCACACACTGACTAGACTCTACCCACACACTGACTGACTCTAACAGCACACTGACTGGACTCTACCCGCACACTGACTGGACTCTACCCGCACACTGACTGGACTCTACCCACACACTGACTGGACTCTACCAGCACACTGACTAGACTCTACCCACACACTGACTGGACTCTACCCGCACACTGACTGGACTCTACCAGCACACTGACTGGACTCTACCCACACACTGACTGGACTCTACCCACACACTGACTGGACTCTACCCACACACTGACTGGACTCTACCCACACACTGCACTCTACCCACACACTGACTGGACTCTACCCGCACACTGACTGGACACTACCCGCACTGACTGGACTCTACCCACACACTGACTGGACTCTACCCACACACTGACTGGACTCTACCCGCACACTGACTGGACTCTAACCACACACTGACTAGACTCTACCCACACACTGACTGGACTCTACCCACACACTGACTGGACTCTACCAGCACACTGACTGGACTCTACCCACACACTGACTGGACTCTACCCACACACTGACTGGACTCTACCCACACACTGACTGGACTCTACCCACACACTGACTGGACTCTATCCACACACTGACTAGACTCTACCCACACACTGACTGGACTCTAACAGCACACTGACTGGACTCTACCCGCACACTGACTGGACTCTACCCGCACACTGACTGGACTCTACCCACACACTGACTGGACTCTACCAGCACACTGACTAGACTCTACCCACACACTGACTGGACTCTACCCGCACACTGACTGGACTCTACCAGCACACTGACTGGACTCTACCCACACACTGACTGGACTCTACCCACACACTGACTGGACTCTACCCACACACTGACTGGACTCTACCCACACACTGACTAGACTCTACCCACACACTGACTGGACTCTACCAGCACACTGACTGGACTCTACCAGCACACTGACTGGACTCTACCAGCACACTGACTGGACTCTACCCACACACTGACTGGACTCTACCCACACACTGACTGGACTCTACCCACACACTGACTGGACTCTACCCGCACACTGACTGGACTCTACCCACACACTGACTGGACTCTACCAGCACACTGACTGGACTCTACCCACACACTGACTGGACTCTACCCACACACTGACTGGACTCTACCCACACACTGACTGGACTCTACCCACACACTGACTGGACTCTACCCACACACTGACTGGACTCTACCCGCACACTGACTGACACTACCCACACACTGACTGGACCCTACCCACACACTGACTGGACTCTACCCACACACTGACTGGACTCTACCCGCACACTGACTGGACACTACCCACACACTGACTGGACTCTACCCACACACTGACTGGACTCTACCCACACACTGACTGGACTCTACCCACACACTGACTGGACTCTACCCACACACTGACTGGACTCTATCCACACACTGACTAGACTCTACCCACACTGACTGGACTCTAACAGCACACTGACTGGACTCTACCCGCACACTGACTGGACTCTACCCGCACACTGACTGGACTCTACCCACACACTGACTGGACTCTACCAGCACACTGACTAGACTCTACCCACACACTGACTGGACTCTACCCGCACACTGACTGGACTCTACCAGCACACTGACTGGACTCTACCCACACACTGACTGGACTCTACCCGCACACTGACTGGACACTACCCGCACACTGACTGGACTCTACCCACACACTGACTGGACTCTACCCACACACTGACTGGACTCTACCCGCACACTGACTGGACTCTAACCGCACACTGACTAGACTCTACCCACACACTGACTGGACTCTACCCACACACTGACTGGACTCTACCAGCACACTGACTGGACTCTACCCACACACTGACTGGACTCTACCCACACACTGACTGGACTCTACCCACACTGACTGGACTCTACCAGCACACTGACTGGACTCTACCCACACTGGACTCTACCAGACTGACTGGACTCTACCCACACACTGACTGGACTCTACCCGCACACTGACTGGACTCTACCCACACACTGACTGGACTCTATCCACACACTGACTAGACTCTACCCACACACTGACTGGACTCTAACAGCACACTGACTGGACTCTACCCGCACACTGACTGGACTCTACCCACACTGACTGGACTCTACCCACACACTGACTGGACTCTAGCACACTGACTAGACTCTACCCACACTGACTGGACTCTACCCGCACACTGACTGGACTCTACCAGCACACTGACTGGACTCTACCCACACACTGACTGGACTCTACCCACACACTGACTGGACTCTACCCACACACTGACTGGACTCTACCCACACACTGACTAGACTCTACCCACACACTGACTGGACTCTACCAGCACACTGACTGGACTCTACCAGCACACTGACTGGACTCTACCAGCACACTGACTGGACTCTACCCACACACTGACTGGACTCTACCCACACACTGACTGGACTCTACCCACACACTGACTGGACTCTACCCGCACACTGACTGGACTCTACCCACACACTGACTGGACTCTACCAGCACACTGACTGGACTCTACCCACACACTGACTGGACTCTACCCACACACTGACTGGACTCTACCCACACACTGACTGGACTCTACCCACACACTGACTAGACTCTACCCACACACTGACTGGACTCTACCCGCACACTGACTGGACACTACCCACACACTGACTGGACTCTACCCACACACTGACTGGACTCTACCCACACACTGACTGGACTCTACCCGCACACTGACTGGACACTACCCACACACTGACTGGACTCTACCCACACACTGACTGGACTCTACCCACACACTGACTGGACTCTACCCACACACTGACTGGACTCTACCCACACACTGACTGGACTCTATCCACACACTGACTGGACTCTACCCACACACTGACTGGACTCTAACAGCACACTGACTGGACTCTACCCGACTCTGACTGGACCTACACACTGACTGGACTCTACCCACACACTGACTGGACTCTACCAGCACACTGACTGGACTCTACCCACACACTGACTGGACTCTACCCACACACTGACTGGACTCTACCAGCACACTGACTGGACTCTACCCACACACTGACTGGACTCTACCCACACACTGACTGGACACCCGACTGACTGGACTCTACCCACACACTGACTGGACTCTACCCACACACTGACTGGACTCTACCCGCACACTGACTGGACTCTAACCGCACACTGACTAGACTCTACCCACACACTGACTGGACTCTACCCACACACTGACTGGACTCTACCAGCACACTGACTGGACTCTACCCACACACTGACTGGACTCTACCCACACACTGACTGGACTCTACCCACACACTGACTGGACTCTACCAGCACACTGACTGGACTCTACCCGCACACTGACTGGACTCTACCAGCACACTGACTGGACTCTACCCACACACTGGACTCTACCCGCACTGACTGGACACTACCCGCACACTGACTGGACTCTACCCACACACTGACTGGACTCTACCCACACACTGACTGGACTCTACCCGCACACTGACTGGACTCTAACCGCACACTGACTAGACTCTACCCACACACTGACTGGACTCTACCCACACACTGACTGGACTCTACCAGCACACTGACTGGACACCCACACACTGACTGGACTCTACCCACACACTGACTGGACTCTACCCACACACTGACTGGACTCTACCCACACACTGACTGGACTCTATCCACACACTGACTAGACTCTACCCACACTGACTGGACTCTAACAGCACACTGACTGGACTCTACCAGCACACTGACTGGACTCTACCCACACACTGACTGGACTCTACCCACACACTGACTGGACTCTACCCACACACTGACTGGACTCTATCCACACACTGACTAGACTCTACCCACACACTGACTGGACTCTAACAGCACACTGACTGGACTCTACCCGCACACTGACTGGACTCTACCCGCACACTGACTGGACTCTACCCACACACTGACTGGACTCTACCAGCACACTGACTAGACTCTACCCACACACTGACTGGACTCTACCCGCACACTGACTGGACTCTACCAGCACACTGACTGGACTCTACCCACACACTGACTGGACTCTACCCACACACTGACTGGACTCTACCCACACACTGACTGGACTCTACCCACACACTGACTAGACTCTACCCACACACTGACTGGACTCTACCCGCACACTGACTGGACACTACCCGCACACTGACTGGACTCTACCCACACACTGACTGGACTCTACCCACACACTGACTGGACTCTACCCGCACACTGACTGGACTCTAACCGCACACTGACTAGACTCTACCCACACACTGACTGGACTCTACCCACACACTGACTGGACTCTACCAGCACACTGACTGGACTCTACCCACACACTGACTGGACTCTACCCACACACTGACTGGACTCTACCCACACACTGACTGGACTCTACCCACACACTGACTGGACTCTATCCACACACTGACTAGACTCTACCCACACACTGACTGGACTCTAACAGCACACTGACTGGACTCTACCCGCACACTGACTGGACTCTACCCGCACACTGACTGGACTCTACCCACACACTGACTGGACTCTACCAGCACACTGACTGGACTCTACCCACACACTGACTGGACTCTACCCGCACACTGACTGGACTCTACCAGCACACTGACTGGACTCTACCCACACACTGACTGGACTCTACCCACACACTGACTGGACTCTACCCACACACTGACTGGACTCTACCCACACACTGACTGGACTCTACCCACACACTGACTGGACTCTACCAGCACACTGACTGGACTCTACCAGCACACTGACTGGACTCTACCAGCACACTGACTGGACTCTACCCACACACTGACTGGACTCTACCCACACACTGACTGGACTCTACCCACACACTGACTGGACTCTACCCGCACACTGACTGGACTCTACCCACACACTGACTGGACTCTACCAGCACACTGACTGGACTCTACCCACACACTGACTGGACTCTACCCACACACTGACTGGACTCTACCCACACACTGACTGGACTCTACCCACACACTGACTAGACTCTACCCACACACTGACTGGACTCTACCCGCACACTGACTGGACACTACCCACACACTGACTGGACTCTACCCACACACTGACTGGACTCTACCCACACACTGACTGGACTCTACCCGCACACTGACTGGACACTACCCACACACTGACTGGACTCTACCCACACACTGACTGGACTCTACCCACACACTGACTGGACTCTACCCACACACTGACTGGACTCTACCCACACACTGACTGGACTCTACCCACACACTGACTGGACTCTATCCACACACTGACTAGACTCTACCCACACACTGACTGGACTCTAACAGCACACTGACTGGACTCTACCCGCACACTGACTGGACTCTACCCGCACACTGACTGGACTCTACCCACACACTGACTGGACTCTACCAGCACACTGACTGGACTCTACCCACACACTGACTGGACTCTACCCGCACACTGACTGGACTCTACCAGCACACTGACTGGACTCTACCCACACACTGACTGGACTCTACCCACACACTGACTGGACTCTACCAGCACACTGACTGGACTCTACCCGCACACTGACTGGACTCTACCAGCACACTGACTGGACTCTACCCACACACTGACTGGACTCTACCCGCACACTGACTGGACACTACCCACACACTGACTGGACTCTACCCACACACTGACTGGACTCTACCCACACACTGACTGGACTCTACCCGCACACTGACTGGACTCTAACCACACACTGACTAGACTCTACCCACACACTGACTGGACTCTACCCACACACTGACTGGACTCTACCAGCACACTGACTGGACTCTACCCACACACTGACTGGACTCTACCCACACACTGACTGGACTCTACCCACACACTGACTGGACTCTACCCACACACTGACTGGACTCTATCCACACACTGACTAGACTCTACCCACACACTGACTGGACTCTAACAGCACACTGACTGGACTCTACCAGCACACTGACTGGACTCTACCCACACACTGACTGGACTCTACCCACACACTGACTGGACTCTACCCACACACTGACTGGACTCTATCCACACACTGACTAGACTCTACCCACACACTGACTGGACTCTAACCCACACTGACTGGACTCTACCCGCACACTGACTGGACTCTACCCGCACACTGACTGGACTCTACCCACACACTGACTGGACTCTACCAGCACACTGACTAGACTCTACCCACACACTGACTGGACTCTACCCGCACACTGACTGGACTCTACCAGCACACTGACTGGACTCTACCCACACACTGACTGGACTCTACCCACACACTGACTGGACTCTACCCACACACTGACTGGACTCTACCCACACACTGACTAGACTCTACCCACACACTGACTGGACTCTACCCGCACACTGACTGGACACTACCCGCACACTGACTGGACTCTACCCACACACTGACTGGACTCTACCCACACACTGACTGGACTCTACCCGCACACTGACTGGACTCTAACCGCACACTGACTAGACTCTACCCACACACTGACTGGACTCTACCCACACACTGACTGGACTCTACCAGCACACTGACTGGACTCTACCCACCCACTGACTGGACTCTACCCACACACTGACTGGACTCTACCCACACACTGACTGGACTCTACCCACACACTGACTGGACTCTATCCACACACTGACTAGACTCTACCCACACACTGACTGGACTCTAACAGCACACTGACTGGACTCTACCCGCACACTGACTGGACTCTACCCGCACACTGACTGGACTCTACCCACACACTGACTGGACTCTACCAGCACACTGACTAGACTCTACCCACACACTGACTGGACTCTACCCGCACACTGACTGGACTCTACCAGCACACTGACTGGACTCTACCCACACACTGACTGGACTCTACCCACACACTGACTGGACTCTACCCACACACTGACTGGACTCTACCCACACACTGACTAGACTCTACCCACACACTGACTGGACTCTACCAGCACACTGACTGGACTCTACCAGCACACTGACTGGACTCTACCAGCACACTGACTGGACTCTACCCACACACTGACTGGACTCTACCCACACACTGACTGGACTCTACCCACACACTGACTGGACTCTACCCGCACACTGACTGGACTCTACCCACACACTGACTGGACTCTACCAGCACACTGACTGGACTCTACCCACACACTGACTGGACTCTACCCACACACTGACTGGACTCTACCCACACACTGACTGGACTCTACCCACACACTGACTAGACTCTACCCACACACTGACTGGACTCTACCCGCACACTGACTGGACACTACCCACACACTGACTGGACTCTACCCACACACTGACTGGACTCTACCCACACACTGACTGGACTCTACCCGCACACTGACTGGACACTACCCACACACTGACTGGACTCTACCCACACACTGACTGGACTCTACCCACACACTGACTGGACTCTACCCACACACTGACTGGACTCTACCCACACACTGACTGGACTCTACCCACACACTGACTGGACTCTATCCACACACTGACTAGACTCTACCCACACACTGACTGGACTCTAACAGCACACTGACTGGACTCTACCCGCACACTGACTGGACTCTACCCGCACACTGACTGGACTCTACCCACACACTGACTGGACTCTACCAGCACACTGACTAGACTCTACCCACACACTGACTGGACTCTACCCGCACACTGACTGGACTCTACCAGCACACTGACTGGACTCTACCCACACACTGACTGGACTCTACCCACACACTGACTGGACTCTACCAGCACACTGACTGGACTCTACCCACACACTGACTGGACTCTACCCACACACTGACTGGACTCTACCCACACACTGACTGGACTCTACCAGCACACTGACTAGACTCTACCCACACACTGACTGGACTCTACCCGCACACTGACTGGACTCTACCAGCACACTGACTGGACTCTACCCACACACTGACTGGACTCTACCCGCACACTGACTGGACACTACCCGCACACTGACTGGACTCTACCCACACACTGACTGGACTCTACCCACACACTGACTGGACTCTACCCGCACACTGACTGGACTCTAACCGCACACTGACTGACTCTACCCACACACTGACTGGACTCTACCCACACACTGACTGGACTCTACCAGCACACTGACTGGACTCTACCCACACACTGACTGGACTCTACCCACACACTGACTGGACTCTACCCACACACTGACTGGACTCTACCCACACACTGACTGGACTCTATCCACACACTGACTAGACTCTACCCACACACTGACTGGACTCTAACAGCACACTGACTGGACTCTACCCGCACACTGACTGGACTCTACCCGCACACTGACTGGACTCTACCCACACACTGACTGGACTCTACCAGCACACTGACTAGACTCTACCCACACACTGACTGGACTCTACCCGCACACTGACTGGACTCTACCAGCACACTGACTGGACTCTACCCACACACTGACTGGACTCTACCCACACACTGACTGGACTCTACCAGCACACTGACTGGACTCTACCAGCACACTGACTGGACTCTACCAGCACACTGACTGGACTCTACCCACACACTGACTGGACTCTACCCACACACTGACTGGACTCTACCAGCACACTGACTGGACTCTACCCGCACACTGACTGGACTCTACCAGCACACTGACTGGACTCTACCCACACACTGACTGGACTCTACCCGCACACTGACTGGACACTACCCGCACACTGACTGGACTCTACCCACACACTGACTGGACTCTACCCACACACTGACTGGACTCTACCCGCACACTGACTGGACTCTAACCGCACACTGACTAGACTCTACCCACACACTGACTGGACTCTACCCACACACTGACTGGACTCTACCAGCACACTGACTGGACTCTACCCACACACTGACTGGACTCTACCCACACACTGACTGGACTCTACCCACACACTGACTGGACTCTACCCACACACTGACTGGACTCTATCCACACACTGACTAGACTCTACCCACACACTGACTGGACTCTAACAGCACACTGACTGGACTCTACCAGCACACTGACTGGACTC
This sequence comes from Oncorhynchus nerka, assembly GCF_034236695.1. Lineage (NCBI taxonomy): Eukaryota > Metazoa > Chordata > Actinopteri > Salmoniformes > Salmonidae > Oncorhynchus > Oncorhynchus nerka. The sequence goes on along the minus strand of NC_088401.1, from coordinate 2,561,118 downwards.
TACCCACACACTGACTGGACTCTACCCACACACTGACTGGACTCTACCCACACACTGACTGGACTCTATCCACACACTGACTAGACTCTACCCACACACTGACTGGACTCTAACAGCACACTGACTGGACTCTACCCGCACACTGACTGGACTCTACCCGCACACTGACTGGACTCTACCCACACACTGACTGGACTCTACCAGCACACTGACTAGACTCTACCCACACACTGACTGGACTCTACCCGCACACTGACTGGACTCTACCAGCACACTGACTGGACTCTACCCACACACTGACTGGACTCTACCCACACACTGACTGGACTCTGCCCACACACTGACTGGACTCTACCCACACACTGACTGGACTCTACCCACACACTGACTGGACTCTACCCGCACACTGACTGGACACTACCCGCACACTGACTGGACTCTACCCACACACTGACTGGACTCTACCCACACACTGACTGGACTCTACCCGCACACTGACTGGACTCTAACCGCACACTGACTAGACTCTACCCACACACTGACTGGACTCTACCCACACACTGACTGGACTCTACCAGCACACTGACTGGACTCTACCCACCCACTGACTGGACTCTACCCACACACTGACTGGACTCTACCCACACACTGACTGGACTCTACCCACACACTGACTGGACTCTATCCACACACTGACTAGACTCTACCCACACACTGACTGGACTCTAACAGCACACTGACTGGACTCTACCCGCACACTGACTGGACTCTACCCGCACACTGACTGGACTCTACCCACACACTGACTGGACTCTACCAGCACACTGACTAGACTCTACCCACACACTGACTGGACTCTACCCGCACACTGACTGGACTCTACCAGCACACTGACTGGACTCTACCCACACACTGACTGGACTCTACCCACACACTGACTGGACTCTACCCACACACTGACTGGACTCTACCCACACACTGACTAGACTCTACCCACACACTGACTGGACTCTACCAGCACACTGACTGGACTCTACCAGCACACTGACTGGACTCTACCAGCACACTGACTGGACTCTACCCACACACTGACTGGACTCTACCCACACACTGACTGGACTCTACCCACACACTGACTGGACTCTACCCGCACACTGACTGGACTCTACCCACACACTGACTGGACTCTACCAGCACACTGACTGGACTCTACCCACACACTGACTGGACTCTACCCACACACTGACTGGACTCTACCCACACACTGACTGGACTCTACCCACACACTGACTAGACTCTACCCACACACTGACTGGACTCTACCCGCACACTGACTGGACACTACCCACACACTGACTGGACTCTACCCACACACTGACTGGACTCTACCCACACACTGACTGGACTCTACCCGCACACTGACTGGACACTACCCACACACTGACTGGACTCTACCCACACACTGACTGGACTCTACCCACACACTGACTGACTCTACCCACACACTGACTGGACTCTACCCACACACTGACTGGACTCTACCCACACACTGACTGGACTCTATCCACACACTGACTAGACTCTACCCACACACTGACTGGACTCTAACAGCACACTGACTGGACTCTACCCGCACACTGACTGGACTCTACCCGCACACTGACTGGACTCTACCCACACACTGACTGGACTCTACCAGCACACTGACTAGACTCTACCCACACACTGACTGGACTCTACCCGCACACTGACTGGACTCTACCAGCACACTGACTGGACTCTACCCACACACTGACTGGACTCTGCCCACACACTGACTGGACTCTACCAGCACACTGACTGGACTCTACCCACACACTGACTGGACTCTACCCACACACTGACTGGACTCTACCCACACACTGACTGGACTCTACCAGCACACTGACTAGACTCTACCCACACACTGACTGGACTCTACCCGCACACTGACTGGACTCTACCAGCACACTGACTGGACTCTACCCACACACTGACTGGACTCTACCCGCACACTGACTGGACACTACCCGCACACTGACTGTACTCTACCCACACACTGACTGGACTCTACCCACACACTGACTGGACTCTACCCGCACACTGACTGGACTCTAACCGCACACTGACTAGACTCTACCCACACACTGACTGGACTCTACCCACACTGACTGGACTCTACCAGCACACTGACTGGACTCTACCCACACACTGACTGGACTCTACCCACACACTGACTGGACTCTACCCACACACTGACTGGACTCTACCCACACACTGACTGGACTCTATCCACACACTGACTAGACTCTACCCACACACTGACTGGACTCTAACAGCACACTGACTGGACTCTACCCGCACACTGACTGGACTCTACCCGCACACTGACTGGACTCTACCCACACACTGACTGGACTCTACCAGCACACTGACTAGACTCTACCCACACACTGACTGGACTCTACCCGCACACTGACTGGACTCTACCAGCACACTGACTGGACTCTACCCACACACTGACTGGACTCTACCCACACACTGACTGGACTCTACCCACACACTGACTGGACTCTACCAGCACACTGACTGGACTCTACCAGCACACTGACTGGACTCTACCAGCACACTGACTGGACTCTACCCACACACTGACTGGACTCTACCCACACACTGACTGGACTCTACCCACACACTGACTGGACTCTACCCGCACACTGACTGGACTCTACCCACACACTGACTGGACTCTACCAGCACACTGACTGGACTCTACCCACACACTGACTGGACTCTACCCACACACTGACTGGACTCTACCCACACACTGACTGGACTCTACCCACACACTGACTAGACTCTACCCACACACTGACTGGACTCTACCCGCACACTGACTGGACACTACCCACACACTGACTGGACTCTACCCACACACTGACTGGACTCTACCCACACACTGACTGGACTCTACCCGCACACTGACTGGACACTACCCACACACTGACTGGACTCTACCCACACACTGACTGGACTCTACCCACACACTGACTGGACTCTACCCACACACTGACTGGACTCTACCCACACACTGACTGGACTCTATCCACACTGACTAGACTCTACCCACACACTGACTGGACTCTAACAGCACACTGACTGGACTCTACCCGCACACTGACTGGACTCTAACCGCACACTGACTGACTCTGCCCACACACTGACTGGACTCTACCCACACACTGACTGGACTCTACCAGCACACTGACTGGACTCTACCCACACACTGACTGGACTCTACCCACACACTGACTGGACTCTACCCACACACTGACTGGACTCTACCCACACACTGACTGGACTCTATCCACACACTGACTAGACTCTACCCACACACTGACTGGACTCTAACAGCACACTGACTGGACTCTACCCGCACACTGACTGGACTCTACCCGCACACTGACTGACTCTACCCACACACTGACTGGACTCTACCAGCACACTGACTAGACTCTACCCACACACTGACTGGACTCTACCCGCACACTGACTGGACTCTACCCACACACTGACTGGACTCTACCCACACACTGACTGGACTCTACCCACACACTGACTGGACTCTACCCACACACTGACTGGACTCTACCAGCACACTGACTGGACTCTACCAGCACACTGACTGGACTCTACCAGCACACTGACTGGACTCTACCCACACACTGACTGGACTCTACCCACACACTGACTGGACTCTACCCACACACTGACTGGACTCTACCCGCACACTGACTGGACTCTACCCACACACTGACTGGACTCTACCAGCACACTGACTGGACTCTACCCACACACTGACTGGACTCTACCCACACACTGACTGGACTCTACCCACACACTGACTGGACTCTACCCACACACTGACTAGACTCTACCCACACACTGACTGGACTCTGCCCGCACACTGACTGGACACTACCCACACACTGACTGGACTCTACCCACACACTGACTGGACTCTACCCACACACTGACTGGACTCTACCCGCACACTGACTGGACACTACCCACACACTGACTGGACTCTACCCACACACTGACTGGACTCTACCCACACACTGACTGGACTCTACCCACACACTGACTGGACTCTATCCACACACTGACTAGACTCTACCCACACACTGACTGGACTCTAACAGCACACTGACTGGACTCTACCCGCACACTGACTGGACTCTACCCGCACACTGACTGGACTCTACCCACACACTGACTGGACTCTACCAGCACACTGACTAGACTCTACCCACACACTGACTGGACTCTACCCGCACACTGACTGGACTCTACCAGCACACTGACTGGACTCTACCCACACACTGACTGGACTCTACCCACACACTGACTGGACTCTACCCACACACTGACTGGACTCTACCCACACACTGACTAGACTCTACCCACACACTGACTGGACTCTACCCGCACACTGACTGGACACTACCCGCACACTGACTGGACTCTACCCACACACTGACTGGACTCTACCCACACACTGACTGGACTCTACCCGCACACTGACTGGACTCTAACCGCACACTGACTAGACTCTACCCACACACTGACTGGACTCTACCCACACACTGACTGGACTCTACCAGCACACTGACTGGACTCTACCCACACACTGACTGGACTCTACCCACACACTGACTGGACTCTACCCACACACTGACTGGACTCTACCCACACACTGACTGGACTCTATCCACACACTGACTAGACTCTACCCACACACTGACTGGACTCTAACAGCACACTGACTGGACTCTACCCGCACACTGACTGGACTCTACCCGCACACTGACTGGACTCTACCCACACACTGACTGGACTCTACCAGCACACTGACTAGACTCTACCCACACACTGACTGGACTCTACCCGCACACTGACTGGACTCTACCAGCACACTGACTGGACTCTACCCACACACTGACTGGACTCTACCCACACACTGACTGGACTCTACCCACACACTGACTGGACTCTACCCACACACTGACTAGACTCTACCCACACACTGACTGGACTCTACCAGCACACTGACTGGACTCTACCAGCACACTGACTGGACTCTACCAGCACACTGACTGGACTCTACCAGCACACTGACTGGACTCTACCCACACACTGACTGGACTCTACCCACACACTGACTGGACTCTACCCACACACTGACTGGACTCTACCCGCACACTGACTGGACTCTACCCACACACTGACTGGACTCTACCAGCACACTGACTGGACTCTACCCACACACTGACTGGACTCTACCCACACACTGACTGGACTCTACCCACACACTGACTGGACTCTACCCACACACTGACTAGACTCTACCCACACACTGACTGGACTCTACCCGCACACTGACTGGACACTACCCACACACTGACTGGACTCTACCCACACACTGACTGGACTCTGCCCGCACACTGACTGGACTCTACCCACACACTGACTGGACTCTACCAGCACACTGACTGGACTCTACCCACACACTGACTGGACTCTACCCACACACTGACTGGACTCTACCCACACACTGACTGGACTCTACCCACACACTGACTAGACTCTACCCACACACTGACTGGACTCTACCCGCACACTGACTGGACACTACCCACACACACTGGACTCTACCCGCACACTGACTGGACTCTACCCACACACTGACTGGACTCTACCCGACACTGACTGGACTCTAACCGCACACTGACTAGACTCTACCCACACACTGACTGGACTCTACCCACACACTGACTGGACTCTACCAGCACACTGACTGGACTCTACCCACACACTGACTGGACACTACCCGCACACTGACTGGACTCTACCCACACACTGACTGGACTCTACCCACACACTGACTGGACTCTACCCACACACTGACTGGACTCTAACCGACACTGACTAGACTCTACCCACACACTGACTGGACTCTACCCACACACTGACTGGACTCTACCAGCACACTGACTGGACTCTACCCACACACTGACTGGACTCTACCCACACACTGACTGGACTCTACCCACACACTGACTGGACTCTACCCACACACTGACTGGACTCTATCCACACACTGACTAGACTCTACCCACACACTGACTGGACTCTAACAGCACACTGACTGGACTCTACCCGCACACTGACTGGACTCTACCCGCACACTGACTGGACTCTACCCACACACTGACTGGACTCTACCAGCACACTGACTAGACTCTACCCACACACTGACTGGACTCTACCCGCACACTGACTGGACTCTACCAGCACACTGACTGGACTCTACCCACACACTGACTGGACTCTACCCACACACTGACTGGACTCTACCCACACACTGACTGGACTCTACCCACACACTGACTAGACTCTACCCACACACTGACTGGACTCTACCAGCACACTGACTGGACTCTACCAGCACACTGACTGGACTCTACCAGCACACTGACTGGACTCTACCCACACACTGACTGGACTCTACCCACACACTGACTGGACTCTACCCACACACTGACTGGACTCTACCCACACACTGACTGGACTCTATCCACACACTGACTAGACTCTACCCACACACTGACTGGACTCTACCCACACACTGACTGGACTCTACCCACACACTGACTGGACTCTATCCACACACTGACTAGACTCTACCCACACACTGACTGGACTCTAACAGCACACTGACTGGACTCTACCCGCACACTGACTGGACTCTACCCGCACACTGACTGGACTCTACCCACACACTGACTGGACTCTACCAGCACACTGACTAGACTCTACCCACACACTGACTGGACTCTACCCACACACTGACTGGACTCTACCCACACACTGACTGACTCTACCCACACACTGACTGGACTCTACCCGCACACTGACTGGACTCTACCCGCACACTGACTGGACTCTACCCGCACACTGACTGGACTCTACCCGCACACTGACTGGACTCTACCCGCACACTGACTGGACTCTACCAGCACACTGACTGGACTCTACCCACACACTGACTGGACTCTACCCACACACTGACTGGACTCTACCCACACACTGACTGGACTCTACCCACACACTGACTAGACTCTACCCACACACTGACTGGACTCTACCAGCACACTGACTGGACTCTACCAGCACACTGACTGGACTCTACCAGCACACTGACTGGACTCTACCCACACACTGACTGGACTCTACCCACACACTGACTGGACTCTACCAGCACACTGACTGGACTCTACCAGCACACTGACTGGACTCTACCAGCACACTGACTGGACTCTACCCACACACTGACTGGACTCTACCCACACACTGACTGGACTCTACCCACACACTGACTGGACTCTACCCGCACACTGACTGGACTCTACCCACACACTGACTGGACTCTACCAGCACACTGACTGGACTCTACCCACACACTGACTGGACTCTACCCACACACTGACTGGACTCTACCCACACACTGACTGGACTCTGCCCACACACTGACTAGACTCTACCCACACACTGACTGGACTCTACCCGCACACTGACTGGACACTACCCACACACTGACTGGACTCTACCCACACACTGACTGGACTCTACCCGCACACTGACTGGACTCTACCCACACACTGACTGGACTCTACCAGCACACTGACTGGACTCTACCCACACACTGACTGGACTCTACCCACACACTGACTGGACTCTACCCACACACTGACTGGACTCTACCCGCACTGACTAGACTCTACCCACACACTGACTGGACTCTACCCGCACACTGACTGGACTCTACCAGCACACTGACTGGACTCTACCCACACACTGACTGGACTCTACCCACACACTGACTGGACTCTACCCACACACTGACTGGACTCTACCCACACACTGACTAGACTCTACCCACACACTGACTGGACTCTACCAGCACACTGACTGGACTCTACCAGCACACTGACTGGACTCTACCAGCACACTGACTGGACTCTACCCACACACTGACTGGACTCTACCCACACACTGACTGGACTCTACCAGCACACTGACTGGACTCTACCAGCACACTGACTGGACTCTACCAGCACACTGACTGGACTCTACCCACACACTGACTGGACTCTACCCACACACTGACTGGACTCTACCCACACACTGACTGGACTCTACCCGCACACTGACTGGACTCTACCCACACACTGACTGGACTCTACCAGCACACTGACTGGACTCTACCCACACACTGACTGGACTCTACCCACACACTGACTGGACTCTACCCACACACTGACTGGACTCTACCCACACACTGACTAGACTCTACCCACACACTGACTGGACTCTACCCGCACACTGACTGGACACTACCCACACACTGACTGGACTCTACCCACACACTGACTGGACTCTACCCGCACACTGACTGGACTCTACCCACACACTGACTGGACTCTACCAGCACACTGACTGGACTCTACCCACACACTGACTGGACTCTACCCACACACTGACTGGACTCTACCCACACACTGACTGGACTCTACCCGCACACTGACTAGACTCTACCCACACACTGACTGGACTCTACCCGCACACTGACTGGACACTACCCGCACACTGACTGGACTCTACCCACACACTGACTGGACTCTACCCACACACTGACTGGACTCTACCCGCACACTGACTGGACTCTAACCGCACACTGACTAGACTCTACCCACACACTGACTGGACTCTACCCACACACTGACTGGACTCTACCAGCACACTGACTGGACTCTACCCACACACTGACTGGACTCTACCCACACACTGACTGGACTCTACCCACACACTGACTGGACTCTACCCACACACTGACTGGACTCTACCCACACACTGACTGGACTCTACCCACACACTGACTGGACTCTACCCGCACACTGACTGGACTCTACCCACACACTGACTGGACTCTACCAGCACACTGACTGGACTCTACCCACACACTGACTGGACTCTACCCACACACTGACTGGACTCTACCCACACACTGACTGGACTCTACCCACACACTGACTAGACTCTACCCACACTGACTGGACTCTACCCGCACACTGACTGGACACTACCCACACACTGACTGGACTCTACCCACACACTGACTGGACTCTACCCGCACACTGACTGGACTCTACCACACACTGACTGGACTCTACCAGCACACTGACTGGACTCTACCCACACACTGACTGGACTCTACCCACACACTGACTGGACTCTACCCACACACTGACTAGACTCTACCCACACACTGACTGGACTCTACCCGCACACTGACTGGACACTACCCGCACACTGACTGGACTCTACCCACACACTGACTGGACTCTACCCACACACTGACTGGACTCTACCCGCACACTGACTGGACTCTAACCGCACACTGACTAGACTCTACCCACACACTGACTGGACTCTACCCACACACTGACTGGACTCTACCAGCACACTGACTGGACTCTACCAGCACACTGACTGGACTCTACCAGCACACTGACTGGACTCTACCCACACACTGACTGGACTCTACCCACACACTGACTGGACTCTACCCACACACTGACTGGACTCTACCCGCACACTGACTGGACTCTACCCACACACTGACTGGACTCTACCAGCACACTGACTGGACTCTACCCACACACTGACTGGACTCTACCCACACACTGACTGGACTCTACCCCACACACTGACTGGACTCTACCCACACACTGACTGACTCTACCCACACACTGACTGGACTCTACCCGCACACTGACTGGACACTACCCACACACTGACTGGACTCTACCCACACACTGACTGGACTCTACCCGCACACTGACTGGACTCTACCCACACACTGACTGGACTCTACCAGCACACTGACTGGACTCTACCCACACACTGACTGGACTCTACCCACACACTGACTGGACTCTACCCACACACTGACTGGACTCTACCCACACACTGACTAGACTCTACCCACACACTGACTGGACTCTACCCGCACACTGACTGGACACTACCCGCACACTGACTGGACTCTACCCACACACTGACTGGACTCTACCCACACACTGACTGGACTCTACCCGCACACTGACTGGACTCTAACCGCACACTGACTAGACTCTACCCACACACTGACTGGACTCTACCCACACACTGACTGGACTCTACCAGCACACTGACTGGACTCTACCCACACACTGACTGGACTCTGACACACTGACTGGACTCTACCCACACACTGACTGGACTCTACCCACACACTGACTGGACTCTATCCGCACACTGACTAGACTCTACCCACACACTGACTGGACTCTAACAGCACACTGACTGGACTCTGCCCACACTGACTGGACTCTACCCGCACACTGACTGGACTCTACCCACACACTGACTGGACTCTACCAGCACACTGACTAGACTCTGACTGGACTCTACCCGCACACTGACTGGACTCTACCCACACACTGACTGACTCTACCCACACACTGACTGGACTCTACCCGCACACTGACTGGACTCTACCCACACACTGACTAGACTCTACCCACACACTGACTGGACTCTACCCATACACTGACTGGACTCTACCCACACACTGACTGGACTCTACCCACACACTGACTGGACTCTACCCACACACTGACTGGACTCTACCCACACACTGACTAGACTCTACCCACACACTGACTGGACTCTACCAGCACACTGACTGGACTCTACCCACACACTGACTAGACTCTACCCACACACTGACTGGACTCTACCCATACACTGACTGGACTCTACCCACACACTGACTGGACTCTACCCACACACTGACTGGACTCTACCCACACACTGACTGGACTCTACCCACACACTGACTGGACTCTACCCACACACTGACTAGACTCTACCCACACACTGACTGGACTCTACCAGCACACTGACTGGACTCTACCAGCACACTGACTGGACTCTACCAGCACACTGACTGGACTCTACCCACACACTGACTGGACTCTACCCACACACTGACTGGACTCTACCCACACACTGACTAGACTCTACCCACACACTGACTGGACTCTACCCGCACACTGACTGGACTCTACCCACACACTGACTGGACTCTACCAGCACACTGACTGGACTCTACCCGCACACTGACTGGACTCTACCCACACACTGACTGGACTCTACCCACACACTGACTGGACTCTACCCACACACTGACTGGACTCTACCCACACACTGACTAGACTCTACCCACACACTGACTGGACTCTACCAGCACACTGACTGGACTCTACCCACACACTGACTGGACTCTACCCACACACTGACTGGACTCTACCCATACACTGACTGGACTCTACCCACACACTGACTGGACTCTACCCACACACTGACTGGACTCTACCCACACACTGACTGGACTCTACCCACACACTGACTGGACTCTAACAGCACACTGACTGGACTCTACCCGCACACTGACTGGACTCTACCCACACACTGACTGGACTCTACCCACACACTGACTGGACTCTACCAGCACACTGACTGACTCTGACACACTGACTGGACTCTACCCGCACACTGACTGGACTCTACCCACACACTGACTGACTCTACCCACACACTGACTGGACTCTACCCGCACACTGACTGGACTCTGCCACACACTGACTGGACTCTACCCACACACTGACTGGACTCTACCCATACACTGACTGGACTCTACCCACACTGACTGGACTCTACCCACACACTGACTGGACTCTACCCACACACTGACTGGACTCTACCCACACACTGACTAGACTCTACCCACACACTGACTGGACTCTACCAGCACACTGACTGGACTCTACCCACACACTGACTGGACTCTACCCACACACTGACTGGACTCTACCCATACACTGACTGGACTCTACCCACACACTGACTGGACTCTACCCACACACTGACTGGACTCTACCCACACACTGACTGGACTCTACCCACACACTGACTGGACTCTACCCACACACTGACTGACTCTACCCACACACTGACTGGACTCTACCAGCACACTGACTGGACTCTACCAGCACACTGACTGGACTCTACCAGCACACTGACTGGACTCTACCCACACACTGACTAGACTCTACCCACACACTGACTGGACTCTACCAGCACACTGACTGGACTCTACCAGCACACTGACTGGACTCTACCAGCACACTGACTGGACTCTACCCACACACTGACTGGACTCTACCCACACACTGACTGGACTCTACCCACACACTGACTAGACTCTACCCACACACTGACTGGACTCTACCCGCACACTGACTGGACTCTGACTGACTGGACTCTACCAGCACACTGACTGGACTCTACCCGCACACTGACTGGACTCTACCCACACACTGACTGGACTCTACCCACACACTGACTGGACTCTACCCACACACTGACTGGACTCTACCCACACACTGACTAGACTCTACCCACACACTGACTGGACTCTACCAGCACACTGACTGGACTCTACCCACACACTGACTGACTCTACCCACACACTGACTGGACTCTACCCACACACTGACTGGACTCTACCCACACACTGACTGGACTCTACCCACACACTGACTGGACTCTACCCACACACTGACTGGACTCTACCCACACACTGACTGGACTCTACCCACACACTGACTAGACTCTACCCACACACTGACTGGACTCTACCAGCACACTGACTGGACTCTACCAGCACACTGACTGGACTCTACCAGCACACTGACTGGACTCTACCCACACACTGACTGGACTCTACCCACACACTGACTGGACTCTACCCACACACTGACTAGACTCTACCCACACACTGACTGGACTCTACCCGCACACTGACTGGACTCTACCCACACACTGACTGGACTCTACCAGCACACTGACTGGACTCTACCCACACACTGACTGGACTCTACCCACACACTGACTAGACTCTACCCACACACTGACTGGACTCTACCCGCACACTGACTGGACACTACCCACACACTGACTGGACTCTATCCACACACTGACTGGACTCTACCCACACACTGACTGGACTCTACCCGCACACTGACTGGACTCTAACCGCACACTGACTAGACTCTACCCACACACTGACTGGACTCTACCCACACACTGACTGGACTCTACCCGCACACTGACTGGACACTACCCGCACACTGGCTGGACTCTACCCACACACTGACTGGACTCTACCAGCACACTGACTGGACTCTACCCACACACTGACTGGACTCTACCCACACACTGACTGGACTCTACCCACACACTGACTGGACTCTACCCACACACTGACTGGACTCTACCCACACACTGACTGGACTCTACCCACACACTGACTGGACTCTACCAGCACACTGACTGGACTCTACCAGCACACTGACTGGACTCTACCAGCACACTGACTGGACTCTACCCAAACACTGACTGGACTCTACCCACACACTGACTGGACTCTACCCACACACTGACTGGACTCTACCCACACACTGACTGGACTCTACCCACACACTGACTGGACTCTACCCACACACTGACTGGACTCTACCCACACACTGACTGACTCTACCCACACACTGACTGGACTCTACCAGCACACTGACTAGACTCTACCAGCACACTGACTGGACTCTACCAGCACACTGACTGGACTCTACCCACACACTGACTGGACTCTACCCACACACTGACTGGACTCTACCCACACACTGACTAGACTCTACCCACACACTGACTGGACTCTACCCGCACACTGACTGGACTCTACCCACACACTGACTGGACTCTACCAGCACACTGACTGGACTCTACCCGCACACTGACTGGACTCTACCCACACACTGACTGACTCTACCCACACACTGACTGGACTCTACCCACACTGACTGGACTCTACCCATACACTGACTGGACTCTACCCACACACTGACTGGACTCTACCCACACACTGACTGGACTCTACCCACACACTGACTGGACTCTACCCACACACTGACTGGACTCTACCCACACACTGACTGGACTCTACCCACACACTGACTAGACTCTACCCACACACTGACTGGACTCTACCCGCACACTGACTGGACTCTACCCACACACTGACTGGACTCTACCAGCACACTGACTGGACTCTACCCGCACACTGACTGGACTCTACCCACACACTGACTGGACTCTACCCACACACTGACTGGACTCTACCCACACACTGACTGGACTCTACCCACACACTGACTGGACTCTACCCATACACTGACTGGACTCTACCCACACACTGACTGGACTCTACCCACACACTGACTGGACTCTACCCACACACTGACTGGACTCTACCCACACACTGACTAGACTCTACCCACACACTGACTGGACTCTACCAGCACACTGACTGGACTCTACCCACACACTGACTAGACTCTACCCACACACTGACTGGACTCTACCCATACACTGACTGGACTCTACCCACACACTGACTGGACTCTACCCACACACTGACTGGACTCTACCCACACACTGACTGGACTCTACCCACACACTGACTGGACTCTACCCACACACTGACTAGACTCTACCCACACACTGACTGGACTCTACCAGCACACTGACTGGACTCTACCAGCACACTGACTGGACTCTACCAGCACACTGACTGGACTCTACCCACACACTGACTGGACTCTACCCACACACTGACTGGACTCTACCCACACACTGACTGGACTCTACCCACACACTGACTGGACTCTGCCCGCACACTGACTGGACTCTACCCACACACTGACTGGACTCTACCAGCACACTGACTGGACTCTACCCGCACACTGACTGGACTCTACCCACACACTGACTGGACTCTACCCACACACTGACTGGACTCTACCCACACACTGACTGGACTCTACCCACACACTGACTAGACTCTACCCACACACTGACTGGACTCTACCAGCACACTGACTGGACTCTACCCACACACTGACTAGACTCTACCCACACACTGACTGGACTCTACCCATACACTGACTGGACTCTACCCACACACTGACTGGACTCTACCCACACACTGACTGGACTCTACCCACACACTGACTGGACTCTACCCACACACTGACTGGACTCTAACAGCACACTGACTGGACTCTACCCGCACACTGACTGGACTCTACCCGCACACTGACTGGACTCTACCCACACACTGACTGGACTCTACCAGCACACTGACTAGACTCTACCCACACACTGACTGGACTCTACCCGCACACTGACTGGACTCTACCCACACACTGACTGACTCTACCCACACACTGACTGGACTCTACCCGCACACTGACTGGACTCTACCCACACACTGACTAGACTCTACCCACACACTGACTGGACTCTACCCATACACTGACTGGACTCTACCCACACACTGACTGGACTCTACCCACACACTGACTGGACTCTACCCACACACTGACTGGACTCTACCCACACACTGACTGGACTCTACCCACACACTGACTGGACTCTACCAGCACACTGACTGGACTCTACCCACACACTGACTAGACTCTACCCACACACTGACTGGACTCTACCCATACACTGACTGGACTCTACCCACACACTGACTGGACTCTACCCACACACTGACTGGACTCTACCCACACACTGACTGGACTCTACCCACACACTGACTGGACTCTACCCACACACTGACTAGACTCTGCCCACACACTGACTGGACTCTACCAGCACACTGACTGGACTCTACCAGCACACTGACTGGACTCTACCAGCACACTGACTGGACTCTACCCACACACTGACTGGACTCTACCCACACACTGACTGGACTCTACCCAGCACACTGACTGGACTCTACCAGCACACTGACTGGACTCTACCAGCACACTGACTGGACTCTACCCACACACTGACTGGACTCTACCCACACACTGACTGGACTCTACCCACACACTGACTAGACTCTACCCACACTGACTGACTCTACCCACACACTGACTGGACTCTACCCACACACTGACTGGACTCTACCAGCACACTGACTGGACTCTACCCGCACACTGACTGGACTCTACCACACACTGACTGGACTCTACCCACACACTGACTGGACTCTACCCACACACTGACTGGACTCTACCCACACACTGACTGGACTCTACCCACACACTGACTGGACTCTACCAGCACACTGACTGGACTCTACCCACACACTGACTGGACTCTACCCACACACTGACTGGACTCTACCCATACACTGACTGGACTCTACCCACACACTGACTGGACTCTACCCACACACTGACTGGACTCTACCCACACACTGACTGGACTCTACCCACACACTGACTAGACTCTACCCACACACTGACTGGACTCTACCAGCACACTGACTGGACTCTACCAGCACACTGACTGGACTCTACCAGCACACTGACTGGACTCTACCCACACACTGACTGGACTCTACCCACACACTGACTGGACTCTACCCACACACTGACTAGACTCTACCCACACACTGACTGGACTCTACCCGCACACTGACTGGACTCTACCCACACACTGACTGGACTCTACCAGCACACTGACTGGACTCTACCCACACACTGACTGGACTCTACCCACACACTGACTAGACTCTACCCACACACTGACTGGACTCTACCCGCACACTGACTGGACACTACCCACACACTGACTGGACTCTATCCACACACTGACTGGACTCTACCCACACACTGACTGGACTCTACCCGCACACTGACTGGACTCTAACCGCACACTGACTAGACTCTACCCACACACTGACTGGACTCTACCCACACACTGACTGGACTCTACCCGCACACTGACTGGACACTACCCGCACACTGGCTGGACTCTACCCACACACTGACTGGACTCTACCAGCACACTGACTGGACTCTACCCACACACTGACTGGACTCTACCCACACACTGACTGGACTCTACCCACACACTGACTGGACTCTACCCACACACTGACTGGACTCTACCCACACTGACTGGACTCTACCCACACACTGACTGGACTCTACCAGCACACTGACTGGACTCTACCAGCACACTGACTGGACTCTACCAGCACACTGACTGGACTCTACCCAAACACTGACTGGACTCTACCCACACACTGACTGGACTCTACCCACACACTGACTGGACTCTACCCACACACTGACTGGACTCTACCCACACACTGACTGGACTCTACCCACACACTGACTGGACTCTACCCACACACTGACTAGACTCTACCCACACACTGACTGACTCTACCAGCACACTGACTGGACTCTACCAGCACACTGACTGGACTCTACCAGCACACTGACTGGACTCTACCCACACACTGACTGGACTCTACCCACACACTGACTGACTCTACCCACACACTGACTAGACTCTACCCACACACTGACTGGACTCTACCCGCACACTGACTGGACTCTACCCACACACTGACTGGACTCTACCAGCACACTGACTGGACTCTACCCACACACTGACTGGACTCTACCCACACACTGACTGGACTCTACCCACACACTGACTGGACTCTACCCACACACTGACTGGACTCTACCCACACACTGACTAGACTCTACCCACACACTGACTGGACTCTACCAGCACACTGACTGGACTCTACCCACACACTGACTGGACTCTACCCACACACTGACTGGACTCTACCCATACACTGACTGGACTCTACCCACACACTGACTGGACTCTACCCACACTGACTGGACTCTACCCACACACTGACTGGACTCTACCCACACACTGACTGGACTCTACCCACACACTGACTAGACTCTACCCACACACTGACTGGACTCTACCAGCACACTGACTGGACTCTACCAGCACACTGACTGGACTCTACCAGCACACTGACTGGACTCTACCCACACACTGACTGGACTCTACCCACACACTGACTGGACTCTACCCACACACTGACTAGACTCTACCCACACACTGACTGGACTCTACCCGCACACTGACTGGACTCTACCCACACACTGACTGGACTCTACCAGCACACTGACTGGACTCTGGACTGACTGGACTCTACCCACACACTGACTGACTCTACCCACACACTGACTGGACTCTACCCGCACACTGACTGGACACTACCCACACTGACTGGACTCTATCCACACACTGACTGGACTCTACCCACACACTGACTGGACTCTACCCGCACACTGACTGGACTCTAACCGCACACTGACTAGACTCTACCCACACACTGACTGGACTCTACCCACACACTGACTGGACTCTACCCGCACACTGACTGGACACTGACACTGGCTGGACTCTACCCACACACTGACTGGACTCTACCAGCACACTGACTGGACTCTACCCACACACTGACTGGACTCTACCCACACACTGACTGGACTCTACCCACACACTGACTGGACTCTACCCACACACTGACTGGACTCTACCCACACACTGACTGGACTCTACCCACACACTGACTGGACTCTACCAGCACACTGACTGGACTCTACCAGCACACTGACTGGACTCTACCAGCACACTGACTGGACTCTACCCAAACACTGACTGGACTCTACCCACACACTGACTGGACTCTACCCACACACTGACTGGACTCTACCCACACACTGACTGGACTCTACCCACACACTGACTGGACTCTACCCACACACTGACTGGACTCTAACCACACACTGACTGGACTCTACCCGCACACTGACTGGACTCTACCCACACACTGACTAGACTCTACCCACACACTGACTGGACTCTACCCGCACACTGACTAGACTCTACCCACACACTGACTGGACTCTACCCGCACACTGACTGGACTCTACCCGCACACTGACTGGACTCTACCCACACACTGACTGGACTCTACCAGCACACTGACTAGACTCTACCCACACACTGACTGGACTCTACCCACACACTGACTGGACTCTACCAGCACACTGACTGGACTCTACCCACACACTGACTGGACTCTACCCACACACTGACTGGACTCTACCCACACACTGACTGGACTCTACCCACACACTGACTAGACTCTACCCACACACTGACTGGACTCTACCCGCACACTGACTGGACACTACCCACACACTGACTGGACTCTACCCACACACTGACTGGACTCTACCACACACTGACTGGACTCTACCCACACACTGACTGGACTCTACCAGCACACTGACTGGACTCTACCCACACACTGACTGGACTCTACCCACACACTGACTGGACTCTACCCACACACTGACTGGACTCTACCCGCACACTGACTAGACTCTACCCACACACTGACTGGACTCTACCCGCACACTGACTGGACACTACCCGCACACTGACTGGACTCTACCCACACACTGACTGGACTCTACCCACACACTGACTGGACTCTACCCACACACTGACTGGACTCTACCCACACACTGACTAGACTCTACCCACACACTGACTGGACTCTACCCACACACTGACTGGACTCTACCCACACACTGACTGGACTCTACCCGCACACTGACTAGACTCTACCCACACACTGACTGGACTCTACCCGCACACTGACTGGACACTACCCGCACACTGACTGGACTCTACCCACACACTGACTGGACTCTACCCACACACTGACTGGACTCTACCCGCACACTGACTGGACTCTACCCACACACTGACTAGACTCTACCCACACACTGACTGGACTCTACCCATACACTGACTGGACTCTACCCACACACTGACTGGACTCTACCCACACACTGACTGACTCTACCCACACACTGACTGGACTCTACCCACACACTGACTAGACTCTACCCACACACTGACTGGACTCTACCAGCACACTGACTGGACTCTACCCACACACTGACTGGACTCTACCAGCACACTGACTGGACTCTACCCACACACTGACTAGACTCTACCCACACACTGACTGGACTCTACCCATACACTGACTGGACTCTACCCACACACTGACTGGACTCTACCCACACACTGACTGGACTCTACCCACACACTGACTGGACTCTACCCACACACTGACTGGACTCTACCCACACACTGACTAGACTCTACCCACACACTGACTGGACTCTACCAGCACACTGACTGGACTCTACCAGCACACTGACTGGACTCTACCAGCACACTGACTGGACTCTACCCACACACTGACTGGACTCTACCCCACACTGACTGGACTCTACCCACACACTGACTAGACTCTACCCACACACTGACTGGACTCTACCCGCACACTGACTGGACTCTACCCACACACTGACTGGACTCTACCAGCACACTGACTGGACTCTACCCACACACTGACTGGACTCTACCCACACACTGACTAGACTCTACCCACACACTGACTGGACTCTACCCGCACACTGACTGGACACTACCCACACACTGACTGGACTCTATCCACACACTGACTGGACTCTACCCACACACTGACTGGACTCTACCCGCACACTGACTGGACTCTAACCGCACACTGACTAGACTCTACCCACACACTGACTGGACTCTACCCACACACTGACTGGACTCTACCCGCACACTGACTGGACACTACCCACACACTGGCTGGACTCTACCCACACACTGACTGGACTCTACCAGCACACTGACTGGACTCTACCCACACACTGACTGGACTCTACCCACACACTGACTGGACTCTACCCACACACTGACTGGACTCTACCCACACACTGACTGGACTCTACCCACACACTGACTGGACTCTACCAGCACACTGACTGGACTCTACCAGCACACTGACTGGACTCTACCAGCACACTGACTGGACTCTACCCAAACACTGACTGGACTCTACCCACACACTGACTGGACTCTACCCACACACTGACTGGACTCTACCCACACACTGACTGGACTCTACCCACACACTGACTGGACTCTACCCACACACTGACTGGACTCTAACCACACACTGACTGGACTCTACCCACACACTGACTGACTCTACCCACACACTGACTCTACCCACACACTGACTGGACTCTACCCGCACACTGACTAGACTCTACCCACACACTGACTGGACTCTACCCGCACACTGACTGGACTCTACCCGCACACTGACTGGACTCTACCCACACACTGACTGGACTCTACCAGCACACTGACTAGACTCTACCCACACACTGACTGGACTCTACCCACACACTGACTGGACTCTACCCACACACTGACTGACTCTACCCACACACTGACTGGACTCTACCAGCACACTGACTAGACTCTACCAGCACACTGACTGGACTCTACCCACACACTGACTGGACTCTACCAGCACACTGACTGGACTCTACCCACACACTGACTGGACTCTACCCGCACACTGACTGGACTCTACCCGCACACTGACTGGACTCTACCCACACACTGACTGGACTCTACCAGCACACTGACTGGACTCTACCCACACACTGACTGGACTCTACCCACACACTGACTGGACTCTACCCGCACACTGACTGGACTCTACCCGCACACTGACTGGACTCTACCAGCACACTGACTGGACTCTACCAGCACACTGACTGGACTCTACCCACACACTGACTGGACTCTACCCGCACACTGACTGGACTCTACCCACACACTGACTAGACTCTACCCACACGCTGACTAGACTCTAACCACACGCTGACTGGACTCTACCAGCACACTGACTGGACTCTACCAGCACACTGACTGGACTCTACCCACACACTGACTGGACTCTACCCACACACTGACTGGACTCTACCAGCACACTGACTGGACTCTACCAGCACACTGACTGGACTCTACCAGCACACTGACTTGACTCTACCCACACACTGACTGGACTCTACCCACACACTGACTGGACTCTACCCACACACTGACTGGACTCTACCCACACACTGACTGGACTCTACCCATACACTGACTGGACTCTACCCACACAAACTGAATGGACTCTACCCACACACTGACTGGACTCTACCCGCACACTGACTGGACTCTACCAGCACACTGACTAGACTCTACCCACACACTGACTGGACTCTACCCACACACTGACTGGACTCTACCCGCACACTGACTGGACACTACCCGCACACTGACTGGACTCTACCCACACACTGACTGGACTCTACCCGCACACTGACTGGACTCTACCCGCACACTGACTGGACTCTACCCGCACACTGACTGGACTCTACCCGCACACTGACTGGACTCTACCCACACACTGACTGGACTCTACCAGCACACTGACTAGACTCTACCCGCACACTGACTGGACTCTACCCACACACTGACTGGACACTACCCGCACACTGACTGGACTCTACCCACACACTGACTGGACTCTACCCACACACTGACTGGACTCTACCAGCACACTGACTGGACTCTACCCACACACTGACTGGACTCTACCCACACACTGACTGGACTCTACCCACACACTGACTGGACTCTACCCACACACTGACTGGACTCTACCAGCACACTGACTGGACTCTACCAGCACACTGACTGGACTCTACCCACACACTGACTGGACTCTACCCACACACTGACTGGACTCTACCCACACTGACTGGACTCTACCCACACACTGACTGGACTCTACCCACACACTGACTGGACTCTACCCACACACTGACTGGACTCTACCCACACACTGACTGGACTCTACCCACACACTGACTGGACTCTAACCACACACTGACTGGACTCTACCCGCACACTGACTGGACTCTACCCACACACTGACTAGACTCTACCCGCACACTGACTGGACTCTACCCGCACACTGACTAGACTCTACCCACACACTGACTGGACTCTACCCGCACACTGACTGGACTCTACCCGCACACTGACTGGACTCTACCCACACACTGACTGGACTCTACCAGCACACTGACTAGACTCTACCCACACACTGACTGGACTCTACCCACACACTGACTGGACTCTACCCACACACTGACTGACTCTACCCACACACTGACTGGACTCTACCAGCACACTGACTGGACTCTACCCACACACTGACTGGACTCTACCAGCACACTGACTGGACTCTACCCGCACACTGACTGGACACTACCCACACACTGACTGGACTCTACCAGCACACTGACTAGACTCTACCCACACACTGACTGGACTCTACCCACACACTGACTGGACTCTACCCACACACTGACTGACTCTACCCACACACTGACTGGACTCTACCCGCACACTGACTGGACTCTACCCACACACTGACTGGACTCTACCCACACACTGACTGGACTCTACCCGCACACTGACTGGACACTACCCGCACACTGACTGGACTCTACCCACACACTGACTGGACTCTACCAGCACACTGACTGGACTCTACCCACACACTGACTGGACTCTACCCACACACTGACTGGACTCTACCCACACACTGACTAGACTCTACCCACACACTGACTGGACTCTACCAGCACACTGACTGGACTCTACCAGCACACTGACTGGACTCTACCCGCACACTGACTGGACTCTACCCACACACTGACTGGACTCTACCCGCACACTGACTGGACTCTACCAGCACACTGACTGGACTCTACCAGCACACTGACTGGACTCTACCCACACACTGACTGGACTCTACCCACACACTGACTGGACTCTACCCGCACACTGACTGGACTCTACCCACACACTGACTGGACTCTAACCACACACTGACTGGACTCTACCCACACACTGACTAGACTCTACCCACACACTGACTAGACTCTACCAGCACACTGACTGGACTCTACCAGCACACTGACTGGACTCTACCAGCACACTGACTTGACTCTACCAGCACACTGACTGGACTCTACCAGCACACTGACTGGACTCTACCCACACACTGACTGGACTCTACCCACACACTGACTGGACTCTACCCGCACACTGACTGGACTCTACCAGCACACTGACTGGACTCTACCAGCACACTGACTGGACTCTACCCACACACTGACTGGACTCTACCCGCACACTGACTGGACTCTACCAGCACACTGACTAGACTCTACCCACACACTGACTGGACTCTACCCACACACTGACTGGACTCTACCCGCACACTGACTGGACACTACCCGCACACTGACTGGACTCTACCCACACACTGACTGGACTCTACCCGCACACTGACTGGACTCTACCCGCACACTGACTGGACTCTACCCGCACACTGACTGGACTCTACCCGCACACTGACTGGACTCTACCCACACACTGACTGGACTCTACCAGCACACTGACTAGACTCTACCCGCACACTGACTGGACTCTACCCACACACTGACTGGACACTACCCGCACACTGACTGGACTCTACCCACACACTGACTGGACTCTACCCACACACTGACTGGACTCTACCAGCACACTGACTGGACTCTACCCACACACTGACTGGACTCTACCCACACACTGACTGGACTCTACCCACACACTGACTGGACTCTACCCACACACTGACTGGACTCTACCAGCACACTGACTGGACTCTACCAGCACACTGACTGGACTCTACCCACACACTGACTGGACTCTACCCACACACTGACTGGACTCTACCCACACACTGACTGGACTCTACCCACACACTGACTGGACTCTACCCACACACTGACTGGACTCTACCCACACACTGACTGGACTCTACCCACACACTGACTGGACTCTAACCACACACTGACTGGACTCTACCCGCACACTGACTGGACTCTACCCACACACTGACTAGACTCTACCCGCACACTGACTGGACTCTACCCGCACACTGACTAGACTCTACCCACACACTGACTGGACTCTACCCGCACACTGACTGGACTCTACCCGCACACTGACTGGACTCTACCCACACACTGACTGGACTCTACCAGCACACTGACTAGACTCTACCCACACACTGACTGGACTCTACCCACACACTGACTGGACTCTACCCACACACTGACTGACTCTACCCACACACTGACTGGACTCTACCAGCACACTGACTGGACTCTACCCACACACTGACTGGACTCTACCAGCACACTGACTGGACTCTACCCGCACACTGACTGGACACTACCCACACACTGACTGGACTCTACCAGCACACTGACTAGACTCTACCCACACACTGACTGGACTCTACCCACACACTGACTGGACTCTACCCACACACTGACTGACTCTACCCACACACTGACTGGACTCTACCCGCACACTGACTGGACTCTACCCACACACTGACTGGACTCTACCCACACACTGACTGGACTCTACCCGCACACTGACTGGACACTACCCGCACACTGACTGGACTCTACCCACACACTGACTGGACTCTACCAGCACACTGACTGGACTCTACCCACACACTGACTGGACTCTACCCACACACTGACTGGACTCTACCCACACACTGACTAGACTCTACCCACACACTGACTGGACTCTACCAGCACACTGACTGGACTCTACCAGCACACTGACTGGACTCTACCAGCACACTGACTGGACTCTACCCACACACTGACTGGACTCTACCCACACACTGACTGGACTCTACCAGCACACTGACTGGACTCTACCAGCACACTGACTGGACTCTACCCACACACTGACTGGACTCTACCCACACACTGACTGGACTCTACCCGCACACTGACTGGACTCTACCCACACACTGACTGGACTCTAACCACACACTGACTGGACTCTACCCACACACTGACTAGACTCTACCCACACACTGACTAGACTCTACCAGCACACTGACTGGACTCTACCAGCACACTGACTGGACTCTACCAGCACACTGACTTGACTCTACCAGCACACTGACTGGACTCTACCAGCACACTGACTGGACTCTACCCACACACTGACTGGACTCTACCCACACACTGACTGGACTCTACCCGCACACTGACTGGACTCTACCAGCACACTGACTGGACTCTACCAGCACACTGACTGGACTCTACCCGCACACTGACTGGACTCTACCAGCACACTGACTGGACTCTACCAGCACACTGACTGGACTCTACCCACACACTGACTGGACTCTACCCACACACTGACTGGACTCTACCCGCACACTGACTGGACTCTACCCACACACTGACTGGACTCTAACCACACACTGACTGGACTCTACCCACACACTGACTAGACTCTACCCACACACTGACTAGACTCTACCAGCACACTGACTGGACTCTACCAGCACACTGACTGGACTCTACCAGCACACTGACTTGACTCTACCAGCACACTGACTGGACTCTACCAGCACACTGACTGGACTCTACCCACACACTGACTGGACTCTACCCACACACTGACTGGACTCTACCCGCACACTGACTGGACTCTACCAGCACACTGACTGGACTCTACCAGCACACTGACTGGACTCTACCCACACACTGACTGGACTCTACCCGCACACTGACTGGACTCTACCCACACACTGACTAGACTCTACCCACACACTGACTAGACTCTAACCACACGCTGACTGGACTCTACCAGCACACTGACTGGACTCTACCAGCACACTGACTGGACTCTACCCACACACTGACTGGACTCTACCCACACACTGACTGGACTCTACCAGCACACTGACTGGACTCTACCAGCACACTGACTGGACTCTAGCACACTGACTTGACTCTACCCACACACTGACTGGACTCTACCCACACACTGACTGGACTCTACCCACACACTGACTGGACTCTACCCACACACTGACTGGACTCTACCCATACACTGACTGGACTCTACCCACACAAACTGAATGGACTCTACCCACACACTGACTGGACTCTACCCGCACACTGACTGGACTCTACCAGCACACTGACTAGACTCTACCCACACACTGACTGGACTCTACCCACACACTGACTGGACTCTACCCGCACACTGACTGGACTCTACCAGCACACTGACTGGACTCTACCAGCACACTGACTTGACTCTACCAGCACACTGACTGGACTCTACCAGCACACTGACTGGACTCTACCCACACACTGACTGGACTCTACCCACACACTGACTGGACTCTACCCGCACACTGACTGGACTCTACCAGCACACTGACTGGACTCTACCAGCACACTGACTGGACTCTACCCACACACTGACTGGACTCTACCCGCACACTGACTGGACTCTACCCACACACTGACTAGACTCTACCCACACACTGACTAGACTCTAACCACACGACTGGACTCTACCAGCACACTGACTGGACTCTACCAGCACACTGACTGGACTCTACCCACACACTGACTGGACTCTACCCACACACTGACTGGACTCTGCCAGCACACTGACTGGACTCTACCAGCACACTGACTGGACTCTACCAGCACACTGACTTGACTCTGCCCACACACTGACTGGACTCTACCCACACACACTCTGACCCACACACTGGACTCTACCCACACACTGACTGGACTCTACCCATACACTGACTGGACTCTACCCACACAAACTGAATGGACTCTACCCACACACTGACTGGACTCTACCAGCACACTGACTAGACTCTACCCACACACTGACTGGACTCTACCCACACACTGACTGGACTCTACCCACACACTGACTGGACTCTACCACACACTGACTGGACACTACCCGCACACTGACTGGACTCTACCCACACACTGACTGGACTCTACCCACACACTGACTGGACTCTACCCGCACACTGACTGGACTCTACCCGCACACTGACTGGACTCTACCCGCACACTGACTGGACTCTACCCACACACTGACTGGACTCTACCAGCACACTGACTAGACTCTACCCGCACACTGACTGGACTCTACCCACACACTGACTGGACACTACCCGCACACTGACTGGACTCTACCCACACACTGACTGGACTCTACCCACACACTGACTGGACACTACCCGCACACTGACTGGACTCTACCCACACACTGACTAGACTCTACCCACACACTGACTGGACTCTACCAGCACACTGACTGGACTCTACCAGCACACTGACTGGACTCTACCCACACACTGACTGGACTCTACCCACACACTGACTAGACTCTAACCACACACTGACTGGACTCTACCAGCACACTGACTGGACTCTACCAGCACACTGACTGGACTCTACCCACACACTGACTGGACTCTACCCACACACTGACTGGACTCTACCAGCACACTGACTGGACTCTACCAGCACACTGACTGGACTCTACCAGCACACTGACTTGACTCTACCCACACACTGACTGGACTCTACCCACACACTGACTGGAATCTACCCACACACTGACTGGACTCTACCCACACACTGACTGGACTCTACCCATACACTGACTGGACTCTACCCACACACACTGAATGGACTCTACCCACACACTGACTGGACTCTACCCGCACACTGACTGGACTCTACCAGCACACTGACTAGACTCTACCCACACACTGACTGGACTCTACCCGCACACTGACTGGACTCTACCCGCACACTGACTGGACTCTACCCACACACTGACTGGACTCTACCCACACACTGACTGGACTCTACCCGCACACTGACTGGACTCTACCCGCACACTGACTGGACTCTACCCGCACACTGACTGGACTCTACCCACACACTGACTGGACTATACCAGCACACTGACTAGACTCTACCCGCACACTGACTGGACTCTACCCACACACTGACTGGACACTACCCGCACACTGACTGGACTCTACCGACACACTGACTGGACTCTACCCACACACTGACTGGACTCTACCCGCACACTGACTGGCCTCTACCCGCACACTGACTGGACTCTACCCACACACTGACTGGACTCTACCCACACACTGACTGGACTCTACCCACACACTGTCTGGACTCTACCAACACACTGAATGGACTCTACCCACACACTGACTGGACTCTACCGGCACACTGACTGGACTCTACCCACACACTGACTGGACTCTACCCACACACTGCCTGGCCTCTACCCGCACACTGACTGGACTCTACCCACACACTGACTGGACTCTACCCACACACTGACTGGACTCTACCCGCACACTGACTGGACTCTACCCACACACTGACTGAACTCTACCCACACACTGGACTCTACCAGCACACTGACCGTACTCTACCAACAGACTGGACTACCAACACACTGACTGGACTCTACCCACACACTGACTGGACCCTACCCACACACTGACTGGAATCTACCCACACACTGACTGGACTCTACCCGCACACTGACTGGACTCTACCCACACACTGACTGGACTCTACCCACACACTGACTGGACTCTACCCGCACACTGACTGGACTCTACCCACACACTGACTGGACTCTACCCACACACTGACTGGACTCTACCCACACACTGACTGGACTCTACCCACACACTGACTGGACTCTACCCGCACACTGACTGGACACTACCCGCACACTGACTGGACTCTACCCACACACTGACTGGACTCTACCCACACACTGACTGGACTCTACCAGCACACTGACTGGACTCTACCAGCACACTGACTGGACTCTACCAGCACACTGACTTGACTCTACCCACACACTGACTGGACTCTACCCACATACTGACTGGACTCTACCAGCACACTGACTAGACTCTACCCGCACACTGACTGGACTCTACCAGCACACTGACTGGACTCTACCAGCACACTGACTGGACTCTACCAGCACACTGACTGGACTCTACCAGCACACTGACTGGACTCTACCCACACACTGACTGGACTCTACCCACACACTGACTGGACTCTACCACACACTGACTGACTCTACCCACACACTGACTGGACTCTACCCACACACCGACTGGACTCTACCCGCACACTGACTGGACTCTACCCACACACTGACTAGACTCTACCCACACACTGACTGGACTCTACCCGCACACTGACTGGACTCTACCCACACACTGACTGGACTCTACCCACACACTGCCTGGCCTCTACCCGCACACTGACTGGACTCTACCCACACACTGACTGGACTCTACCCACACACTGACTGGACTCTACCCGCACACTGACTGGACTCTAACCACACACTGACTGGACTCTACCAGCACACTGACTGGACTCTACCAGCACACTGACTGGACTCTACCCACACACTGACTGGACTCTACCCACACACTGACTGGACTCTACCAGTACACTGACTGGACTCTACCAGCACACTGACTGGACTCTACCCACACACTGACTGGACTCTACCCACACACTGACTGGACTCTACCCACACACTGACTGGACTCTACCCACACACTGACTGGACTCTACCCACACACTGACTGGACTCTACCCACACACTGACTGGACTCTACCCACACACACTGACTGGACTCTACCCACACACTGACTGGACTCTACCCGCACACTGACTGGACTCTACCCACACACTGACTGGACTCTACCCACACACTGACTAGACTCTACCCACACACTGACTGGACTCTACCCGCACACTGACTGGACTCTACCCGCACACTGACTAGACTCTACCCACACACTGACTGGACTCTACCCGCACACTGACTAGACTCTACCCACACACTGACTGGACTCTACCCATACACTGACTGGACTCTACCCACACACACTGAATGGACTCTACCCACACACTGACTGGACTCTACCCGCACACTGACTGGACTCTACCAGCACACTGACTAGACTCTACCCACACACTGACTGGACTCTACCCACACACTGACTGGACTCTACCCGCACACTGACTGGACTCTACCCGCACACTGACTGGACTCTACCCACACACTGACTGGACTCTACCCACACACTGACTGGACTCTACCCACACACTGACTGGACTCTACCCGCACACTGACTGGATTCTACCCGCACACTGACTGGACTCTACCAGCACACTGACTGGACTCTACCCACACACTGACTGGACTCTACCAGCACACTGACTAGACTCTACCCGCACACTGACTGGACTCTACCCACACACTGACTGGACACTACCCGCACACTGACTGGACTCTACCCACACACTGACTGGACTCTACCCACACACTGACTGGACTCTACCCACACACTGACTGGCCTCTACCCGCACACTGACTGGACTCTACCCACACACTGACTGGACTCTATCCACACACTGACTGGACTCTACCCACACACTGTCTGGACTCTACCAACACACTGAATGGACTCTACCCACACACTGACTGGACTCTACCGACACACTGACTGGACTCTACCCACACACTGACTGGACTCTACCCACACACTGCCTGGCCTCTACCCGCACACTGACTGGACTCTACCCACACACTGACTGGACTCTACCCACACACTGACTGGACTCTACCCGCACACTGACTGGACTCTACCCACACACTGACTGAACTCTACCCACACACTGACTGGACTCTACCCACACACTGACTGGACTCTACCCACACACTGACTGGACTCTGCCCACACTGACTGGACTCTACCCACACACTGACTGGACTCTACCCACACACTGGACTCTACCAGCACACTGACCGTACTCTACCAACAGACTGGACTACCAACACACTGACTGGACTCTACCCACACACTGACTGGACCCTACCCACACACTGACTGGACTCTACCCACACACTGACTGGACTCTACCCACACACTGTCTGGACTCTACCCACACACTGACTGGACTCTACCCACACACTGACTGGACTCTACCCGCACACTGACTGGTCTCTACCCACACACTGGGCTCTACCCACACACTGACTGGACTCTACCCACACACTGACTAGACTCTACCCTCACACTGACTGGGCTCTACCCACACACTGACTGGCCTCTACCCACACACTGACTGGCCTCTACCCGCACACTGACTGGACTCTACCCACACACTGACTGGACTCTACCCACACACTGACTAGACTCTACCCTCATACTGACTGGACTCTACCCACACACTGACTGGACTCTACCCACACACTGACTGGACTCTACCCACACACTGACTGGACTCTACCCGCACACTGACTGGACTCTACCCACACACTGACTGAACTCTACCCACACACTGACTGGACTCTACCCACACACTGACTGGACTCTACCCACACACTGACTAGACTCTACCCACACACTGACTGGACTCTACCCGCACACTGACTGGATTCTACCCGCACACTGACTGGACTCTACCAGCACACTGACTGGACTCTACCCACACACTGACTGGACTCTACCAGCACACTGACTAGACTCTACCCGCACACTGACTGGACTCTACCCACACACTGACTGGACACTACCCGCACACTGACTGGACTCTACCCACACACTGACTGGACTCTACCCACACACTGACTGGACTCTACCCACACACTGACTGGCCTCTACCCGCACACTGACTGGACTCTACCCACACACTGACTGGACTCTACCCACACACTGACTGGACTCTACCCACACACTGTCTGGACTCTACCAACACACTGAATGGACTCTACCCACACACTGACTGGACTCTACCGACACACTGACTGGACTCTACCCACACTGACTGGACTCTACCCACACACTGCCTGGCCTCTACCCGCACACTGACTGGACTCTACCCACACACTGACTGGACTCTACCCACACACTGACTGGACTCTGCCCGACACTGACTGACTCTACCCACACACTGACTGAACTCTACCCACACACTGACTGGACTCTACCCACACACTGACTGGACTCTACCCACACACTGACTGGACTCTGCCCACACTGACTGGACTCTACCCACACACTGACTGGACTCTACCCACACACTGGACTCTACCAGCACACTGACTGGACTCTACCAACAGACTGACTACCAACACACTGACTGGACTCTACCCACACACTGACTGGACCCTACCCACACACTGACTGGACTCTACCCACACACTGACTGGACTCTACCCACACACTGTCTGGACTCTACCCACACACTGACTGGACTCTACCCACACACTGACTGGACTCTACCCGCACACTGACTGGTCTCTACCCACACACTGGGCTCTACCCACACACTGACTGGACTCTACCCACACACTGACTAGACTCTACCCTCACACTGACTGGGCTCTACCCACACACTGACTGGCCTCTACCCACACACTGACTGGCCTCTACCCGCACACTGACTGGACTCTACCCACACACTGACTGGACTCTACCCACACACTGACTAGACTCTACCCTCATACTGACTGGACTCTACCCACACACTGACTGGACTCTACCCACACACTGACTGGACTCTACCCACACACTGACTGGACTCTACCCACACACTGACTGGACTCTACCCACACTGACTGGACTCTACCCACACTGACTGGACTCTACCCACACACTGAATGGACTCTACCCACACACTGACTGGACTCTACCGACACACTGACTGGACTCTACCCACACACTGACTGGACTCTACCCACACACTGCCTGGCCTCTACCCACACACTGACTGGACTCTACCCACACACTGACTAGACTTTACCCGCACACTGGCTGGACTCTACCCACACACTGACTGGACTCTACCCACACACTGACTGGACTCTACCCACACACTGACTGGACTCTACCCACACACTGCCTGGCCTCTACCCACACACTGACTGGACTCTACCCACACACTGACTAGACTTTACCCTCATACTGACTGGACTCTACCCACACACTGACTAGTCTCTACCCACACACTGACTGGACTCTACCCACACACTGACTGAACTCTACCCGCACACTGGCTGGACTCTACCCACACACTGACTGGACTCTACCCACACACTGACTGGACTCTACCCACACACTGACTGGACTCTACCCACACACTGACTGGACTCTACCCACACACTGACTGGACTCTACCCACACACTGACTGGACTCTACCCATACACTGACTGGACTCTACCCACACACACTGAATGGACTCTACCCACACACTGACTGGACTCTACCCGCACACTGACTGGACTCTACCCACACACTGACTGAACTCTACCCACACACTGACTGGACTCTACCAGCACACTGACTGGACTCTACCCACACACTGACTGGACTCTACCCACACACTGACTGGACTCTACCCACACACTGACTGGACTCTACCCACACACTGACTGGACTCTACCCACACACTGACTGGACTCTACCCGCACACTGACTGGACACTACCCACACACTGACTCGACTCTACCCACACACTGACTAGACTTTAACCACACACTGACTGGACTCTACCAGCACACTGACTGGACTCTACCAGCACACTGACTGGACTCTACCAGCACACTGACTGGACTCTACCCACACACTGACTGGACTCTACCCACACACTGACTGGACTCTACCAGCACACTGACTGGACTCTACCAGCACACTGACTGGACTCTACCAGCACACTGACTTGACTCTACCCACACACTGACTGGACTCTACCCACACACTGACTGGACTCTACCCACACACTGACTGGACTCTACCCACACACTGACTGGACTCTACCCACACACTGACTGGACTCTACCCGCACACTGACTGGACTCTAACCCACACACTGACTGGACTCTACCCGCACACTGACTGGACTCTACCCGCACACTGACTAGACTCTACCCACACACTGACTGGACTCTGCCCGCACACTGACTAGACTCTACCCACACACTGACTGGACTCTACCCATACACTGACTGGACTCTACCCACACACACTGAATGGACTCTACCCACACACTGACTGGACTCTACCCGCACACTGACTGGACTCTACCAGCACACTGACTAGACTCTACCCGCACACTGACTGGACTCTACCCACACACTGACTGGACACTACCCGCACACTGACTGGACTCTACCCACACACTGACTGGACTCTACCCACACACTGACTGGACTCTACCCACACACTGACTGGCCTCTACCCGCACACTGACTGGACTCTACCAACACACTGACTGGACTCTATCCACACACTGACTGGACTCTACCCACACACTGTCTGGACTCTACCCACACACTGAATGGACTCTACCCACACACTGACTGGACTCTACCGACACACTGACTGGACTCTACCCACACACTGACTGGACTCTACCCACACACTGCCTGGCCTCTACCCGCACACTGACTGGACTCTACCCACACACTGACTGGACTCTACCCACACACTGACTGGACTCTACCCGCACACTGACTGGACTCTACCCACACACTGACTGAACTCTACCCACACACTGACTGGACTCTACCCACACACTGACTGGACTCTGCCCACACTGACTGGACTCTACCCACACACTGACTCGACTCTACCCACACACTGACTAGACTTTAACCACACACTGACTGGACTCTACCAGCACACTGACTGGACTCTACCAGCACACTGACTGGACTCTACCAGCACACTGACTGGACTCTACCCACACACTGACTGGACTCTACCCACACACTGACTGGACTCTACCAGCACACTGACTGGACTCTACCAGCACACTGACTGGACTCTACCAGCACACTGACTTGACTCTACCCACACACTGACTGGACTCTACCCACACACTGACTGGACTCTACCCACACACTGACTGGACTCTACCCACACACTGACTGGACTCTACCCACACACTGACTGGACTCTACCCGCACACTGACTGGACTCTAACCGCACACTGACTGGACTCTACCCGCACACTGACTGGACTCTACCCGCACACTGACTAGACTCTACCCACACACTGACTGGACTCTACCCGCACACTGACTAGACTCTACCCACACACTGACTGGACTCTACCCATACACTGACTGGACTCTACCCACACACACTGAATGGACTCTACCCACACACTGACTGGACTCTACCCGCACACTGACTGGACTCTACCAGCACACTGACTAGACTCTACCCGCACACTGACTGGACTCTACCCACACACTGACTGGACACTACCCGCACACTGACTGGACTCTACCCACACACTGACTGGACTCTACCCACACACTGACTGGACTCTACCCACACACTGACTGGCCTCTACCCGCACACTGACTGGACTCTACCAACACACTGACTGGACTCTATCCACACACTGACTGGACTCTACCCACACACTGTCTGGACTCTACCCACACACTGAATGGACTCTACCCACACACTGACTGGACTCTACCGACACACTGACTGGACTCTACCCACACACTGACTGGACTCTACCCACACACTGCCTGGCCTCTACCACACTGACTGGACTCTACCCACACACTGACTGGACTCTACCCACACACTGACTGGACTCTACCCGCACACTGACTGGACTCTACCCACACACTGACTGAACTCTACCCACACACTGACTGGACTCTACCCACACACTGACTGGACTCTGCCCACACTGACTGGACTCTACCCACACACTGACTGGACTCTACCCACACACTGGACTCTACCAGCACACTGACCGTACTCTACCAACAGACTGGACTACCAACACACTGACTGGACTCTACCCACACACTGACTGGACCCTACCCACACACTGACTGGACTCTACCCACACACTGACTGGACTCTACCCGCACACTGGCTGGACTCTACCCACACACTGACTGGACTCTACCCACACACTGACTGGACTCTACCCACACACTGACTGGACTCTACCCACACACTGACTGGTCTCTACCCACACACTGGACTCTACCCACACACTGACTGGACTCTACCCGCACACTGGCTGGACTCTACCCACACACTGACTAGACTCTACCCTCACACTGACTGGGCTCTACCCACACACTGACTGGCCTCTACCCACACACTGACTGGCCTCTACCCGCACACTGACTGGACTCTACCCACACACTGACTGGACTCTACCCACACACTGACTAGACTCTACCCTCATACTGACTGGACTCTACCCACACACTGACTGGACTCTACCCACACACTGACTGGACTCTACCCACACACTGACTGGACACTACCCACACACTGACTGGACTCTACCCACACTGACTGGACTCTACCCACACACTGAATGGACTCTACCCACACACTGAATGGACACTACCCACACACTGACTGGACTCTACCCACACTGACTGGACTCTACCCGCACACTGAATGGACTCTACCCACACACTGACTGGACTCTACCGACACACTGACTGGACTCTACCCACACACTGACTGGACTCTACCCACACACTGCCTGGCCTCTACCCACACACTGACTGGACTCTACCCACACACTGACTAGACTTTACCCTCATACTGACTGGACTCTACCCACACACTGACTAGACTCTACCCACACACTGACTGGACTCTACCCACACACTGACTGAACTCTACCCGCACACTGGCTGGACTCTACCCACACACTGACTGGACTCTACCCACACACTGACTGGACTCTACCCACACACTGACTGGACTCTACCCGCACACTGACTGGTCTCTACCCACACACTGGACTCTACCCACACACTGACTGGACTCTACCCGCACACTGGCTGGACTCTACCCACACTGGCTGGACTCTACCCACACACTGACTAGACTCTACCTCACACTGACTGGGCTCTACCCACACACTGACTGGCCTCTACCCACACACTGACTGGCCTCTACCCACACACTGACTGGACTCTACCCACACACTGACTGGACTCTACCCACACACTGACTAGACTCTACCAGCATACACTGGACTCTACCCACACACTGACTGGACTCTACCACACACTGACTGGACTCTACCCACACACTGACTGGACACTACCCACACACTGACTGGACTCTACCCACACACTGGACTCTACCAGCACACTGACCGTACTCTACCCACAGACTGGACTACCAACACACTGACTGGACTCTACCCACACACTGACTGGACCCTACCCTCACACTGACTGGGCTCTACCCACACTCTGACTGGACTCTACCCACACACTGACTGGACTCTACCCACACACTGACTGGACTCTACCCACACACTGACTGGACACTACCCACACACTGGACTCTAGCAGCACACTGACTGTACTCTACCCACAGACTGGACTACCAACACACTGACTGGACTCTACCCACACACTGACTGGACCCTACCCACACACTGACTGGACTCTACCCACACACTGACTGGACTCTACCCACACACTGGCTGGACTCTACCCACACACTGACTGGACTCTACCCACACACTGACTGGACTCTACCCACACACTGACTGGACTCTACCCACACACTGGACTCTACCCACACACACTGACTGGACTCTACCAGCACACTGACTGGACTCTACCCACACACTGACTGGACTCTACCCACACACTGACTAGACTCTACCCTCACACTGACTGGGCTCTACCCACACACTGACTGGACTCTACCCACACACTGACTGGACTCTACCCACACACTGACTGGACTCTACCACACACTGACTGGACTCTACCCACACACTGACTGGACTCTACCCACATACTGACTGGGCTCTACCCACACACTGACTGGACTCTACCCACACACTGACTGGATTCTACCCACACACTGACTGGACTCTACCCACACACACTGACTGGACTCTACCCACACACTGACTGGACTCTACCCACACACTGACTGGACTCTACCCACACACACTGACTGGATTCCACCCACACACTGACTGGACTCTACCCACACACACTGACTGGACTCTACCCACACACTGACTGGGCTCTACCCACACACTGACTGGACTCTACCCACACACTGACTGGATTCTACCCACACACTGACTGGCCTCTACCCACACACTGACTGGACTCTACCCACACTGACTGGACTCTACCCACACACACTGACTGGACTCTACCCTCACACTGTATATAACCATGTTATTACCTGGTACTCCCTGTATATAACCATGTTATTACCTGGTACTCCCTGTATATAACCATGTTATTAGCTGGTACTCCCTGTATATAACCATGTTATTACCTGGTACTCTCTGTATATAGCCATGTTATTACCTGGTACTCCCTGTATATAGTACTGTTATTACCTCCCTGTATATAGCCATGTTATTACATGGTACTCCCTGTATATAGCCATGTTATTACCTGGTGCTCCCTGTATATAGCCATGTTATTACCTGGTACTTCCTGTATATAGCCATGTTATTACCTGGTACTTCCTGTATATAACCATGTTATTACCTGGTACTCCCTGTATATAACCATGTTATTACCTGGTACTCCCTGTATATAACCATGATATTACCTGGTACTCCCTGTATGTAGCCAAGTTATTACCTGGTACTCCCTGTATATAACCATGTTATTACCTGGTACTCCCTGTATATAGCCATGTTATTACCTGGTACTTCTGTAATATAACTGTTGTCTATAGTAACTTCCTGTATATAACCATGTTATTACCTGGTACTCCCTATATATAACCATGTTATTACCTGGTACTTCCTGTATATAGCCATGTTACTACCTCCTGTATGTAAC
>NC_088401.1:2441412-2521014 GCF_034236695.1 Oncorhynchus nerka | reverse complement strand
TGGTTATATACAGGACGCACCAGGCAGTAACATGGTTATATACAGGAAGTACCAGGTAATAACATGGCTATATACAGAGTACCAGGTAATAACATGGTTATATACAGGGAGTAACAGGTAATAACATGGTTATACAGTGAAGTACAGGTAATAACATGGCTATATACAGGAAGTACCAGGTAATAACATGGTTATATACAGGAAGTACCAGGTAGTAACATGGTTATATACAGGAAGTACCAGGTAATAACATGGCTATATACAGGAGTACCAGGTCATATCGCTCATGGTTATATACAGAGAGTACCAGGTAACAACATGGTTATATACACGGGAGGGAGTACTAGTAATAACATGGTTATATACAGGAAGTACCAGGTAACACATGGTTATATACAGGAAGTACCAGGTAATAACATGGCTATATACAGGAAGTACCAGGTATGCATAGCTATATACAGGAGCACCAGGTAATAACACTATATACAGGAGTACCAGGTAATAACATGGCTATATACAGGGAGGTAATAACATGGCTATATACAGGGAGTACCAGGTAATAACATGGCTATATACAGGGAGGTAATAACATTACTATATACAGGGAGTACCAGGTAATAACATGGCTATATACAGGAGTACCAGGTAATAACATGGTTATATACAGGAGTACCAGCTAATAACATGGTTATATACAGGAGGTACCAGGTAATAACATGGTTATATACAGAAGTACCAGGTAATAACATGGCAATATACAGGACGTACCAGGTAATAACATGGCTATATACAGGGAGT
Organism: Oncorhynchus nerka; assembly: GCF_034236695.1. NCBI lineage: Eukaryota > Metazoa > Chordata > Actinopteri > Salmoniformes > Salmonidae > Oncorhynchus > Oncorhynchus nerka. The sequence continues at coordinate 2,520,216 of NC_088401.1, read as the reverse complement.
ACCAGGTAATAACATGGTTATATACAGGAAGTACCAGGTAATAACATGGCTATATACAGGGAGTACCAGGTAATAACATGGTTATATACAGGGAGTACCAGGTAATAACATGGCTATATACAGGGAGTACCAGGTAATAACATGGTTATATACAGGAAGTACCAGGTAATAACATGGTTATATACAGGGAGTACCAGGTAATAACATGGCTATATACAGGAGTACTAGGTAATAACATGGTTATATACAGGCAGGTAACAACATGGCTATATACAGGAGTACCAGGTAATAACATGGTTATATACAGGAGGTAATAACATGGCTATATACAGGAAGTACCAGGTAATAACATGGTTATATACAGGAGCACTTCAGTAATAACATGGTTATATACAGTGAAGTAATTAGGTAATAACATGGTTATATACAGGAAGTACCAGGTAATAACATGGCTATATACAGACGACTCAGGTAATACATGGCTATATACAGGAGTACTATGGTAAATAACATGGTTATATACAGGAGTACCAGGTAATAACATGGTTATATATAGTACCAGGTAATAACATGTTATATACAGGAGTACCAGGTAATAACATGGTTATATTACAGGAAGTACCAGGTAATAACATGGTTATATACAGGACGCACTAGGCAGTAACATGGTTATATACAGGAAGTACCAGGTAATAACATGGCTATATAGAGGAGTACAGTAATAACATGGTTATATACAGGAGTACCCAGGTAATAACATGGTTATATACAGGAAGCAATTAAAATCACATGGCTATATACAGGAAGTACCAGGTAATAACATGGTTATATACAGGAAGTACCAGGTAGTAACATGGTTATATACAGAAGTACCAGGTAATAACATGGCTATATACAGGAGTACCATACATCATGGTTATATACAGAGAGTACCAGGTAATAACATGGTTATATACAGGAGGGAGTGACCAGGTAATAAACATGGTTATATACAGGAAGTACCAGGTAATAACATGGTTATATACAGGAAGTACCAGGTAATAACATGGCTTATATACAGGAAGTACCAGGTAACAACATGGCTATATACAGGAGCACCAGGTAATAACATGGCTATATTAGGAGTACCAGGTAATAACATGGCTATATATGGAGGTAATAACATGGCTATATACAGGAGTACCAGGTAATAACATGGCTATATACAGGGATAATAACATTATTATATACAGAGTACCAGGTAATAACATGGTTATATACAGGAGTACCAGGTAATAACATGGTTATATACAGGAGTACAGGTAATAACATGGTTATATATGGAGTACCAGCTAATAACATGGTTATATACAGGAGTACCAGGTAATAACATGGTTATATACAGGAAGCACCAGGTAATAACATGGCAATATACAGGACTTGCACCAGGTAATAACATGGCTATAGGAGTACCAGGTAATAACATGGTTATATACAGGAAGTACCAGGTAATAACATGGCTATATACAGGAGTACCAGGTCATATCACATGGTTATATACAGAGAGTACCAGGCACAACATGGTTATACAGGAGGAGCACCAGGTAATAACATGGTTATATACAGGAAGCACCAGGTAATAACATGGTTTATATTACAGGAAGCACCAGGCACAACATGGCTATATACAGGAAGTACCAGGTAATAACATGGCTATATTAGGAGCACCAGGTGGCATAACATGGCTATATTAGGAGCACCAGGTAATAACATGGCTATATTATGATAAGTAACAACACTTAATATACACAGGAGCACCAGGTAATAACATGGCTATATACAGGGAGGTAATAACATTACTATATACAGGAGCCCAGGTAACATGGCTATATACAGGAGTCACCAGGCAATAACATGGTTATATACAGGAGCACCAGGTAATAACATTTATATATACAGGAGTACCAGCCAATAACATGGTTATATACAGGGAGTACCAGGTAATAACATGGTTATATACAGGAAGTACCAGGTAATAACATGGCAACATACAGGACGTACCAGGCAATAACATGGCTTATACAGGAGTACCAGGTAATAACATGGTTATATACAGGAAGCACCAGGTAATAACATGGCTATATACAGGAGTACCAGGTACAAACATGGTTATATACAGGAGTACCAGGTAATAACATGGCTATATACAGGAGCACCAGGTAATAACATGGCTATATACAGGAGTACCAGGTATAACATGGTTGTATACAGGAGCACCAGGTAACAACATGGCTATATAATGGGAGCACCAGGTAACAACACGGTTTACATATACAGGAAGTACCAGGTAATAACATGCTATATACAGGAAGTACCAGGTAATAACATGGTTATATACAGGAAGTACCAGGTAAACACGGTTATATACAGGAAGCAATTGTAATAACATGCTTATATACAGGAAGCACCAGGTAATAAACATGGTTATATACAGGAAGTAACCAGGTAACAAGGCTATATACAGACGCACCAGGCAATAACATGGCTACATACAGGAGTACCAGGTAATAACATGGTTATATACAGGAGACGGTAATAACATGGTTATACAGGAAGTACCAGGTAATAACATAGTTATATACTAGGAGGTAATAACATGGCCATATACAGGAAGCACCAGGCAAACATTTTACACAGGAGGTACAACATGGCTATATACAGGAAGTACCAGGCAATAACAACATGGTTATATACAGGGAGTACCCAGGTAATAACATGGTTATATACAGGAAGCAATTCAGGTAATAACATGGTTATATACAGGAAGCACCAGGTAATAACAAGGCTATACAGGATCTAATTCAGGTAATAACATGCATTATATACAGGAGCACCAGGTAATAACATGGTTATATACAGGAGTACCAGGCAATAACATGGTTATATACAGGAAGTACCAGGTAATAACATAGTTATATACAGGAAGTACCAGGTAATAATCCCGCTACATACAGGAGTACCAGGTAATATCATGGTTATATACAGAGTACCATGTAATAACATGGTTATATTAGAAGTCTCAGGCAATAACATGGTTATATACAGGAAGCACCAGGTAACAACATGGCTATATTATGGTGACTTAATTTGTGTAATAACATGGCATATATTACAGGAGCACCAGGTACATATTAATACAGGAGTACCAGGTAATAACATGGTTATATACAGGTAGTACCAGGTAATAACATGGTTATATACAGGGAGTAACCAGGCACAACATTATTATATACAGGAAGCACCAGGCAATAACATGGTTATATACAGGACGCACCAGGCAGTAAACATGGTTATATTAGGAAGCACCAGGTATCAACATGGTTATATGAGGAGCACCAGGTAATAACTGGTTATATACAGGGAGTACCAGGTAATAACATGGTTATATACAGGAAGTAAGGTAATCACATGGCTATATACAGGAAGCACCAGGTAATAACATGGTTATATACAGGAAGTACCAGGTGGTGTGGTTGTTACAGGAAGCACCAGGTAATAACATGGCTATATACAGGAGTACCAGGTCATATCATGGTTATATACAGAGAGTACCCAGGTACACAACATGGTTATATACAGGGAGGGAGTACCAGGTAATAACATGGTTATATACAGGAAGCACCAGGTAATAACATGAAGAGATACAGGAAGCACCAGGTAACAACATGGCTATATACAGAAGTACCAGGTAATAACATGGTTATATACAGGAGCAATCCAGGTAATAACATGGCTATATACAGGAGTACCAGGTAATAACATGGCTATATACAGGGAGGTAATAACATTTGGCTATATACAGGAGCAATTACAGGTAATAACATGGCTATATACAGGAGTGTAATAACATTACTATATAGAGGAAAAGCAGGTACAACATGGCTATATACAGGGAGTACCAGGCAACATGGTTATATACAGGAGTACCAGGTAATAACATGGTTATATACAGGAGTACCAGCTAATAACATGGTTATATACAGGAGTACCAGGTAATAACATGGTTATATACAGGAAGCCCAGGTAACAACATGGCAACATACAGGACGCACCAGGTAATAACATGGCTATATACAGGAGCACCAGGTAATAACATGGTTATATACAGGAAGTACCAGGTAATAACATGGCTATATACAGGAGCACCAGGTAACAACATTATATACAGGAGTGCACCAGGTAATAACACGGCCATATTGGTGAGTACCAGGTAATAACATTATATACAGGAGTAACCAGGCAATAACATGGTTGCATACAGGAGCACCAGGTAATAACATGGCTATATACAGGAGTACCAGGTAATAACATGGTTATATACAGGAAGCACCAGGTAACAACATGCCATATTACAGGAAGCACCAGGTAACAACATGGTTATATGCAGGAAGCACCAGGTAGTAACATGGTTATATACAGGTAGCACCAGGTAATAACATGCTTATATACAGGAAGCACCAGGTAATAACATGGTTATATACAGGAAGTACCAGGTAACAACAAGGCTATATACAGGACGCACCAGGTAATAACATGGCTATATACAGGGGAGAGCACCAGGTAACAACATGGTTATATACAGGAGTACCAGGTAATAACATGGTTATATACAGGAAGCACCAGGTAACAACATAGTTATATACAGGAGGTAATAACATGGCTATATACAGGAAGCACCAGGTAATAACATGGTTATATACAGGAGGTAATAACATGATTATATACAGGAAGCACCAGGCAACAACATGGTTATATACAGGAGCACCAGGTAATAACATGGTTATATACAGGAAGCACCAGGTAATAACATGGTTATATACAGGAAGTACCAGGTAATAACAAGGCCATATTACAGGACGTACCATAATAACATGGTTATATACAGGAGTACCAGGTAATAACATGGTTATATACAGGAGCACCAGGTAATAACATGGTTATATACAGGAAGTACCAGGTAATAACATAGTTATATACAGGAAGCAATTGCCAGGTAATAACTTGGCTACATACAGGAGTACCAGGTAATATCATGGTTATATACAGGAGTACCATGTAATAACATGGTTATATACAGGAGTACCAGGTAATAAATGGTTATATACAGGGAGTACCAGGTAATAACATGGTTATATACAGGAAGTACCAGGTAACAACATGGCTATATACAGGAAGCACCAGGTAATAACATGGTTATATACAGGAAGCACCAGTAATAACATGGCTATACACAGGAAGCACCAGGTAATAACATGCTTATATTACAGGAAGCCACCAGGTAATAACATGGTTATATACAGGAAGCACCAGGTAGTAACATGGTTATATTACAGGAAGCAACCAGCCATCAACATGGCTATATACAGGGAGTACCAGGTAATAACATGGTTATATACAGGAGTACCAGGTAATAACTTGGCTACATACAGGAGCACCAGGTAATATCATGGTTATATACAGAGAGTACCAGGTAATAACATGGTTATATACAGGAGGGAGTACCAGGTAATAACATGGTTATATACAGGAAGTACCAGGTAACAACATGGTTATATACAGGAAGTACCAGGTAACAACATGGCTATATACACAGGAGGTAACATGGCTATATACAGGAAGCACCAGGTAATAACATGGCTATATACAGGGAGTACCTCAGGTAATAACATGGCTATATACAGGAGGTACAACATGGCTATATACAGGAGTACCAGGTAATAACATGGCTATATACAGGAGGTAATAACATTACTATATACAGGGAGTACCTCAGGTAATAACATGGCGTATACAGGAGTACCAGGTAATAACATGGTTATATACAGAGTACCAGCTAATAACATGGTTATATACAGGGAGTACCAGGTAATAACATGGTTATATACAGGAAGTACCAGGTAACATGGCAAATATACAGGACGCAATTCAGGTAATAACATGGCTATATTACAGGAGTAAATTGGCACAACATGGTTATATACAGGAAGCACCAGGTAATAACATTTATATACAGGAGTACCAGGTAATAACATGGTTATATTAATAGAGCACCAGGCACAACATGGCTACATACAGGAGCACCAGGTAATAACATGGCTATATACAGGAGTACCAGGTAATAACATGGTTGTATACAGGAGTACCAGGTAATAACATGGCCATATACAGGGAGTACCAGGTAATAACATGGTTATATACAGGGAGCAATAACACGGCTATACAGAAGTACCAGGCACAACATTCATATACAGGAGTGTATAACATGGCTATATACAGAAGCACCAGGCAATAACATGGTTATATACAGGAGATAACCAGGCAACAACACGGTTATACACAGGAAGCACCAGGTAATAACATGGTTATATACAGGAAGCACCAGGTAAATAACAAGGCTACATACAGGGACGCACCAGGTAATAACATGGCTATATACAGGAGTACCAGGTAATAACATGGTTTATATACAGGAGCACCAGGTAATAACATGGTTATATACAGGAAGCACCATAACAACATAGTTATATACAGGAAGCACCAGGTAATAACTTGGCTACATACAGGAGTACCAGGTAATATCATGGTTATATACAGGGAGTACCAGGTAATAACATGGTTATATACAGGAAGTACCAGGTAACAACATGGTTATATACAGGAGTAAATTAGGTAATAACATGGTTATATACAGGGAGTACCAGGTAATAACATGGTTATATACAGGAAGTACCAGGTAATAACATGGACTATATACAGGTACCAGGTAAACATGGCTATATACAGGAAGCACCAGGTAATAACATGGTCATATACAGGAGCACCAGGCAGCAACATTGGCTATATACAGGAGGTAATAACATTACTATATACAGGAGTACCAGGTAATAACATTGGCTATATACAGGAGCACCAGGTAATAACATGGTCATATACAGGAAAGTACCAGCTAATAACATGTTATATACCAGGAGCAACCAGGTAATAAATATGGTTATATACAGGAAGTACCAGGTAATAACATGGTCTATATACAGACTAATTGGTAATACATGGCTATATACAGGAGTACCAGGGTAATAACATGGTTATATACAGGAAGGTAATAACATGGCTTACATACAGGAAGTACCAGGTATAACATGGTTATATACAGAGAGGTAATAACATGCTATATACAGGAAGTACCAGGTAATAACATGGCTATATACAGGAGTACAAGGTAATAACATGGTCATATACAGGAGTACCAGCTAATAACATGGTTATACACAGGGAGTACCAGGTAACAACATGGTTATATACACAGGAAGCACCAGGTAACAACATGGCTATATACAGGAAGCACCAGGTAATAACATGGCTATATTACAGGAGCAATCCAGGCAATAACATGGCTATATACAGGAGCACCAGGTAATAACATGGCTATACAGGAGGTAATAACATTACATACAGGAGTACCAGGTAATAACATGGCTATATACAGGAAGTACCAGGTAATAACATGGTTATATAGAGGGAGTACCAGGTAATAACATGGTTATATACAGGAGGCAATAACAGGTAATAACATTGCTATATACAGGAAGTACCAGGTACAACATGGTTATATACAGGAGTACCAGGTAATAACATGGTTATATACAGGAAGTACCAGGTAATAACATAGTTATATACAGGAAGCAACCAGGTAATAACATGGCACCAGGTAACATATACAGGGAGTAAAACACACATATTAGGTAATAACATGGTTATATTACAGGAGTACCAGGTAATAACTTGGCTACATACAGGAGTACCAGGTAACATCATGGTTATATACAGGGGAGTACCAGGTAACAACATGGTTATATACAGGGAGTACCAGGTAATAACATGGTTATATACAGGAGTACCAGGTAACATGGCTATATACAGGGAGGTAATAACATCATCTATATACAGGAGCACCAGATAAAACATGGTTATATACAGGAGTACCAGGCAATAACATGGTTATATACAGGAGTACCAGCCAACAACATGGTTATTATATAAGGAGCACCAGGTAATAACATGGTTATATACAGGAAGCACCAGGTATCAACATGGCTATATACAGGACGTACCAGGTAATAACATACATATACAGGAGCACCAGGTAACAACATGGTTATATACAGGAAGCACCAGGTAATAACATGGCTATATACAGGAGTGCCAGGTAATAACATTTATATACAGGAGTACCAGGTAATAACATGGTTATATACAGGAGTACCAGGTAACAACATATACAGGAGGCACCAGGTAATAACATGGTTAGAATTGGGAAAGTACCAGGTAATAACATGGTTACATACAGGGAGTACCAGGTAACAACATGGCCATATATAGGAGAAGATAATAACATGGTTATATACAGGAAGTACAATAACATAGTTATATACAGGAGCAAGTAATAACATGGCTATATACAGGGGGCACCAGGTAATAACATGGTTATATACAGGAGTACCAGGTAATAAACATGGTTATATACAGAGGTACCAGGTAATAACATGGCTATATACATGAGTACCAGGGTAACATGGTTATATACAGGAGGTAATAACATGGCTATATACAGGAAGTACCAGGTAACAACATGGTTATATATAGGAGTACCATGTGCACAACATGGTTTATATACAGGAAGTACTAGGCAATAACATAGTTATATACAGAAGTACCAGGTAATAACATGGCTATATACAGGAGCACCAGGCAACAACATGGTTATATACAGGAGCACCAGGTAACAACATGGCACATTACAGGAGTACCAGGTAATATCATGGTTATATACAGGAAGCACCAGGCACAACATGGTTATATACAGGAGTACCAGGTAATAACATGGTTATATACAGGAAGCACCAGGTAATAACATGGCTATATACAGGAAGCACCAGGTAATAACATGGCTATATACAGGAGCAACCAGGTAATAACATGAATATTAGGAGTACCATGTAATAACACATATACAGGGAGGTAATAACAGTACTATATACAGGAGCACCAGGTAATAACATGGCTATATACAGAGAGTACCAGGTAATAACATGGTTATATACAGGAGTACCAGCACAACATGGTTATATACAGGAGTACCAGGTAATAACATGGTTATATACAGGAGAGTACCAGGTAATAACATGGTTATATACAGTGTGAGGGTAGAGTCCAGTCAGTGTGTGTGGGTAGAGTCCAGTCAGTGTGGGGTAGAGTCCAGTCAGTGTGTGTGGGTAGAGGCCAGTCAGTGTGTGGGTAGAATCCAGTCAGTGTGTGGGTAGAGTCCAGTCAGTGTGTGGGTAGAGCCCAGTCAGTGTGTGGGTAGAGTCCAGTCAGTGTGTGGGTAGAGTCCAGTCAGTGTGTGGGTGGAATCCAGTCAGTGTGTGTGGGTAGAGTCCAGTCAGTGTGTGGGCAGAGTCCAGTCAGTGTGGGTAGAGTCCAGTCAGTGTGTGGGGGTAGAGTCCAGTCAGTGTGTGGGTAGAATCCAGTCAGTGTGTGGGTAGAGTCCAGTCAGTGTGGGGTAGAGCCCAGTCAGTATGTGGTGTGAGTCCAGTCAGTGTGGGTAGAGTCCAGTCAGTGTGGTGGTGAGTCCAGTCAGTGTGTGGGTAGAGTCCAGTCAGTGTGTGGGTAGAGTCCAGTCAGTGTGGGTAGAGCCCAGTCAGTGTGAGGGTAGAGTCTAGTCATGTGGGTAGAGTCCAGTCAGTGTGGGTAGAGTCCAGTGTGCTGGGTAGAGTCCAGTCAGTGTGTGTGGGTAGAGTCCAGTGTGTGGGTAGAGTCCAGTCAGTGTGGGTAGAGTCCAGTCAGTGTGTGGTAGAGTCCAGCCAGTGTGTGGGTAGAGTCCTAGCCAGTGTGTGGGTAGAGTCCAGTCAGTGTGGGTAGAGTCCAGTCAGTGTGTGTAGGGTCCAGTCAGTGGCAGAGTCCAGTCAGTGTTGCAGTCCAGTCTGTAGAGTACAGTCAGTGTGGCTTAGAGTTCATATAGTGTCTGTCAGTGTGCAGAGTCCAGTCAGTGTGTGGGTAGAGTCCAAGTCAGTGCAGAGTCCAGAGGTGTGGGTAGGAGCTCAGCTGCGAGGGGAAGTCCAGTCAGTGTGTGGGTAGAGTCCAGTCAGTGTTGGTAGTCCAGTCTGTAAGAGTACGGTCAGTGCGCTGGTAGAGCCAGCGCGGGTTCAGTCAGCGTGCGGGCAGTGTCCAGTCAGTGTGGGTAGGAGTCCAAACAGCGCGGCAGCAGCGTGCGTAGAGTCCAGTCAGGCATGAGTGGCAGAGTCCAGTCAGTGCGTGGGTAGGAGTCCAGCCAGCGCGGGCAGATCTCAGTCAGCGCGCGGTAGCCGTCAGCGGGTAGAGGCCGTCAGCAGTAGAGCCCACAGCGAGGCAGATCTGTCAGTGCGGCAGTCCAGCCAGCGCGGCAGTATTCAGCCAGTGCGCGGTAGAGTCCAGCGCGGCAGATCTCGCGGCAGAGAGTCAGCGGTAGTGGGTATCTGCGTGCGGCAGAGTCCAGTCAGCGCGGGTAGGGATTCAATAGTGCGCGAGTAGATTCAATAAAACAGCGCGCGGTAGTGTGGGCAGATCCAGCCAGCATGAGGCAAAGTCTAAATAAAGTGTGGTAGATCCAGCCAGCAAGTAGATATTGTGGCAGCGTGCGGGTGCGCAGAGTCCAGTCAGTGTAAATGGGCATTAGCCAGTGTGCGGGCAGAGTCCATCCAGCGCATGGTAGAGTCCAGTCAGCAGAGTCCGTTTCAGCGTGCGGCAGCAAGGGTGCGGCAGATCCATCCAGTGTGCGGGCAGAGTCAGTGGGTAGAGTCCAGTCAGCGGCAGTGTCCAGTCAGTGGTAGATCCAAACAGCGTGCAGTAGATCCAGTCAGCGTGGGTCCAGAACAGCAGAGTAGAGTCAGCGCGGGTGAGATCCAGTCAGTGTACAGTCAGCATCAGCGTGCATAGATTACCGCGCAGCAGAGCCTGTGCCAGCGAGGGCAGATTCAGTCGGGCGCGCGTGGGCAGAGTCCGCGCCAGCGCGCGGCAGATCCAGTCAGCGCGGTAGATCCGCGCAGAGACTGCAGCGCGCGGTAGAGTCCAGGTCAGCGTGCGGTATTCAGTCAGCGCGCGGTAGATCCAGCCGCGTGCGGGCAGAGCCAGTGCGCGGCAGAGTCCAGCCAGCGTGCGGGCAGAGTCCAGCTCAGCGTGCGGGTGGGGTCCATCAGTGTGCGGGCAGATCTCAGCCAGCGTCAGCAGTCCGTCCGCCAAGGAGTATCGCGTCCAGCGTGTGCGGGTATCCGTCAGTGTGTGCAGATCCAGTCAGTGTAATAGATCCAGTCAGTGCGGGTAGAGTCCAGTCAGTGCGGCAGATTCAGTCAGCGCAGTGGGCAGATCCAGGCGGCAGAGTCCAGCCGCGCAGGCAGAGTCCAGTCAGCGTGCGGGCAGTATCCGTCAGCGCGCGGCAGAGCGCCGCAAACAGTGCGGGGTAGAGTCCACGCGTGTCGGGCAGTCCAGTCAGCGTGCGGGCAGATCCATTCAGCAGTATCCAGAAGGGTGATCGTGCGGGATAGATCCGTCAGCGCCAGTATCCAGTGCGGTAGAAGCCGCGTGGGCAGACGTCAGCGTGGGTAGATTCAGCCAGGCGCGGTATCAGTGTGCCATCAGTGCGCGGCAGATTCCAGTCAGCGTGCCGGTAGAGTCCAGTCGGCGTGTCAGTGCGTGGCAGCATCCATTCAGCGGGCGAGACCAGCGCAGGACGTCAGCGCGGGCAGAAGGTCAGTGCGGCATCCAGTCAGCGCGGAGTTCAGTCAGTGCGCGGTAGATTCGTCAGTGCGCGGTAGGACTAGCCAGGCGCAAGGTTAGAGTCCAGGTCAGCGCAAGCGGCAGACAGCGTGCGGGCAGAGTCCAGTCATGCGTGGGTAGAGTCCAGTCAGTGCGGGTAGAGTCCAGTCAGTGCGGGTAGAGTCCAGTCATGCGCGGGTATCAGTAATAGAGCCCAGCCGAGTCCAGCCCAGTGTGGTGATAGTCGTGTGGGTAGATTCAGTCAGTGTGCTGCATCCAGTCAGCGTGCCAGAGCCAGCCAGCGTGCTGGTATTCAGCCAGGCGGCCAGTCTAGTGCCAGTGCGGGTAGAGTCGACAGCGTGGGCAGAGTCCAGTCAGCGCGGGCAGATGCGTGAACGGGGCAGAGTCAGCAGGGTAGAGCCCAGCGTGCGGGCAGAGTCCAGCGTAGCGTGCGGCGACCAGTCAGCGTGCAGCAGAGCCCAGTGAATGCGGGCAGATCAGTGTAGTCCAGTCAGCGCGCGGGCAGAGGCCAGGAACGTGTGGCAGAGTCCAGTCAGTAGCCCAGGAACGTGCGGGCAGAGTCCAGCAGCAGTGAACGTGCGGGCAGACCATTCAGCGGCAGAGTCCACAGTGCGGGTAGGAGAGTCCAGTCGATTGGCAGTCCAGTCACGTGCGGGCAGAGTCCATGCGCCCAGTGAACGGGCAGAGTCAGCAGTGCGGGTAGAGTCCAGTGAACGTGCGGGGCAGATCCGTCATAAGCGTCCAGTCTGCGAACGTGCGGGTAGAGTCCAGCAGCGTAGGCTCTGTGGGTGAACAGAAGAGTCCAGTCAGTGAACGCGGGCCAGCCAGCGTGCGCCCATTCAGTGCGGGCAGAGGCCAGCACGGCAGAGTCCGTACAGCGGCACTAGTCAGCGCGGTATCCAGTCAGCGCGCGGAGTGGTAGAGTCCAGTCAGTGCGGCATCCAGTCAGCAGCGGCCAGAGTCCAGTCAGTGCGCGGTAGAGTCCAGCCAGCGTGTGGGTAGAGTCCAGTCAGTGTGTGGGTAGAGTCCAGTCAGTGTGCGGGTAGAGTCCAGCCAGCGTGGGTAGAGTTTCAGCCGCGTGCGGGTAGAGTCGTCAGTGCGTTGGTGAGCCAGTCAAAGTGCTGGTAGAGTCCAGTCAGTGTGCTGGTAGAGTCCAGTCAGTGCGGGTAGAGTCCAGTCAGTGTAGAGTTCAGTCAGTGTGCGGTAGAGTCCAGTCAGTGCGCTGGGTAGAGTCCAGTCAGTGCTGGTAGGAGTCCAGCCGCGTGCGGTTGCTCCACAGTGCGGCAGAGTCGAAACAGCGTTGTGTCAGTGTGCGGTAGGAGTCCAGTCAGTGTGTAGAGTCCAGCAGTATCCTAGAGTTCAGTCAGTGTGCGGGTAGAGGTCCAGTCAGTGCAGTAGAGTCCAAGGCGTGCTGGTAGAGTCCAGTCAGCGCGGGTATTCAGTCAAAGTGCAGTAGAGTCCAGGCTCAGCGGTAGAGTCCAGTCAGCGTGCGCAGAGTCCATCTCAGCGTAAAAAGTAGATCCAGTCAGCGTATGGGTAGAGCCCAGTCAGTGCGTGGGTAGAGTCCGTCAAGTGCGTGGGTAGAGCTTCCAGCCAGTGCGGCAGAGCCAGTCAGCGTGCGGTAGATCCAGTCAGCGTGCGGGTAGAGTCCAGCCGCGGGTAGAGTCCAGCCAGCGCGCCGCAGAAGAGTTCAGCGCGTGCGGGTAGAGTCCAGTCATCCAGTCAGGCAGCGAGTCAGTGCGTGGGTAGAGCCCAGTCAGCAGAGGCCAGCAGCGTAAACAGTCAGCGTGCGGGTGAATCCAGTCAGCGTGCGGCAGAGTCCAGCCGCGTGCGGGCAGAGTCCGTGCCAGCAGCGGCAATCTGTCAGTGCGGTAGAGTCCAGTCAGGCGCGGGCAGAGGCCAGGCAGCGTGCGGGCAGAGTCCAGCCAGCGTGTAAGTAGAGGCCCAGTCAGTGTGTCGGTAGAGTCCAGGTCAGCGCGGCAGATCCATCCAGCGTGCGGGCAGAGTTCAGTCAGTGCAAGGTATCCAGGTCATGGGTAGAGCCAGTCAGTGCGTGGTAGAGCCAGCCAGCGCGGCAGGAGTCCGTGCGTGCGGGTGAGAGTCCAGTCAGCGTGCGGGTAGAGTCCAGGGTAGTGCGAGGCCAGTCAGCGTGCGAGAGGCCAGTGCAGGCAGAGTTCAGCCAGCGTGAGGGCAGAGTCTGCCGCGTGGGCAGATCCAGCCGCGCGGGCATAGTGCGGGGTGAGACCAGCCGCGCGGTATCCAGTCAGTGCGGGTAGAGTCCAGTCAGTGCGCGGTGAGTCCAGATATGCGGCATAGTGCGTAAGGCATCATCAGGGTATCCAGCCAGTGCGTTGGCAGTCCAGTCCGCTGGTAGAGCCAGTCAGGCGTGCAGAGTCCAGTGCGGCAGGGATCAGTCAGTGCGGGCAGAGTCCAGTCGCAGTGCGCAGAGTGAGTCAGCGTGCGGGTAGATCCAGAAACAGCGTGCGGGCAGAGTCCAGTCAGCGCGGGCAGATCCAGTCAGTGATGCGGGTAGATCCAGTCAGCGTGCGGGTCCAGCTTCAGTGTGGGCAGATCTCGTCAGTGCGGGGTGAGATCCAGTCAGCGTGCGGGAGGCCAGGCAGCGTGCGGGGAGTCCGCCAGTGCGCGGGCAGATCCAGCCAGCGTCGGTAGATCCAGCAGTGCGGGCAGATCCAGCTCAGAGTGCGGGCAGAGTCCAGTCAGCGTGCGACAGATTCAACCAGCAGGGTGATCCAGCCAGCGTGGTAGAGGCAGATCAGCGTGCGGGCAGAGTCCAGTCAGCGTGCGGGTAGATCCACAGCGTGCGGGCAGATCCAGTCAGCGTGCGGTAGAGTCAGCGCTGCACCCAGTCAGCGTGCTTGGTATTCAAACAGGCAGAGCTGTCAGCTGGTAGATTCAGTGCTGGCATAGTCATAGCGGTAGGACCACGCGCGGGTAGAGCCCAGTCAGTGTGGGTAGGAGTCCAGTCAGTGTGCGGGCAGAGTCCAGTCAGTGCGGGCAGAGTTCGTCAGCGTGCGTGGGTAGGGACCAGTCAAAGCGGTAGAGTCCGTCAGCGTGCGGGTAGAGTCCAGTCATGCGCGGGCAGAGTCCAAACAGCGTGTAGAGTCCAGTCAGTATTTATGGCAGAGTCTGTCAGCGTGCGGGCAGGAGTCCAGCCAGCGTGCGGGTAGACCAGTCAGCGCTGGGAGGCCAGTCAGCGTGCAGCAGGAGGCCAGTCAGCGTGCGGTAGAGCCCAGTCAGCGAGGCAGAGCCCGCGGTAGAGTCCACAGGCGTGCGGCAGAGAAGTGCGGGTAGAGACTGTAGTTGTGTCAGTGTGCGGGCATCCACAGTGTGCGGCAGAGTCCACAGCGTGGAGTCTGCCAGTGCGGCAGAGTCCAGCCAGCGTAGAACAAACAGCGTGCATCTGTCGCGCGTTGCAGTCCAGTCCGCTGGTAGAGTACGGCCAGCGCCGGTAGAGTCCAGTGTAACTAGCCAGCGTGCGGGCAGAGTTCAGTCAAGTGGGCAGAGTCCAGTCAGTGTGTGTCAGTGTGGTAGAGGTCTCACAGGTGTGCGGGTAGCTGTCAGCAGGAATAGGGTAGGACCAGGTAGAGTCTCAGGTCAGTGCGCGGAGAGGCCAGGCAGTGTGTGGGTAGATTCAGTCAGTGTGGGTAGAGTCCAGTCAGTGTAAACAGGCAGAGTCCAGTCAGGTAAGTAGAGTCCATCTCAGCGCCGGGTAGACTGCGTGGGTAGATCCAGTCAGCGTGCGGATTGTCCAGTCAGCGTGCGGGTAGAGTCCAGTCGCGCACAGGAAATACGCGGTGATCGCCAGCGTGGTTCAGTCAGCGTGCGGGCATCCGTCAGCGCGCGGCAGTCCACCGCGCGGCGATTCACAGCGCGCCGGCAGAGCGTCAGCGCTGGCAGAGTCCAGCCAGCGTGTAGAATGCCGGTAGAGTCCAGGTCAGCGCTGGTAGAACTGTCAGCGCGTGGCAGAGTCCAGTCAGCGCGCAGATCTACAGCGTGCGGGCAGAGCCCAGTCAGCGTGCGTGGGTAGAGTCCAGATCAGTGCAGCGGTGCAGCGCCCAGTCGGTGCGCGGCAGAGTCCAGTCTGTGCGCGTGGTAGAGTCCAGTCGGCGCGTGGGTAGAGCTCCAAATAGTCTGCCGTGCGGGTAGCGCAAATCGCGGGCAGAGTCCAGTCAGGAGTGTGGGTAGAGTCCAGTCAGTGCATGGGTAGAGCCCAGTCAGCGTGGCAGAGTCCAGTTAGCGGTGCGTGGCAGGAGTCCAGTCAGAGCGGGTATCTGTCATGCGCGGCAGAGTCCAGCCAGCGCGCTGGTAGAGTCCAGTCAGTGCGCGGGGTAGAGTCCAGTCAGTGCGGCATTCAGTCAGTGCGGGTAGAGTCCAGTCAGAGCGCGGGTAGAGTCCAGTCAGAGTGCGGGCAGAGTCCAGTCAGAGCGTGCGGGTAGAAGTCCAGTCGAGTGTGCGGGTAGAGTCCAGTCAGTAAAGGGTAGAGTCCAGTCAGCGTGCGGGTAGAGGTCCAGTCAGCGTGCGGGTAGAGTCCAGTCAGTGTGCGGGGTAGAGTCCAGTCAGCGTGCGGGTAGAGTCCAGTCAGCGTGCCGGTAGTATCCAGTCAGTAAGTGCGCTAGGCGTGACGTCCAGCTCAGTGTGTGGGTAGGGCAGCGTCAGTGCGTGGGTAGAGTCCAGCCAGCGTGCCGGTAGAGTCCAGTCAGTAGATGTGGGTCAGCGCGGCAGATCCAGCTCGGCGTGCAGTAGTGAGTCCAGCCAGTGCGGGTAGAGTCCAGCCCCGTGCGCGTAGAGGTAGAGTCCAGTCGGTGCGCGGTAGAGTCCAGCCAGCGTTTTGTGAGTCCAGTCAGTGCGCGGGCAGGAGTTCAGCCAGCGTGCGGGTATCCAGCCAGCGCGGTGAGTCCAGTCAGCGTGCGGTTAATCCAGTCAGTATCCAAACAGGCGGGTAGATTCAATATCCAGTCAGTGCGGGTAGTCCAGTCAGTGTTGAGTCCAGTCAGTGCGCGGCAGAGTCCAGCGTGGGCAGATTCCAGTCAGCGTGCGTAGGTAGAGTTCAGTCAGTCAGTGCGGGTATCCAGTCGCGTGCTGGCAGAGTCCAGTCAGTCCAGTGTGGGTAGGAGTCCAGTCAGTGTGCGGTAGAGTCAGCACAGAGTCCAGTCAGGAGTCCAGTCAGCGCGGGCAGAGTCCAGCCGCAAGTGGCAGACTCCCCACACACTGACTGACTCTACCCACACACTGACTGACTCTACCCACACACTGACTGACTCTACCAGCACACTGACTAGACTCTACCAGCACACTGACTGGACTCTACCCACACACTGACTGGACTCTACCCACACACTGACCGAATTTTAGACTCTACCAACACTGACTGGACTCTACCCGCACACTGACTGGACTCTACCAGCACACTGACTGACTCTACCCACACACTGACTGACTCTACCCACACACTGACTGGACTCTACCAGCACACTGACTGGACTCTACCCGCACACTGACTGGACTCTACCCACACACTGACTGGACTCTACCCACACACTGACTGACTCTACCCGCACACTGACTGACTCTACCCACACACTGACTGACTCTTACCCACACACTGACTGGCCTCTACCCACACACTGACTGGACTCTACCCACACACTGACTGGACTCTACCCGCACACTGACTGGACTCTACCCACACACTGACTGGACTCTACCCGCACACTGAATGGACTCTACCCACACACTGACTGGACTCTACCCACACACTGACTGGGCTCTACCCACACACTGGACTGGACTCTACCCACACACTGACTGGCCTCTACCCACACACTGACTGGACTCTACCCACACACTGACTGGACTCTACCCACACACTGACTGGACTCTACCCACACACTGACTGGACTCTACCCACACACTGACTGACTCTACCCAGTACACTGACTGACCCCTACCCGCACACTGACTGGACTCTACCCACACACTGACTGACTCTACCCACACACTGACTGACTCCTACCCACACACTGACTGGACTCTGCCAGCACACTGACTGGGACTCTACCACACACACTGACTGGACTACCCACACACTGACTGGACTCTACCCACACACACTGACTGGACCCTACCCACACACTGACTGGAATCTACCCACACACTGACTGGACTCTACCCACACACTGACTGGACTCTACCCACACACTGACTGGACTCCACCCACACACTGACTGGACTCTACCCACACTGACTGGACTCTACCCACACTGACTGGACTCTACCCACACTACACTGCCCGCGACTGGACTCTACCCACACACTGACTGGACTCTACCCACACACTGACTGGACTCTACCCGCACTGACTGGACACTACCCGCACACTGACTGGACTCTACCCACACTGACTGGACTCTACCCGCACACTGACTGGACTCTACCCACACACTGACTGGACTCTACCAGCACACTGACTGGACTCTACCCGGCACACTGACTTGACTCTACC
The DNA here is from genome assembly GCF_034236695.1 of Oncorhynchus nerka. NCBI lineage: Eukaryota > Metazoa > Chordata > Actinopteri > Salmoniformes > Salmonidae > Oncorhynchus > Oncorhynchus nerka. The sequence continues at coordinate 2,501,846 of NC_088401.1, read as the reverse complement.
CACACACTGACTGACTCTACCCACATACTGACTGGACTCTACCAGCACACTGACTAGACTCTACCCGCACTGACTGGACTCTACCCACACACTGACTGGACACTACCCGCACACTGACTGGACTCTACCCACACACTGACTGGACTCTACCCACACACTGACTGGACTCTGCAGTACACTGACTGGACTCTACCCACACACTGACTGGACTCTACCAGCACACTGACTTGACTCTACCCACACACTGACTGGACTCTACCCACACTGCCTGGCTCTACCCACACACTGACTGGACTCTACCCACACACACTGACTGGACTCTACCCACACACTGACTGGACTCTACCCACACACTGACTGGACTCTACCCACACACTGACTGGACTCTACCCACACACTGACTGGACTCTACCAGCACACTGACTGGACTCTACCACACACTGACTTGACTCTACCCACACACTGACTCTACCAGCACACTGACCGTACACACACTGACTGGACTCTACCAGCACACTGACTGGACTCTACCCACACACACTGACTGGACTCTGCCCACACACTGACTGGACTCTACCCACACACTGACTGGACTCTACCCGTACACTGACTGGACTCTACCCAGCACACTGACTGGACTCTACCCACACTGACTGGACTCTACCCACACACTGACTGGACTCTGCCCACACACTGACTGGACTCTACCCACACACTGACTGGACTCTACCCACACACTGACTGGACTCTACCACACACTGACTGGACTCTACCCACACACACTGACTGGACTCTACCCACACACTGACTGGACTCTACCCACACACTGACTGGACTCTACCCACACACTGACTGACTCTACCACACACTGACTGACTCTACCCACACACTGACTGACTCTACCCGCACACTGACTGGACTCTACCCACACACTGACTGGCTCTACCCACATACTGACTGGACTCTACCCAGCACACTGACTAGACTCTACCCACACACTGACTGGACTCTACCCACACACTGACTGGCCTCTACCCACACACTGACTCTACCCACACACTGACTGGACTCTACCCACACACTGACTGGACTCTACCCACACACTGACTGACTCTACCAGAACTGACTGACTCTACCAGCACACTGACTGACTCTACCAGCACACTGACTGGACTCTACCCACACACTGACTGACTCTACCCGCACACTGACTGGACTCTACCCACACACTGACTGACTCTACCCACACACTGACTGGACTCTACCCACACACTGACTGGACTCTACCCACACACTGACTGGACTCTACCCACACACTGACTGACTCTACCCGCACACTGACTGGATTCTACCCGCACACTGACTGGACTCTACCAGCACACTGACTGACTCTACCCACACACTGACTGGACTCTACCAGCACACTGACTAGACTCTACCCGCACACTGACTGGACTCTACCCACACACTGACTGGACACTACCAGCACACTGACTGGACTCTACCCACACACTGACTGGACTCTACCCACACACTGACTGGACTCTACCCACACACTGACTGGCCTCTACCAGCACACTGACTGGACTCTACCCACACACTGACTGGACTCTATCCACACACTGACTGGACTCTACCCACACACACTGTCTGGACTCTACCAACACACTGAATGGACTCTACCCACACTGACTGGACTCTACCCACACTGACTGGACTCTACCCACACACTGACTGGACTCTACCCACACTGCCTGGCCTCTGCCCGCACACTGACTGGACTCTACCCACACACTGACTGGACTCTACCCCACACACTGACTGGACTCTACCCGCACACTGACTGGACTCTACCCACACACTGACTGAACTCCTACCCACACACTGACTGGACTCTACCCGCACACTGACTGGACTCTACCCACACACTGACTGGACTCTGCCCACACTGACTGGACTCTACCCACACACTGACTGGACTCTACCCACACACTGGACTCTACCCAGCACTGACCGCACTCTACCAACAGACTGGACTACCAAACACACTGGACTGGACTCTACCCACACACTGACTGGACCCTACCCACACACTGACTGGACTCTACCCCACACACTGACTGGACTCTACCCACACACTGTCTGGACTCTACCCACACACTGACTGGACTCTACCCACACACTGACTGGACTCTACCCGCACACTGACTGGTCTCTACCCACACACTGGGCTCTACCACACACTGACTGGACTCTACCCACACACTGACTAGACTCTACCCTCACACTGACTGGGCTCTACCCACACACTGACTGGCCTCTACCCACACACTGACTGGCCTCTACACACTGACTGGACTCTACCCACACACTGACTGGACTCTACCAGCACACTGACTAGACTCTACCCTCATACTGACTGGACTCTACCACACTGACTGGACTCTACCCACACACTGACTGGACTCTACCCACACACTGACTGGACTCTACCCACACACTGACTGGACTCTACCCACACTGACTGGACTCTACCCACACTGACTGGACTCTACCCACACACTGAATGGACTCTACCCACACACTGACTGGACTCTACCGACACACTGACTGGACTCTACCCACACACTGACTGGACTCTACCCACACACTGCCTGGCCTCTACCCACACACTGACTGGACTCTACCCACACACTGACTAGACTTTACCCGCACACTGGCTGGACTCTACCCACACACTGACTGGACTCTACCCACACACTGACTGGACTCTACCCACACACTGACTGGACTCTACCCACACACTGCCTGGCCTCTACCCACACACTGACTGGACTCTACCCACACACTGACTAGACTTTACCCTCATACTGACTGGACTCTACCCACACACTGACTAGACTCTACCCACACACTGACTGGACTCTACCCACACACTGACTGAACTCTACCCGCACACTGGCTGGACTCTACCCACACACTGACTGGACTCTACCCACACACTGACTGGACTCTACCCACACACTGACTGGACTCTACCCACACACTGACTGGACTCTACCCACACACTGACTGGACTCTACCCACACACTGACTGGACTCTACCCATACACTGACTGGACTCTACCCACACACACTGAATGGACTCTACCCACACACTGACTGGACTCTACCCGCACACTGGACTCTACCCACACACTGACTGAACTCTACCCACACACTGACTGGACTCTACCAGCACACTGACTGGACTCTACCCACACACTGACTGGACTCTACCCACACACTGACTGGACTCTACCCACACACTGACTGGACTCTACCCACACACTGACTGGACTCTACCCACACACTGACTGGACTCTACCCGCACACTGACTGGACACTACCCGCACACTGACTGGACTCTACCCACACACTGACTGGACTCTACCCACACACTGACTGGACTCTACCACACACACTGACTCTACCAGACACTCTACCCCCACACACTGACTGACCTACCCACACACTGACTGGACTCTACCCACACACTGACTGGACTCTACCAGCACACTGACTGGACTCTACCAGCACACTGACTGGACTCTACCAGCACACTGACTGGACTCTACCCACACACTGACTGACTCTACCCACACACTGACTGGACTCTACCCACACACTGACTGGACTCTACCCACACACTGACTGGACTCTACCCACACACTGACTGGACTCTACCCGCACACTGACTGGACTCTAACCGCACACTGACTGGACTCTACCCACACACTGACTGGACTCTACCCACACACTGACTGACTCTACCCACACACTGACTGGACTCTACCCGCACACTGACTGGACTCTACCCACACACTGACTGGACTCTACCCATACACTGACTGACTCTACCCACACACTGAATGGACTCTACCCACACACTGACTGGACTCTACCCGCACACTGACTGGACTCTACCAGCACACTGACTGGACTCTACCCACACACTGACTGGACTCTACCCACACACTGACTGGACCCCCGCACACTGACTGGACTCTACCCACACACTGACTGGACTCTACCCACACACTGACTGGACTCTACCCACACACTGACTGGCCTCTACCCGCACACTGACTGGACTCTACCCACACTGACTGGACTCTACCCACACACTGACTGACTCTACCCACACACTGACTGGCCTCTACCCACACACTGACTGGACTCTACCCACACACTGACTGGACTCTACCGACACACTGACTGGACTCTACCCACACACTGACTGGACTCTACCCACACACTGCCTGGCCTCTACCCACACACTGACTGGACTCTACCCACACACTGACTGGACTCTACCCACACACTGACTGGACTCTACCCGCACACTGACTGGCCTCTACCCACACACTGACTGACTCTACCCACACACTGACTGGACTCTACCCACACACTGACTGGACTCTGCCCACACTGACTGGACTCTACCCACACACTGACTGGACTCTACCCACACACTGACTGGACTCTAACCACACACTGACTGGACTCTACCAGCACACTGACTGGACTCTACCAGCACACTGACTGGACTCTACCAGCACACTGACTGGACTCTACCCACACACTGACTGGACTCTACCCACACACTGACTGGACTCTACCAGCACACTGACTGGACTCTACCAGCACACTGACTGGACTCTACCACACACTGACTGGACTCTACCCACACACTGACTGGACTCTACCCACACACTGACTGGACTCTACCCACACACTGACTGGACTCTACCCACACACTGACTGGACTCTACCCACACACTGACTGGACTCTACCCACACTGACTGGACTCTAACCGCACACACTGGACTCTACCCACACACTGACTGGACTCTACCCGCACACTGACTGGACTCTACCCACACACTGACTGGACTCTACCCGCACACTGACTGGACTCTACCCACACACTGACTGACACCCACACTGACTGGCCTCTACCCACACACTGACTGGACTCTACCCACACACTGACTGGACTCTACCCACACACTGACTGGACTCTACCCAGCACACTGACTAGACTCTACCCACACACTGACTGGACTCTACCCACACACTGACTGGACTCTACCCGCACACTGACTGGACTCTACCCACACACTGACTGGACTCTACCCACACACTGACTGGACTCTACCCACACACTGACTGGCTCTACCCACACACTGACTGGACTCTACCCACACACTGACTGGACTCTACCACACACTGACTGGACTCTACCCACACACTGTCTGGACTCTACCCACACACTGAATGGACTCTACCCACACACTGACTGGACTCTACCCACACACTGACTGGACTCTACCCACACACTGACTGGACTCTACCCACACACTGACTGGCCTCTACCCGCACACACTGACTGGACTCTACCCACACACTGACTGGACTCTACCCACACACTGACTGACTCTACCCGCACACTGACTGGACTCTACCCACACACTGACTGAACTCTACCCACACACTGACTGGACTCTACCCACACACTGACTGGACTCTGCCCACACCTGACTGGACTCTACCCACACACTGACTGGACTCTACCCACACACTGGACTCTACCAGCACACTGACCGTACTCTACCCACAGACTGGACTACCAACACACTGACTGGACTCTACCCACACACTGACTGGACCCTACCCACACACTGACTGACTCTACCCACACACTGACTGGACTCTACCCGCACACTGACTGGACTCTACCCACACACTGACTGGACTCTACCCACACACTGACTGGACTCTACCCACACACTGACTCTACCCACACACTGACTGGTCTCTACCCACACACTGGACTCTACCCACACACTGACTGGACTCTACCCGCACACTGGCTGGACTCTACCCACACACTGACTAGACTCTACCCTCACACTGACTGGGCTCTACCCACACACTGACTGGCCTCTACCCACACACTGACTGGCCTCTACCCGCACACTGACTGGACTCTACCCACACACTGACTGGACTCTACCCACACACTGACTAGACTCTACCCTCATACTGACTGGACTCTACCCACACACTGACTGGACTCTACCCACACACTGACTGGACTCTACCCACACACTGACTGGACACTACCCACACACTGACTGGACTCTACCCACACTGACTGGACTCTACCCACACACTGACTGGACTCTACCCACACACTGACTGGACTCTACCCGCACACTGACTGGACTCTACCCACACTGACTGGACTCTACCCACACACTGACTGGACTCTACCCACACACTGACTGGACTCTACCCGCACACTGACTGGACTCTACCCGCACACTGACTCTACCCACACACTGACTGGACTCTACCCACACACTGACTGGGCTCTACCCACACACTGACTGGACTCTACCCACACACTGACTGGATTCTACCCACACACTGACTAGACTCTACCCACACACTGACTGGACTCTACCCACACACTGACTGAACTCTACCCGCACACTGGCTGGACTCTACCCACACACTGACTGGACTCTACCCACACACTGACTGGACTCTACCCACACACTGACTGGACTCTACCCGCACACTGACTGGTCTCTACCCACACACTGGACTCTACCCACACACTGACTGGACTCTACCCGCACACTGGCTGGACTCTACCCGCACACTGGCTGGACTCTACCCACACACTGACTAGACTCTACCCTCACACTGACTGGGCTCTACCCACACACTGACTGGCCTCTACCCACACACTGACTGGCCTCTACCCGCACACTGACTGGACTCTACCCACACACTGACTGGACTCTACCCACACACTGACTAGACTCTACCCTCATACTGACTGGACTCTACCCACACACTGACTGGACTCTACCCACACACTGACTGGACTCTACCCACACACTGACTGGACACTACCCACACACTGACTGGACTCTACCCACACACTGGACTCTACCAGCACACTGACCGTACTCTACCCACAGACTGGACTACCAACACACTGACTGGACTCTACCCACACACTGACTGGACCCTACCCTCACACTGACTGGGCTCTACCCACACTCTGACTGGACTCTACCCACACACTGACTGGACTCTACCCACACACACTGACTGGACTCTACCCACACACTGACTGGACACTACCCACACACTGACTGGACTCTACCCACACACTGACTGGACTCTACCCACAGACTGGACCCACACACTGACTGGACTCTACCCACACACTGACTGGACTCTACCCACACACTGACTGGACTCTACCCACACACTGACTGGACTCCCACCACTGGCTGGACACACTGACTGGACTCTACCCACACACTGACTGGACTCTACCCACACACTGACTGGACTCTACCCACACACTGGACTCTACCCACACACACTGACTGGACTCTACCAGCACACTGACTGGACTCTACCCACACACTGACTGGACTCTACCCACACACTGACTGGACTCTACCCTCACACTGACTGGGCTCTACCCACACACTGACTGGACTCTACCCACACACTGACTGGACTCTACCCACACACTGACTGGACTCTACCACACACTGACTGGACTCTACCCACACACTGACTGGACTCTACCCACACACTGACTGGACTCTACCCACACACTGACTGGACTCTACCCACACACTGACTGGATTCTACCCACACACTGACTGGACTCTACCCACACACACTGACTGGACTCTACCCACACTGACTGGACTCTACCCACACACTGACTGGACTCTACCCACACACACTGACTGGACTCTACCCACACACTGACTGGACTCTACCCACACACTGACTGGACTCTACCCACACACTGGCTGGACTCTACCCACACACTGACTGGACTCTACCCACACACTGACTGGACTCTACCCACACACTGACTGGCCTCTACCCACACACTGACTGGACTCTACCCACACACTGACTGGACTCTACCCACACACTGACTGGACTCTACCCACACTGTATATAACCATGACTGGACTCTGTATATAACCATGTTATTACCTGGTACTCCCTATATATAACCATGTTATTAGCTGGTACTCCCTGTACCCAACCACTGACTGGCCTGGTACCCACACACTGACTGTACTGTTATTACCCCTGTATATAGCCATGACATGGTACTCCCTGTATATAGCCATGTTACTGACTGGTCTCCCACACACTGACTGGACTCCTACCCACACACCTGACTGGACCATGTTATTACCTGGTACTCCCTGTATATAACCACACACCTGACTCCTGTATATAACCATGATATTACCTGGTACTCCTGTATGTAGCCACACATTACCTGGTACTCCCTGTATATAACTGTTATTACCTGGTACTCCCCACATAGATGTTATTACCTGGTACTTCCTGTATATAACTATGTTATTACCTGGTACTTCCTGTATATAACCATGTTACCTGGTACTCCCTATATATAACCATGACTGGACTTCCTGTACCCATGTTACTACTGTATATAACCACACCTGGTACTCCATGTATATAGCCATGTTATTACCTGGTACCTCCTGTATATAACCATGTTATTACCTGGTACTCCCTGTATATAACCATGTTATTACCTGGTACTTCCTGTATATAGCCATGTTATTACCTCCCTGTATATAACTATGTTATTACCTGGTACTTCCTGTATATAGCCATGTTATTACCTTCCTGTATATAACCACCTGGTACTCCCTGTATGTAGCCATGTTATTACCTGGTACTCCCTGTATACAACCATGTTATTACCTGGTACTCACTGTATATAGCCATGTTATTACCTGGTACTCCTGTATATAGCCACTGTTATTACCTGGTACTCCTGTATATAACCATGTTATTACCTGGCACTCCTGTATATAGCCATGTTATTACCTGGTACTTCCTGTATATAACCATGTTATTACCTGGTACTCCCTGTATATAGCCATGGACTTACCTGGTACGTCTGTATATAGCCATGTTATTACCTGGTACTTCCTGTATATACCATGTTATTACCTGGTACTCCTGTATATAACCATGTTATTAGCTGGTACTCCTGTATATAACCATGTTATTACCTGGTACTCCTGTATATAGCCATGTTTTTACCTGGTACTCCTGTATATAGTAATGTTATTACCTCCTGTATATAGCCATGTTATTACCTGGTACTCCTGTATATAACCATGTTATTACCTGGTACTCCTGTATATAACCATGTTATTACCTGGTACTCCTGTACCATGATATTACCTGGTACTCCCTGTATGTAGCCAAGTTATTACCTGGTACTCCCTGTATATAACCATGTTATTACCTGGTACTCCCTGTATATAGCCATGTTATTACCTGGTACTTCCTGTATATAACTATGTTATTACCTGGTACTTCCTGTATATAACCATGTTATTACCTGGTACTCCCTGTATATAACCATGTTATTACCTGGTACTTCCTGTATATAGCAATGTTATTACCTGGTACCTCCTGTATATAACCATGTTATTACCTGGTACTCCCTCTATATAACCATGTTATTACCTGGTACTTCCTGTATATAGCCATGTTATTACCTGGTACTCCCTGTATATAGTAATGTTATTACCTCCCTGTATATAGCCATGTTATTACCTGGTACTCCCTGTATATAGCCATGTTATTACCTGGTGCTCCCTGTATATAGCCATGTTATTACCTGGTACTTCCTGTATATAGCCATGTTATTACCTGGTACTTCCTGTATATAACCATGTTATTACCTGGTACTCCCTGTATATAACCATGTTATTAGCTGGTACTCCCTGTATATGACCATGTTATTACCTTGTACTCCCTGTATATAGCCATGTTATTACCTGGTACTTCCTGTATATAGCCATGTTATTACCTCTCTGTATATAACCATGTTATACCTGGTACTTCCTGTATATAGCCATGTTATTACCTTCCTGTATATAACCATGTTATTACCTGGTACTCCCTGTATATAGCCATGTTATTACCTGGTACGTCCTGTATATAGCCATGTTATTACCTGGTACTTCCTGTATATAACCATGTTATTACCTGGTACTCCCTGTATATAACCATGTTATTAGCTGGTACTCCCTGTATATGACCATGTTATTACCTGGTACTCCCTGTATATAGCCATGTTATTACCTGGTACTCCCTGTATATAGTAATGTTATTACCTCCCTGTATATAGCCATGTTATTACCTGGTACTCCCTGTATATAGCCATGTTATTACCTGGTGCTCCCTGTATATAGCCATGTTATTACCTGGTATTTCCTGTATATAGCCATGTTATTACCTGGTACTTCCTGTATATAACCATGTTATTACCTGGTACTCCCTGTATATAACCATGTTATTACCTGGTACTCCCTGTATATAACCATGTTATTACCTGGTACTCCCTGTATATAACCATGTTATTACCTGGTACTCCCTGTATATAACCATGATATTACCTGGTACTCCCTGTATGTAGCCAAGTTATTACCTGGTACTTCCTGTATATAACTATGTTATTACCTGGTACTTCCTGTATATAACCATGTTATTACCTGGTACTCCCTGTATATAACCATGTTATTACCTGGTACTCCCTGTATATAGCCATGTTATTACCTGGTACGTCCTGTATATAGCCTTGTTATTACCTGGTACTTCCTGTATATAACCATGTTATTACCTGGTACTTCCTGTATATAACCATGTTATTACCTGGTACTCCCTGTATATAACCATGTTATTGCCTGGTACTTCCTGTATATAGCCATGTTATTACCTCCCTGTATATAACCATGTTATTACCTGGTACTTCCTGTATATAGCCATGTTATTACCTCCCTGTATATAACCATGTTATTACCTGGTACTCCCTGTATATAGCCATGTTATTACCTGGTACTCCTGTATATAACCATGTTATTACCTGGTACTCCTGTATATAGCCATGTTATTACCTGGTACTCCTGTATATAGCCATGTTATTACCTGGTACTCCCTGTATATAACCATGTTATTACCTGGTACTCCTGTATATAGCCATGTTATTACCTGGTACTTCCTGTATATAACCATGTTATTACCTGGTACTCCTGTATATAGCCATGTTATTACCTGGTACTCCTGTATATAGCCATGTTATTACCTGGTACTTCCTGTATATAACCATGTTATTACCTGGTACTCCCTGTATATAACCATGTTATTAGCTGGTACTCCCTGTATATAACCATGTTATTACCTGGTACTCCCTGTATATAGCCATGTTATTACCTGGTACTCCCTGTATATAGTAATGTTATTACCTCCCTGTATATAGCCATGTTATTACCTGGTACTCCCTGTATATAGCCATGTTATTACCTCCCTGTATATAGCCATGTTATTACCTGGTACTCCCTGTATATAGCCATGTTATTACCTGGTGCTCCCTGTATATAGCCATGTTATTACCTGGTACTTCCTGTATATAGCCATGTTATTACCTGGTACTTCCTGTATATAACCATGTTATTACCTGGTACTTCCTGTATATAACCATGTTATTACCTGGTACTCCTCCTGTATATAACCATGTTATTACCTGGTACTCCTGTATATAACCATGATATTACCTGGTACTCCCTGTATGTAGCCAAGTTATTACCTGGTACTCCCTGTATATAACCATGTTATTACCTGGTACTCCCTGTATATAGCCATGTTATTAGCTGGTACTTCCTGTATATAACCATGTTATTACCTGGTACTTCCTGTATATAACCATGTTATTACCTGGTACCCTGTATATAAGCATGTTATTACCTGGTACTTCCTGTATATAACCATGTTACTACCTGGTACTTCCTGTATATAACCATGTTATTACCTGGTACTTCCTGTATATAGCCATGTTATTACCTGGTACTTCCTGTATATAACCATGTTATTACCTGGTACTCCCTGTATATAACCATTTTATTACCTGGTACTCCCTGTATATAACCATGTTATTACATGGTACTCCTGTATATAACCATGATATTACCTGGTACTCCTGTATGTAGCCAAGTTATTACCTGGTACTTCCTGTATATAACCATGTTATTACCTGGTACTTCCTGTATATAACCATGTTATTACCTGGTACTCCCTGTATATAACCATGTTATTACCTGGTACTCCCTGTATATAGCCATGTTATTACCTGGTACGTCCTGTATATAGCCTTGTTATTACCTGGTACTTCCTGTATATAACCATGTTATTACCTGGTACTTCCTGTATATAACCATGTTATTACCTGGTACTCTGTATATAACCATGTTATTGCCTGGTACTTCCTGTATATAGCCATGTTATTACCTCCTGTATATAACCATGTTATTACCTGGTACTTCCTGTATATAGCCATGTTATTACCTCCCTGTATATAACTATGTTATTACCTGGTACTTCCTGTATATAACCATGTTATTACCTGGTACTCCTGTATATAACCATGTTATTACCTGGTACTCCTGTATATAGCCATATTACCTGGTACTCCTGTATATAACCTGGTATTCCTGTATATAACCATGTTATTACCTGGTACTTCCTGTATATAAGCATGTTATTACCTGGTACTTCCTGTATATAACCATGTTATTACCTGGTACTTCCTGTATATAACCATGTTATTACCTGGTACTTCCTGTATATAGCCATGTTATTACCTCCTGTATATAACCATGTTATTACCTGGTACTCCTGTATATAGCCATGTTATTACCTGGTACTCCTGTATACAACCATGTTATTACCTGGTACTCCTGTATATAGCCATGTTATTACCTGGTACTCCTGTATATAGCCATGTTATTACCTGGTACTCCTGTATATAACCATGTTATTACCTGGTACTCCCTGTATATAGCCATGTTATTACCTGGTACTTCCTGTATATAACCATGTTATTACCTGGTACTCCTGTATATAGCCATGTTATTACCTGGTACGTCCTGTATATTGCCATGTTATTACCTGGTACTTCCTGTATATAACCATGTTATTACCTGGTACTCCCTGTATATAACCATGTTATTAACCTGGTACTCCCTGTATATAACCATGTTATTACCTGGTACTCCTGTATATAGCCATGTTATTACCTGGTACTCCCTGTATATAGTAATGTTATTACCTCCTGTATATAGCCATGTTATTACCTGGTACTCCTGTATATAGCCATGTTATTACCTCCTGTATATAGCCATGTTATTACCTGGTACTCCTGTATATAGCCATGTTATTACCTGGTGCTCCTGTATATAGCCATGTTATTACCTGGTACTTCCTGTATATAGCCATGTTATTACCTGGTACTTCCTGTATATAACCATGTTATTACCTGGTACTTCCTGTATATAACCATGTTATTACCTGGTACTCCCTCCTGTATATAACCATGTTATTACCTGGTACTCTCTGTATATAACCATGATATTACCTGGTACTCCTGTATATAGCCATGTTATTACCTGGTACTTCCTGTATATAACCATGTTACTACCTGGTACTTCCTGTATATAACCATGTTATTACCTGGTACTTCCTGTATATAGCCATGTGATTACCTGGTACTTCCTGTATATAACCATGTTATTACCTGGTACTCCCTGTATATAACCATGTTATTACTTACTCCTGTATATAACCATGTTATTACCTGGTACTTCCTGTATATAACCATGTTATTACCTGGTACTTCCTGTATATAACCATGTTATTACCTGGTACTTCCTGTATATAACCATGTTATTACCTGGTACTCCTGTATATAACCATGTTATTACCTGGTACTACCTGTATATAACCATGTTATTACCTGGTACTCCTGTATATAACCATGTTATTACCTGGTACTCCTGTATATAGCCATGTTATTACCTGGTACGTCCTGTATATAGCCATGTTATTACCTGGTACTTCCTGTATATAACCATGTTATTACCTGGTACTTCCTGTATATAACCATGTTATTACATGGTACTCCCTGTATATAACCATGATATTACCTGGTACTCCCTGTATGTAGCCAAGTTATTACCTGGTACTTCCTGTATATAACTATGTTATTACCTGGTACTTCCTGTATATAACCATGTTATTACCTGGTACTCCCTGTATATAACCATGTTATTACCTGGTACTCCCTGTATATAGCCATGTTATTACCTGGTACGTCCTGTATATAGCCTTGTTATTACCTGGTACTTCCTGTATATAACCATGTTATTACCTGGTACTTCCTGTATATAACCATGTTATTACCTGGTACTCCCTGTATATAACCATGTTATTGCCTGGTACTTCCTGTATATAGCCATGTTATTACCTCCCTGTATATAACCATGTTATTACCTGGTACTTCCTGTATATAGCCATGTTATTACCTCCCTGTATATAACTATGTTATTACCTGGTACTTCCTGTATATAACCATGTTATTACCTGGTACTCCCTGTATATAACCATGTTATTACCTGGTACTCCCTGTATATAGCCATGTTATTACCTGGTACGTCCTGTATATAGCCTTGTTATTACCTGGTACTTCCTGTATATAACCATGTTATTACCTGGTACTTCCTGTATATAAGCATGTTATTACCTGGTACTTCCTGTATATAACCATGTTACTACCTGGTACTTCCTGTATATAACCATGTTATTACCTGGTACTTCCTGTATATAGCCATGTTATTACCTGGTACTTCCTGTATATAACCATGTTATTACCTGGTACTCCCTGTATATAGCCATGTTATTACCTGGTACTCCCTGTATACAACCATGTTATTACCTGGTACTCCCTGTATATAGCCATGTTATTACCTGGTACTCCCTGTATATAGCCATGTTATTACCTGGTACTCCCTGTATATAACCATGTTATTACCTGGTACTCCCTGTATATAGCCATGTTATTACCTGGTACTTCCTGTATATAACCATGTTATTACCTGGTACTCCCTGTATATAGCCATGTTATTACCTGGTACGTCCTGTATATTGCCATGTTATTACCTGGTACTTCCTGTATATAACCATGTTATTACCTGGTACTCCCTGTATATAACCATGTTATTAGCTGGTACTCCCTGTATATAACCATGTTATTACCTGGTACTCCCTGTATATAACCATGTTATTACCTGGTACTCCCTGTATATAGCCATGTTATTACCTGGTACTCCCTGTATATAGTAATGTTATTACCTCCCTGTATATAGCCATGTTATTACCTGGTACTCCCTGTATATAGCCATGTTATTACCTCCCTGTATATAGCCATGTTATTACCTGGTACTCCCTGTATATAGCCATGTTATTACCTGGTGCTCCCTGTATATAGCCATGTTATTACCTGGTACTTCCTGTATATAGCCATGTTATTACCTGGTACTTCCTGTATATAACCATGTTATTACCTGGTACTTCCTGTATATAACCATGTTATTACCTGGTACTCCCTCCCTGTATATAACCATGTTATTACCTGGTACTCTCTGTATATAACCATGATATGACCTGGTACTCCCTGTATATAGCCATGTTATTACCTGGTACTTCCTGTATATAACCATGTTATTACCTGGTACTCCCTGTATATAACCATGTTATTACCTGGTACTTCCTGTATATAGCCATGTTATTACCTGGTACTTCCTGTATATAACCATGTTATTACCTGGTACTCCCTGTATATAACCATGTTATTACCTGGTACTCCCTGTATATAGCCATGTTATTACCTGGTACTTCCTGTATATAACCATGTTACTGCCTGGTACGTCCTGTATATAACCATGTTATTACCTGGTACTTCCTGTATATAACCATGTTATTACCTGGTACTCCTGTATATAACCATGTTATTACCTGGTACTACCTGTATATAACCATGTTATTACCTGGTACTCCTGTATATAACCATGTTATTACCTGGTACTCCCTGTATATAGCCATGTTATTACCTGGTACGTCCTGTATATAGCCATGTTATTACCTGGTACTTCCTGTATATAACCATGTTATTACCTGGTACTTCCTGTATATAACCATGTTATTACCTGGTACTCCCTGTATATAACCATGTTATTACCTGGTACTTCCTGTATATAGCCATGTTATTACCTCCCTGTATATAACCATGTTATTACCTGGTACTTCCTGTATATAGCCATGTTATTACCTGGTACTTCCTGTATATAACCATGTTACTACCTGGTACTTCCTGTATATAACCATGTTATTACCTGGTACTTCCTGTATATAGCCATGTGATTACCTGGTACTTCCTGTATATAACCATGTTATTACCTGGTACTCCCTGTATATAACCATGTTATTACCTGGTACTCCCTGTATATAGCCATGTTATTACCTGGTACTTCCTGTATATAACCATGTTACTGCCTGGTACGTCCTGTATATAACCATGTTATTACCTGGTACTTCCTGTATATAACCATGTTATTACCTGGTACTCCCTGTATATAACCATGTTATTACCTGGTACTACCTGTATATAACCATGTTATTACCTGGTACTCCCTGTATATAACCATGTTATTACCTGGTACTCCCTGTATATAGCCATGTTATTACCTGGTACGTCCTGTATATAGCCATGTTATTACCTGGTACTTCCTGTATATAACCATGTTATTACCTGGTACTTCCTGTATATAACCATGTTATTACCTGGTACTCCCTGTATATAACCATGTTATTACCTGGTACTTCCTGTATATAGCCATGTTATTACCTCCCTGTATATAACCATGTTATTACCTGGTACTTCCTGTATATAGCCATGTTATTACCTCCCTGTATATAACCATGTTATTACCTGGTACTCCCTGTATATAGCCATGTTATTACCTGGTACTCCTGTATACAACCATGTTATTACCTGGTACTCCCTGTATATAGCCATGTTATTACCTGGTACTCCCTGTATATAGCCATGTTATTACCTGGTACTCCCTGTATATAACCATGTTATTACCTGGTACTCCCTGTATATAGCCATGTTATTACCTGGTACTTCCTGTATATAACCATGTTATTACCTGGTACTCCTGTATATAGCCATGTTATTACCTGGTACGTCCTGTATATTGCCATGTTATTACCTGGTACTTCCTGTATATAACCATGTTATTACCTGGTACTCCCTGTATATAACCATGTTATTAGCTGGTACTCCCTGTATATAACCATGTTATTACCTGGTACTCCCTGTATATAGCCATGTTATTACCTGGTACTCCCTGTATATAGTAATGTTATTACCTCCCTGTATATAGCCATGTTATTACCTGGTACTCCCTGTATATAGCCATGTTATTACCTCCCTGTATATAGCCATGTTATTACCTGGTACTCCCTGTATATAGCCATGTTATTACCTGGTGCTCCCTGTATATAGCCATGTTATTACCTGGTACTTCCTGTATATAGCCATGTTATTACCTGGTACTTCCTGTATATAACCATGTTATTACCTGGTACTTCCTGTATATAACCATGTTATTACCTGGTACTCCCTCCCTGTATATAACCATGTTATTACCTGGTACTCTCTGTATATAACCATGATATGACCTGGTACTCCCTGTATATAGCCATGTTATTACCTGGTACTTCCTGTATATAACCATGTTACTACCTGGTACTTCCTGTATATAACCATGTTATTACCTGGTACTTCCTGTATATAGCCATGTTATTACCTGGTACTTCCTGTATATAACCATGTTATTACCTGGTACTCCCTGTATATAACCATGTTATTACCTGGTACTCCCTGTATATAGCCATGTTATTACCTGGTACTTCCTGTATATAACCATGTTACTGCCTGGTACGTCCTGTATATAACCATGTTATTACCTGGTACTTCCTGTATATAACCATGTTATTACCTGGTACTCCCTGTATATAACCATGTTATTACCTGGTACTACCTGTATATAACCATGTTATTACCTGGTACTCCCTGTATATAACCATGTTATTACCTGGTACTCCCTGTATATAGCCATGTTATTACCTGGTACGTCCTGTATATAGCCATGTTATTACCTGGTACTTCCTGTATATAACCATGTTATTACCTGGTACTTCCTGTATATAACCATGTTATTACCTGGTACTCCCTGTATATAACCATGTTATTACCTGGTACTTCCTGTATATAGCCATGTTATTACCTCCCTGTATATAACCATGTTATTACCTGGTACTTCCTGTATATAGCCATGTTATTACCTCCCTGTATATAACCATGTTATTACCTGGTACTCCCTGTATATAGCCATGTTATTACCTGGTACTTCCTGTATATAACCATGTTATTACCTGGTACTTCCTGTATGTAGCCATGTTATTACCTGGTACTTCCTGTATGTAGCCATGTTATTACCTGGTACTTCCTGTATGTAGCCATGTTATTGTTATTTTATTGTGTTACCATTTCCTTTATTTTTGTCTTAGTTTTTAACTCTGCATTGTTAGGAAAGGTAAGTAAGCATTTGATTGTATATTAAAATATATATATCTACTAATAGGTAGAGATCAGGTAGTTATTCACAAATCTTGTTCAACACTATTATTGCACCCAGAGTGAGTCCATGCCACTTATTAGGTGACTTGTTAACCAGATTTGTACTCCTGAACTTATTATAGCTTGCCATAGCAAAGGGGTTGAATACTTATTGATTCAAGACATTTCAGTTTTACATTTTTAATGACTTTGTTGATTTTTATTTTTTTATTTTTTACATAATTCCACTTTGACATTATGGGAAATTTTGTGTCTCAATTTCATCCATTTTAAATTCAGGCTAAAACCCAAAGAAACGTGGAAAAAGTAAAGGGATGTGAATACCTTCTGAAGGCACTTGTACAAGCTCCCCCAGCAGCCCGAGCAGCTCTGGGGTCCGTTCACCTCGCCCCCTGCATCTCGTCTTTTTGGTCTTCAACATTGCTGTTTTTGCCTGCCACAACAGGTAGTTTACTAGGCAGTCCCTTCGCATGTTGGCTATTCTTACCTAGACCCTCCAACGAGGAGGTAGATTACTAGGCAGTCCCTTCGCCTGTTGGCTATTCTTACCTAGACCCTCCAACGAGCAGGTAGTTTACTAGGCAGTCCCTTCGCCTGTTGGCTATTCTTACCTAGACCCTCCAACGAGCAGGTAGTTTACTAGGCAGTCCCTTCGCATGTTGGCTATTCTTACCTAGACCCTCCAACGAGCAGGTAGTTTAATAGGCAGTCCCTTCGCCTGTTGGCTATTCTTACCTAGACCCTCCAACGAGCAGGTAGTTTACTAGGCAGTCCCTTCGCGTGTTGGCTATTCTTACCAGGACCCTCCAACGAGCAGGTAGTTTACTAGGCAGTCCCTTCGCATGTTGGCTATTCTTACTCCAACGGGTAGTTTACAGTCCCTTCGCATGTTGGCTATTCTTACCAGGACCCTCCAACGAGCAGGTAGTTTACTAGGCAGTCCCTTCGCCTGTTGGCTATTCTTACCTAGACCCTCCAACGAGCAGGTCCAGAGCCACTCAGGACAGAAAACACACCTAGAAAAATCCCCACTGACGGATCAAGTATCTGTTTGTAGCGATTGGAAATATTCAATAACTTTCCAGAAATTCCAGTTGAAATGTTCCCAGACAGAATAAGCAGGAAATGTGGAGTCCACCAACCAGGACATCTGGAAATAGTTGGGACAGTTAAGGTCATTTTGCATCTCTACTCCTATAACATGACTAGGCCTACTCTGCTACCAGTTCAGATGTCTCAGACATAACAACCACTGACTGTAGTCATTTGACACACCCTGCAAGTCATGTGACCAACCACTTACTGTAGTCATGTGCTTCTAAAGCCCACCTAAGGGATTTAACAGCTCCAGTTTGTTCAGACCACCATTCTCTCCATCTCGGCCCAAGAGTATTGTTCATATATAAACAACACATTGACTCCCATGTGACTCTCCCTGCCAGTAATGTGGCTCTCCTTGCCAGTCATGTGGCTCTCCCTGCCAGTCCTGTGACTCTCCCTGCCAGTCATGTGGCTCTCCCTGCCAGTCATGTGACTCTCCCTGCCAGTCATGTGGCTCTCCATGCCAGTCATGTGACTCTCCCTGCCAGTCATGTGACTCTCCCTGCCAGTCATGTGGCTCTCCTTGCCAGTCATGTGGCTCTCCTTGCCAGTCATGTGACTCTCCCTGCCAGTCATGTGACTCTCCCTGCCAGTCATGTGGCTCTCCCTGCCAGTCATGTGGCTCTCCCTGCCAGTCATGTGACTCTCCTTGCCAGTCATGTGGTTCTCCCTGCTAGTCATGTGGCTCTCCCTGCCAGTCATGTGACTCTCCCTGCCAGTCATGTGACTCTCGCTGCCAGTCATGTGGCTCTCCTTGCCAGTCATGTGGCTCTCCTTGCCAGTCATGTGACTCTCCCTGCCAGTCATGTGACTCTCCCTGCCAGTCATGTGGCTCTCCCTGCCAGTCATGTGAGTCTCCCTGCCAGTCATGTGACTCTCCCTGCCAGTCATGTGACTCTCCCTGCCAGTCATGTGGCTCTCCTTGCCAGTCATGTGGCTCTCCTTGCCAGTCATGTGACTCTCCCTGCCAGTCATGTGACTCTCCCTGCCAGTCATGTGGCTCTCCCTGCCAGTCATGTGACTCTCCCTGCCAGTCATGTGACTCTCCCTGCCAGTCATGTGACTCTCCTTGCCAGTCATGTGGCTCTCCTTGCCAGTCATGTGACACTCCTTGCCAGTCATGTGGCTCTCCCTGCCAGTCATGTGGCTCTCCTTGCCAGTCATGTGACTCTCCTTGCCAGTCATGTGGCTCTCCCTGCCAGTCATGTGACTCTCCCTGCCAGTCATGTGGCTCTCCCTGCCAGTCATGTGACTCTCCTTGCCAGTCATGTGGTTCACCTTGCCAGTCATGTGACTCTCCCTGCCAGTCATGTGACTCTCCCTGCCAGTCATGTGGCTCTCCCTGCCAGTCATGTGGCTCTCCCTGCCAGTCATGTGACTCTCCTTGCCAGTCATCTGGTTCTCCCTGCCAGTCATGTGGCTCTCCCTGCCAGTCATGTGACTCTCCCTGCCAGTCATGTGACTCTCCCTGCCAGTCATGTGGCTCTTCCTGCCAGTCATGTGACTCTCCTTGCCAGTCATGTGGTTCTCCCTGCCAGTCATGTGGCTCTCCTTGCCAGTCATGTGACTCTCCCTGCCAGTCATGTGACTCTCCCTGCCAGTCATGTGACTCTCCTTGCCAGTCATGTGGCTCTCCTTGCCAATGATGTGGCTCTCCCTGCCAGTCATGTGACTCTCCCTGCCAGTCATGTGGCTCTCCCTGCCAGTCATGTGACTCTCCCTGCCAATGATGTGACTCTCCCTGCCAGTCATGTGACTCTCCTTGCCAGTCATGTGACTCTCCCTGCCAGTCATATGACTCTCCCTGCCAGTCATGTGACTCTCCCTGCCAGTCATATGACTCTCCCTGCCAGTCATATGACTCTCCCTGCCAGTCATGTGACTCTCCCTGCCAGTCATGTGACTCTCCCTGCCAGTCATGTGGCTCTTCCTGCCAGTCATGTGACTCTCCTTGCCAGTCATGTGGTTCTCCCTGCCAGTCATGTGGCTCTCCTTGCCAGTCATGTGACTCTCCCTGCCAGTCATGTGACTCTCCCTGCCAGTCATGTGACTCTCCTTGCCAGTCATGTGGCTCTCCTTGCCAATGATGTGGCTCTCCCTGCCAGTCATGTGACTCTCCCTGCCAGTCATGTGGCTCTCCCTGCCAGTCATGTGACTCTCCCTGCCAATGATGTGACTCTCCCTGCCAGTCATGTGACTCTCCTTGCCAGTCATGTGACTCTCCCTGCCAGTCATGTGGCTCTCCCTGCCAGTCATGTGGCTCTCCCTGCCAGTCATATGACTCTCCCTGCCAGTCATGTGACTCTCCCTGCCTGTCATATGACTCTCCCTGCCAGTCATATGACTCTCCCTGCCAGTCATATGACTCTCCCTGCCAGTCATATGACTCTCCCTGCCAGTCATATGACTCTCCCTGCCAGTCATGTGACTCTCCCTGCCAGTCATATGACTCTCCCTGCCAGTCATGTGACTCTCCCTGCCAGTCATGTGACTCTCCCTGCCAGTCATATGACTCTCCCTGCCAGTCATGTGGTTCTCCCTGCCAGTCATGTGGCTCTCCCTGCCAGTCATGTGACTCTCCCTGCCAGTCATGTGGCTCTCCTTGCCAGTCATGTGACTCTCCCTGCCAGTCATGTGACTCTCCCTGCCAGTCATGTGACTCTCCTTGCCAGTCATGTGGCTCTCCCTGCCAGTCATGTGACTCTCCTTGCCAGTCATGTGGCTCTCCTTGCCAGTCATGTAACTCTCCTTGCCAGTCATGTGGTTCTCCCTGCCAGTCATGTGACTCTCCTTGCCAATGATGTGGCTCTCCCTGCCAGTCATGTGACTCTCCCTGCCAGTCATGTGGCTCTCCCTGCCAGTCATGTGACTCTCCCTGCCAATGATGTGACTCTCCCTGCCAGTCATGTGACTCTCCTTGCCAGTCATGTGACTCTCGCTGCCAGTCATGTGGCTCTCCCTGCCAGTCATGTGGCTCTCCCTGCCAGTCATATGACTCTCCCTGCCAGTCATGTGACTCTCCCTGCCAGTCATATGACTCTCCCTGCCAGTCATATGACTCTCCCTGCCAGTCATATGACTCTCCCTGCCAGTCATATGACTCTCCCTGCCAGTCATATGACTCTCCCTGCCAGTCATATGACTCTCCCTGCCAGTCATATGACTCTCCCTGCCAGTCATATGACTCTCCCTGCCAGTCATATGACTCTCCCTGCCAGTCTTATGACTCTCCCTGCCAGTCATGTGACTCTCCCTGCCAGTCATATGACTCTCCCTGCCAGTCATGTGACTCTCCCTGCCAGTCATATGACTCTCCCTGCCAGTCATATGACTCTCCCTGCCAGTCATATGACTCTCCCTGCCAGTCATGTGGCTCTCCCTGCCAGTCATGTGACTCTCCCTGCCAGTCATGTGACTCTCCCTGCCAGTCATGTGGCTCTCCTTGCCAGTCATGTGACTCTCCTTGCCAGTCATGTGACTCTCCCTGCCAGTCATGTGACTCTCCCTGCCAGTCATATAACTCTCCCTGCCAGTCATGTGACTCTCCTTGCCAGTCATGTGACTCTCCTTGCCAGTCATGTGACTCTCCTTGCCAGTCATGTGACTCTCCCTGCCAGTCATATAACTCTCCCTGCCAGTCATGTGACTCTCCTTGCCAGTCATGTGACTCTCCTTGCCAGTCATGTGACTCTCCTTGCCAGTCATGTGACTCTCCTTGCCAGTCATGTGACTCTACTTGCCAGTCATATGACTCTCCTTGCCAGTCATGTGACTCTCCTTGCCAGTCATGTGACTCTCCCTGCCAGTCATGTGACTCTCCTTGCCAGTCATTTGGCTCTCCCTGCAAGTCAGTGGTCACTTCATCCTAAATGGCAAAATAATTCCTATGTATTTCACTACTTTGACCAGCCTACTGGGCCCCCAATACTGTATGTAGACCACTACTAAACTAACACCAGCTAAACGAACAACACAACACCAACTAAACTAACACCACAATCTAAACTAACACTACCAGCTGAACTAACACCATCATCTAAACTAACACAACCAGCTAAACTAACACCACAACCAGCTAAACTAACACCACCACCATCTAAACTAACACCACCACCAGCTAAACTAACACCACAACCAGCTAAACTAACACGACCACCAGCTAAACTAACACCACCAGCTAAACTAGCACCATCCTCTAAACTAACACCACCAGCTAAACTACACCACCAGCTAAACTAACACAACCAGCTAAACTAACACCACCATCTAAGCTAACACAACCAGCTAAACTAACACCACCATCTAAACTAACACCACCAGCTAAACTAACACCACAACCAGCTAAACTAACACCACAACCAGCTAAACTAACACGACCACCATCTAAACTAACACCACCACCAGCTAAACTAACACCACAACCAGCTAAACTAACACCACCAGCTAAACTAACACCACCAGCTAAACTAACACCAACACCAGCTAAAATTAACACCATCCTCTAAACTAACACCACCAGCTAAACTACACCACCAGCTAAACTAACACCACCATCTAAACTAACACCACCACCAGCTAAACTAACACCACCACCAGCTAAACAACACCACCATCTAAACTAACACCACCAGCTAAACTTATACCACCAGCTAAACTAACACCACCAGCTAAACAAACACCACCAGCTAAACTAACACCACAACCAGCTAAACTAACACCACCAGCTAAACTAACACCACCAGCTAAACTAACACCAACACCAGCTAAAATTAACACCATCCTCTAAACTAACACCACCAGCTAAACTACACCACCAGCTAAACTAACACCACCATCTAAACTAACACCACCACCAGCTAAACTAACACCACCACCAGCTAAACAACACCACCATCTAAACTAACACCACCAGCTAAACTTATACCACCAGCTAAACTAACACCACCAGCTAAACAAACACCACCAGCTAAACTAACACCACCATTTAAACTAACACCAGCTAACCTAACACCACCAGCTAAACTAACACCACCAGCTAAACTTATACCACCATCATCTAAAATTACACCACCACCAGCTAAACTAACACCACAACCAGCTAAACTAACACCACAACCAGCTAAACTAACACCACCACCAGCTAAACTAACACCACCACCATCTAAACTAAAACCACCACCAGCTAAACTAACACCACAACCAGCTAAACTAACACGACCACCAGCTAAACTAACACCACCAGCTAAACTTATACCACCAGCTAAACTAACACCACCAGATAAACTAACACCACCATCTAAACTAACACCACCAGCTAAACAAACACCACCAGCTAAACTAACACCACCATTTAAACTAACACCAGCTAACCTAACAACACCAGCTAACCTAACACCACCAGCTAAACTAACACCACCAGCTAAACTACACCACCTAAACTAACACCACTACTAAACTAACACCAGCTAAACTAACACCACCAGCTAAACTAACACCACCAGTTAAACTGACACCACCAGCTATACTAACACCACCAACTAAACTAACACCACCAACTAAACTAACACCACCACCTAAACTAACACCACCAGCTAAACTACACCACCAGCTGAACTAACACCAGCTAAACTAACACCACTACTAAAATAATACCACCAGCTAAACTAACACCAGCTATACTAACACCAGCTATACTAACACCACCAGCCCATCCAGTATAAGAGCAGAGGTCTTTAACAGTCAATATTTTCAGACCCTTGACTGCAGTGGAGTGGAGCAGAGGGATTTGACCCTGACACCATTGCTGACGCCTCCGCAGAGAAAATACAAGGCTTGTTAAAGTCACAGTGGAACCTTTATTTACATGGCCTATAGCAGGCTGCTGTTAAATGAACCTGGAGATGGCTCAGGGCCCCAGGCTGTTATGGAGAGGCAGCTCTAGACTGGTCTCAGATCTGTTTGTGATATTAAACCATGTTTGGTATGACAAGGAGTGGCAAGGATTGGAATGACAACAAAAACATTCTGATATCCAGGGTGAGTCAGTTTGGAGTGGATGGGTGTTTGGATTACATCTGGTGGGGGGGGTTATTGGGTAGCTTTTTGGGTCTTGATCAGAACCATTTCTGGAGGACATTAGGGTTCCCATCCTAGTGTCACCTCAGCGAACCACATAGTCCTCATTATATTTAGACAGCTGTTGAACACAGGCCTCTAACTTTCTGTCTTCCCATACACTGTGTCATCATTTACCATAAATACTCTCTGTTCACCCAACTGTTTCCCTACCTAACTGTTTCCCTACCCAACTGTTTCCCTACCCAACTGTTTCCCTACCCAACTGTTTCCCTACCCAACTGATTCCCTACCTAGCTGTTTCCCTACCCAACTGTTTCCCTACCCAACTGTTTCCCTACCCAACTGTTTCCTTACCCAACTGTTTCCCTACCCAACTGTTTGCTTACTCAACTGTTTCCCTACCCAACTGTTTCCCTACCCAACTGTTTCCCTACCCAACTGTTTCCCTACCAAACTGTTTCCCTACCTAACTGTTTCCCTACCCAACTGTTTCCTTACCCAACTGTTTCCCTACCCAACTGTTTCCCTACCTTGCTGTTCCCCTATTTAATATACTAAAATACACAGCAAGACCCACTAATTTATAAAATAAACTGGACGACAAGATCCACTAATTAACAAACTAAACTAGACTACAAGACCCACTAATTAATAAAATGAACTATACTACAAGACCCACTAATTAACTAAATAAACTTGACTACAAGACCCACTAATTAACAAACTATACTAGACTACAAGACTTGTATGTGGAGGATGAGGGTTGCAGTAGATATCTCAGACAGGGGGGAGTGAGGCCTAAGTTTTTTTTTAGAAATAAGCATTAACCAACCAGTGGGTCTTACGACAGGTATACAGATGACTAGTTTACAGGAGATTATAGAGTGCAGTGATGTGTCCTATAAGGAGCATTGGTGGCAAATCTGATGGCCGAATAGTAAAGAACGTCTAGCCGCTCAAGAGCACCCTTACCTGCCGATCTGTAAATGATGTCTCCGTAATCTAGCATGGGAAGGATGGTCATCTGAATCAGGGTTAGTTTGGCATCTGGGGTGAAAGAGGAGCGATTACGATAGAGGAAATCAAGTCTAGATTTAACTTTAGTCTGCAGCTTTGATATGTGCTGAGAGGAGGGCAGTGTACCGTCTAGCCATACTCCCAAGTACTTGTATGAGGTGACTACCTCAAGCTCTAAACCCTCAGAGGTAATGGGGAGAGGGGCATTCTTGTTACCAAACCACATGACCTTTGTTTTGGAGGTGTTCAGAACAAGGTTAATAAGGGCAGAGAAAGCTTGTTGGACACTAATAAAGTTTTGTTGTAGAGCGTTTAACACAAAATCCGGGGAGGGGCCAGCTGAGTATAAGACTGTAGCATCTGCATATAAATGGATTAGAGAGCTTCCTACTGCCTGAGCTATGTTCGACCCACAGAGAGAGAACTGCTCCTTAAAGTAACTAACTTTGGCCTTCTGGATAGCCTGAGTGCACTTATTTCTCATTTGCCTGAACGAGAGCCAGTCAGCATCAGTGTTACGAACCCCTTTGGCACTGCAGTCTAGGGGGGAACGAGACCCGTAACATAATTCATGCAAATCAGTGAAAAGGAACAGAGAGAACTAATGACAACAGACAACCTAAACCTACCATCAAACACTAAAGGTTATTTGTTTAAACACACTGTAATGAGGGGGGGGGGGGATCTGAGCTGGACCCAAGGAAAGCACTAAAGGTTATTTGTTTAAACACACTGTAATGAGGGGGGGGGGGGATCTGAGCTGGACCCAAGGAAAGCACTAACTCATTTTTTATTTTATTTTTTAAACCTAAAGCTAGTCTAGCCTGCTTCATGAACAGCTAGCTAACTCACCACTAAAATACAGTGGGTGGCCCGCCCAGTTCTAACTAGGCTACTTAGACAAAGTTCTTCTACGGGTAATGTATGCCCATGGGCGACTTGGCTTGGTATCCCCTTTTCACACCAACAAACAAACAGTCAAAACACCACAACAATACATACTCACATATATAACGGACAAATGTGACATGAAGGCGCAAAAACAAAAGAGAGATAACTCTAGAGACAACTGATTGGGTTTCTTTTAAAAAAAAAAGGGAAAGGGGATGTGATTGGGTAAGGGAAACGGAGCAGGTGTGTCTTCAGTGGCGACTGATTGGCGACTGATGACTGCCGCCTGTGACTAGGGCAGCAGGAGAGAGAACAGATACACACCTGTATCGGTAACACTCAGTATGCGTGTGCTTAGACTTTCGCCAAATACTAATTGGTGAGATGGAGTAACTCTGCCAGGTCGAACCAGGGTTGAACCTGTTTTTAATTCTCATTTTCTTTATAGGGGCATAAATGTTAACAATATCACTTTAAAAAAAAAAAAAAACGTTTTTAAATTTGTTTGACAGAGGGGATTCTATACCAATTTACAGAGGCCAGGTCATGAAGGAGGGCTTGCTCATTCATATTTTTTTTTTAGCAAGTGTCTATGACAAATTAGGTTGTTTCACTGAGCAGCCATTACGACCACAGGCTGTAAAACAGGAAACACCAGTCTGATTATCATCAGGATTATTTGGGAGGATAACGTCGAGGACAGTAGCCTTTTCTGGGGGTTTGGAGTCATACCTTGTGTGGATTGGTAATAATCTGAGAAAGATTTAGGGAGTCCCATTGCTTTAGGACTTGGTCAGGTGGTTTAAGCATGTCCCAGTTTAAGTCACCTAGCAGGACAAATTCATGACTTAGTGTAAAGAGGCCAGGAGAGAACTTAGGTTACAGGCAGGTAGGGTTCAGGCTGTGCTGATGGAGGACGACAACATCCAGCAACAGTCAACCAAAAGCTATTTGAAAGTTTATTGCTTAAAACCAGCAAATTAAAATGTTTGGGGACAGACTTGGTGGAGACAACCGAGCACTGAAGGTGATCCTTGGTAAAGATTGCCACTCCCCCACCTTTGGAAGATCTGTCTTGCCGAAAAAAGGTTATAACCAGAAAGGTTAACATCAGTATTCAAAACACTCTTTCTGAACCACGTCTCAGTAATGACCAACACATCTGGATTGGAGCTGTGAACCCACACTTTAAATTGATCCATTTTAGGTAATATCTTCTAGTGTTAACGTGGAGAAAACCCAGGCTTTTACGAGAGCAGAAATCATTGAAGCAAATATCAGAGAACAAGTCAGAATTGGGGCCAGGAACAGTAGATGGGCCAGGGTGTACATGAACATTTCCAGATATCATCAACAGTAATACAATCAGATGGCAACAAAATCATATTATACAGCAATTTCATCAGGTAACATGAATACAAAGCCGGCGAGAGGTGGTTAGAATAGGATGGGAGGCCAAGAGTCTGTAACAATAGAGAGTCAGAGTCCCGAGTGTGGGAACAAACAGAGTCTGTCCCACTGTTGGGTAAAGACAATTTGTAGTCAACAAAGTATACAGGAGTCATGAGGCAAAAAAAAATATATATATATTTCACCTTTATTTAACCAGGTAGGCTAGTTGAGAACAAGTTCTCATTTACAATTGCGACCTGGCCAAGATAAAGCAAAGCAGTTCGACAGATACAACAACACAGAGTTACACATGGAGTAAAACAAACATACAGTCAATAATACAGTATAAACAAGTCTATATACAATGTGAGCAAATGAGGTGAGAAGGGAGGTAAAGGCAAAAAAGGCCATGGTGGCAAAGTAAATACAATATAGCAAGTAAAACACTGGAATTGTAGTTTTGCAATGGAAGAATGTGCAAAGTAGAAATAAAAATAATGGGGTGCAAAGGAGCAAAATAAATTAATTAATTAAATACAGTTGGGAAAGAGGTAGTTGTTTGGGCTAAATTATAGGTGGGCTATGTACAGGTGCAGTAATCTGTGAGCTGCTCTGACAGTTGGTGCTTAAAGCTAGTGAGGGAGATAAGTGTTTCCAGTTTCAGAGATTTTTGTAGTTCGTTCCAGTCATTGGCAGCAGAGAACTGGAAAGAGAGGCGGCCAAAGAAAGAATTGGTTTTGGGGGTGACTAGAGAGATATACCTGCTGGAGCGTGTGCTACAGGTGGGAGATGCTATGGTGACCAGCGAGCTGAGATAAGGGGGACTTTACCTAGCAGGGTCTTGTAGATGATATGGAGCCAGTGGGTTTGACGACGAGTATGAAGCGAGGGCCAGCCAACGAGAGCGTACAGGTCGCAATGGTGGGTAGTATATGGGGCTTTGGTGACAAAACGGATTGCACTGTGATAGACTGCATCCAATTTGTTGAGTAGGGTTTTGGAGGCTATTTTGTAAATGACATCGCCAAAGTCGAGGATTGGTAGGATGGTCAGTTTTACAAGGGTATGTTTGGCAGCATGAGTGACGGATGCTTTGTTGCGAAATAGGAAGCCAATTCTAGATTTAACTTTGGATTGGAGATGTTTGATATGGGTCTGGAAGGAGAGTTTACAGTCTAACCAGACACCTAAGTATTTGTAGTTGTCCACGTATTCTAAGTCAGAGCCGTCCAGAGTAGTGATGTTGGACAGGCGGGTAGGTGCAGGTAGTGATCGGTTGAAGAGCATGCATTTAGTTTTACTTGTATTTAAGAGCAATTGGAGGCCACGGAAGGAGTTGTATGGCATTGACGCTTGCCTGGAGGGTTGTTAACACAGTGTCCAAAGAAGGGCCAGAAGTATACAGACTGTTGTCGTCTGCGTAGAGGTGGATCAGAGACTCACCAGCAGCAAGAGCGACCTCATTGATGTATACAGAGAAGAGAGTCGGTCCAAGAATTGAACCCTGTGGCACCCCCATAGAGACTGCCAGAGGTCCGGACAGCAGACCCTCCGATTTGACACACTGAACTCTATCAGAGAAGTAGATGGTGAACCAGGCGAGGCAATCATTTGAGAAACCAAGGCTGTCGAGTCTGCCGATGAGGATGTGGTGATTGACAGAGTCGAAAGCCTTGGCCTGATCAATGAATACGGCTGCACATTAATGTTTCTTATCGATGGTGGTTAAGATATTGTTTAGGACCTTGAGCGTGGCTGAGGTGCACCCATGACCAGCTCTGAAACCAGATTGCATAGCAGAGAAGGTATGGTGAGATTCGAAATGGTCGTTAATCTGTTTGTTGACTTGGCTTTCGAAGACCTTAGAAAGGCATGGTAGCATAGATATAGGTCTGTAGCAGTTTGGGTCAAGAGTGTGTCCCCCTTTGAAGAGGGGGATGACCGCAGCTGCTTTCCAATCTTTGGGAATCTCAGACGACACGAAAGAGAGGTTGAACAGGCTAGTAATAGGGGTGGCAACAATTTCGGCAGATAATTTTAGAAAGAAAGGGTCCAGATTGTCTAGCCCGGCTGATTTGTAGGGGTCCAGAACATCAGCTGAACGATTTGGGAGAAGGAGAAATGGGGAAGGCTTGGGCGAATTGCTGTTGGGGGTGCAGTGCTGTTGACCGGGGTAGGAGTAGCCAGGTGGAAAGCATGGCCAGCCGTAGAAAAATGCTTATTGAAATTCTCAATTATGGTGGATTTATCAGTGGTGACAGTGTTTCCTATCTTCAGTGCAGTGGGCAGCTGGGAGGAGGTGTTCTTATTCTCCATGGACTTTACAGTGTCCCAGAACTTTTTTGAGTTAGTGTTGCAGGAAGCAAATTTAGGCTTTTCTAACTGCCTGTGTATAATGGTTTCTAGCTTCCCTGAACAGCTGCATATCACGGGGGCTGTTCGATGCTAATGCAGAACGCCATAGGATGTTTTTGTGTTGGTTAAGGGCAGTCAGGTCTGGGGAGAACCAAGGGCTATATCTGTACTTACAGTGTGTCTTCCAATGGACAAGGCCTTGCTGCTGCTCCAGATTAAACTGTTCTGCTTGTAAATCTAAACCCTGAAACGTGTTGCTTTATAGCAGCAACAGGTCTGGTGGAGGAAACTCTCTCTCTCAGAGAAATGTCATTACTGTCCCCAGTCCACCTGGCCGTGCTGCTGCTCCAGATTCAACTGTTCTGCCTGTGATTAGTATTATTATTTGACCATGCTGGTCATTTATGAACATTTGAACATCTTGGCCATGTTCTGTTATAATCTCCACCCGGCACAGCCAGAAGAGGACTGGCCGCCCCACATAGCCTGGTTCCTCTCTAGGTTTCTTCCCAGGTTTTGGCCTTTCTAGGGAGTTTTTCCTAGCCACCGTGCTTCTACACCTGCATTGCTTGCTGTTTGGGGTCTTAGGCTGGGTTTCTGTACAGCACTTTGAGATATCAGCTGATGTACGAAGGGCTATATAAATACATTTGGTTTGATTTTGATTTTGATTTGACTCTGCTCCCTACATCCTCTAGTGACAGCGCAACAAGCCTGCACCTGATATGTGTCGTAGCGTTCCTGTAGCTTTTAAAGGGAAATCTGCAGTGGCTACATACATTTTCGGGACTTACAAATGAATGGCATGTAACCATTGATTCTTGAAGAATATAGCTTGCATCTACAGTATTGCTCTGTCTATGAATGTGAGAGTGGTTCCATTTCTCCAGCCCCCATACCTTAGCTTTTTACCCCAAACAGTAACGGGGGAAAATTCTTTCTTATCAATTAAACTGCTGATTGGCCACTTAATGCAGCGGGGCTGTTTCTGAAGGATGCATCCACCCATACAGACAGGCATCCACCCATACAGACAGGCATCCACCCATACAGACAGGCATCCACCCATACAGACAGGCATCCACCCATACAGACAGACATCCACCCATACAGACAGGCAGAATGGGAGAGGTACGGTAGCATCCACCCATACAGACAGGCATCCACCCATACAGACAGGCAGAATGGGAGAGGTACTGTAGCATCCACCCATACAGACAGGCAGAATGGGAAAGGTACTGTAGCATCCACCCATACAGACAGGCAGAATGGGAGAGGTACTGTAGCATCCACCCATACAGACAGGCATCCACCCATACAGACAGGCAGAATGGGAGAGGTACTGTAGCATCCACCCATACAGACAGGCAGAATGGGAGAGGTACTGTAGCATCCACCCATACAGACAGGCATCCACCCATACAGACAGGCAGAATGGGAGAGGTACTGTAGCATCCACCCATACAGACAGGCAGAATGGGAGAGGTACAGACAGGCATCCACCCATACAGACAGGCAGAATGGGAGAGGTACTGTAGCATCCACCCATACAGACAGGCAGAATGGGAGAGGTACTGTAGCATCCACCCATACAGACAGGCAGAATGGGAGAGGTACTGTAGCATCCACCCATACAGACAGGCAGAATGGGAGAGGTACTGTAGAATCCACCCATACAGACAGGCAGAATGGGAAAGGTACTGTAGCATCCACCCATACAGACAGGCAGAATGGGAGAGGTACTGTAGCATCCACCCATACAGACAGGCAGAATGGGAGAGGTACTGTAGAATCCACCCATACAGACAGGCATCCACCCATACAGACAGGCAGAATGGGAGAGGTACTGTAGCATCCACCCATACAGACAGGCAGAATGGGAGAGGTACTGTAGCATCCACCCATACAGACAGGCATCCACCCATACAGACAGGCAGAATGGGAGAGGTACTGTAGCATCCACCCATACAGACAGGCAGAATGGGAGAGGTACTGTAGCATCCACCCATACAGACAGGCAGAATGGGAGAGGTACAGACAGTCATCCACCCATACAGACAGGCAGAATGGGAGAGGTACTGTAGCATCCACCCATACAGACAGGCAGAATGGGAGAGGTACTGTAGCATCCACCCATACAGACAGGCAGAATGGGAGAGGTACTGTAGCATCCACCCATACAGACAGGCAGAATGGGAGAGGTACAGACAGGCATCCACCCATACAGACAGGCAGAATGGGAGAGGTACAGACAGGCATCCACCCATACAGACAGGCAGAATGGGAGAGGTACTGTAGCATCCACCCATACAGACAGACAGAATGGGAGAGGTACTGTAGCATCCACCCATACAGACAGGCATCCACCCATACAGACAGGCAGAATGGGAGAGGTACGGTAGCATCCACCCATACAGACAGGCATCCACCCATACAGACAGGCAGAATGGGAGAGGTACTGTAGCATCCACCCATACAGACAGGCAGAATGGGAGAAGTACTGTAGCATCCACCCATACAGACAGGCAGAATGGGAGAAGTACTGTAGCATCCACCCATACAGACAGGCAGAATGGGAGAAGTACTGTAGCATCCACCCATACAGACAGGCAGAATGGGAGAGGTACTGACAGCATCCACCCATACAGACAGGCAGAATGGGAGAGGCATCCACCAATAACATCCACCCATACAGACAGGCAGAATGGGAGAGGTACATGTAGCATCCACCCATACAGACAGGCAGAATGGGAGAGGTACTGTAGCATCCACCCATACAGACAGGCATGGGAGAGGTACCATCCACCCATACAGACAGGCAGAATGGGAGAGGTACTGACAGGCATCCACCCATACAGACAGGCAGAATGGGAGAGGTACTGTAGCCACCCATACAGACAGGCAGAATGGGAGAGGTATCCACCCATACAGACAGGCAGAATGGGAGCATCCACCCATACAGACAGGCAGAATGGGAGAGGTACTGTAGCATCCACCCATACAGACAGGCAGAATGGGAGAGGTCCACAGACAGGCATCCACCCATACAGACAGGCAGAATGGGAGAGGTATACAGACAGTGGGAGCATCCACCCATACAGACAGGCAGAATGGGAGAGGTACTGTAGCATCCACCCATACAGACAGGCAGAATGGGAGAGGTACTGTAGCAATCCACCCATACAGACAGGCATCCACCCATACAGACAGGCAGAATGGGAGAGGTACTGTAGCATCCACCAATACAGACAGGCATCCACCCATACAGACAGGCAGAATGGGAGAAGTACTGTAGCATCCACCCATACAGACAGGCAGAATGGGAGAGGTACTGTAGCATCCACCCATACAGACAGGCAGAATGGGAGAGGTACTGTAGCTTCCACCCATACAGACAGGCATCCACCCATACAGACAGGCAGAATGGGAGAGGTACTGTAGCATCCACCCATACAGACAGGCAGAATGGGAGAGGTACTGTAGCATCCACCAATACAGACAGGCATCCACCCATACAGACAGGCAGAATGGGAGAAGTACTGTAGCATCCACCCATACAGACAGGCAGAATGGGAGAGGTACTGTAGCATCCACCCATACAGACAGGCAGAATGGGAGAGGTACAGGTCCACCCATGTAGCATCCACCAATACAGACAGGCATCCACCCATACAGACAGGCAGAATGGGAGAGGTACTGTAGCATCCACCCATACAGACAGGCAGAATGGGAGCATCCACTGTACAGACATCCACCACCATACAGACAGGCAGAATGGGAGAGGTACTGTAGCATCCACCCATACAGACAGGCAGAATGGGAGAGGTACTGTAGCATCCACCCATACAGACAGGCAGAATGGGAGAGGTACTGCATCCAGAATCCACCCATACAGACAGGCAGAATGGGAGAATGGGAGAGGTACTGTAGCATCCACCCATACAGACAGGCAGAATGGGAGAGGTACTGTAGAATCCACCCATACAGACAGGCAGAATGGGAGAGGTACTGTGGGAGAGGTAGCATCCACCCATGGGACAGACAGCAAGAATGGGAGAGGTACTGTAGCATCCACCCATACAGACAGGCAGAATGGGAGAGGTACTGGGAGAGGTAGCATCCACCCATACAGACAGGCAGAATGGGAGAGGTACTGTAGCATCCACCCATACAGACAGGCAGAATGGGAGAGGTGTGGTTAAGATTAAACGGCGGTGTCCTATTGGAAGAGCTCGGGGCCCACGTCCAGACAGCATCTCATATCAGGAGTGCTGATCTAGGATTGGTTAAGCCTTTTTAGGTCACAATGAATACGATTGTATGGACATATGGGACTGGACCAGCGCTCTTACGCTGAGATGCTGTGTGAAAAAGGGCCCATTGTTATAACTGTAGATGATGTGATTTGCACAGCATTTAGAAAGGTCAAAGTGAAGGACATCCAGTTTCAGAATTTCCCAGTAAAGTTGTGATGCCATCTTGTGGTTTAAAAACATCATCTCACTTCAGTCAAACTGGTAGAACGATGACATCAGACTGGAACTCCAGTTTAGAGCTACAAAATACATATTGGCCACACGGTGACATTCATTTCTTATTTTGATTTTCTTGGATGGTTTATAAATAATGATTTAACCAAAAACTCTGAAACTCCCAAACCGGTAAAAAAAAAAGCAGTCTTGTCTTTTCCACCTTTTATCTCCTTACGTTCCACTGTAACTCTTTAACGAAAGGTTTTTAGTCAAATAAATATAATTTACCTAAATATATGTGTAGTTGTTAAGTGGTTCAGAAACAGTATTCCAGGCTCTTCACTAGATCAACTACCTGGTTAAATAAAGGTGAAATAAAAAATAAATAAAAACACTAAAGACCAAACTAACCTGGTTAAATAAAGGACCCACGGAAATAAAAAAGACCCTAAATCAAAAACTAAAGACCACTTTCAAAACCACCACTTGGTTTAAACCTCAACCACCACGTATAAAGACCCACGGTTTCAACCTCAACCACCACGTATAAAGACCCACGGTTTCAACCTCAACCACCACGTATAAAGACCCACGGTTTCAACCTCAACCATCACTTACATAGAGCTACGGTTTAAACCTCAACCATTACAATAAAACACACAAGTGGAAGGAAGATCATTTGTTTTCAACCACACTATTTCACATCATACATTTTATAATGAAGCTAAATCCATAAGTAGCCTGAGGCTAATTTATAATGAATCTAAACCCATATGTAGCCTGAAGCTAATTTATACTGAAGCTAGACCACTATGTAGCTTGAGGCTAATTTATAATTAAGCTGAAACCCCTATGAACGCTAAGGCAAAGTTTTATGAAGCTAAACCCCTATGTAGCCTGAGGCTAATGAAACTAAATGTCTATGTAGCCTGAGGCTAATTTATACCTAAGCTAAACCCCTATGTTGCCTCAGGCTAATTTATACCTAAGCTAAACCCCTATGTAGCCTGAGGCTAATTTATACCTAAGCTTAACCCCTATGTTGCCTGAGGCTAATTTATAATGAAGCTAAACAACGATGTAGCCTGAGGCTAATTTATAATGAAGCTAAACAACGATGTAGCCTGAGGCTAATTTATAATGCAGCTAAACAACGATGTAGCCTGAGGCTAATTTTCCACACAGATTTGATGCTGGGAAAGTTTCCAGCGTGGGTCCTGTTTGTTGAGGTGTGTTGTGATTAGAAGTTCTCATGCTGGGTCCTTGGATCAAACAGCCTGAAACGTGGCATGTCTTTACAGGGACTGGAGTGGTGAGATCACAACCCTTATCATCTCTGTACTTCTCCCTCTCTCTCTCCCTCTCTCTATCCCTCTCTCTATCCCTCTCTCTACTTCTCCCTCTCTCTACTTCACCCTCTCTACCCCTCTCTCTATCCCTCTTTTCTTCTCTCACTTCTTCTCCCTCTCTCTATCCCTCTCTCTCTCTCTACTTCTCCCTCTCTCTCTCCCTCTCTCTATCCCTCCCTCTCTCTCTCCCTCTCTCTATCCCTCTCTCTATCCCTCCCTCTCTCCCTCCCTCTCTCCCTCTCTCTATCCCTCTCTCTATCCCTCTCTCTACTTCACCCTCTCTACCCCTCTCTCTATCCCTCTTTTCTTCTCTCACTTCTTCTCCCTCTCTCTATCCCTCTCTCTATCTCTCTCTCTACTTCTCCCTCTCTCTCTCCCTCTCTCTATCCCTCCCTCTCTCTCTCCCTCTCTCTATCCCTCTCTCTATCCCTCCCTCTCTCCCTCCCTCTCTCCCTCTCTCTATCCCTCTCTCTACTTCTCCCTCTCTCTATCCCTCTCTCTATTCCTCTCTCTATCCCTCTCTCTTTTCTTCTCTCTCTACCTCTCTCTCTCTCTATCAATTTCAATTAAATTCAAGGGCTCTATTGGCATGGGAAACATGTTAACATTGCCAAAGGAAGTGAAATAGATAATAAACAAAAGTGAAATAAACAATAAAAAATTAACAGTACAAATTACTCACAAAAGTTCCAAAAGAATAAAGACATTTCAATTGTTGTTTTATGAATATCTACAGTGTTGTAACGATGTACAAAAATGCGAAAAGGGAAAATAAATAAGCACAATGAAGGTCTGTTCCTTAGTTCATTCAGTTGTACAAATCTCCAGATGGTGGGAACGGGCCATCTCCAGATTGTCGGGAATGTTGATTTATACTGACTGGCCTTGACCTCGTGCTGATAACGCGAAGGCTCAAGAGCTAGAGGGCCCCTCTACTTGTAAATAGAACATTTGGAAAACGCTGACGTCATTTTCAGTTTATAACCTGTATAACCCTTGTAATAAACGCTGTTTACCTTTGGCTTTTAAGACTGGTCTCAATCTACTTCATGCATAATTAATGAACTTACAACTCATTAATGAATTAGAAATGAGTGCGAATTGGTTTTGGCAATAAAACATAAAGGAATTTAGAATTCCTCTATCAGTGGCGTGCTGCATCCCGAGGTTTGACATGATTAGGGCTATTTTTTCATTGAGTGACTCTTAAACAGGAAAATGTTGATATTGTGGTAATTGGTGCTACTACAGTTTTTCTGTTGAGTGTGAAGTCTCATTGTGTTTGTATCCCGACCATCTAATACGGTCTCCATCTGGAGCAGCCCACCACTATTCACAAATAAATTAAATAAATCATTCAGGGCTCCAGGCACCTCCTCCTCACCATCAGCCTGATGAAGAGCATCCTTGGGTTCCTGTTTCCCTTCTTCATCATCATCACCTGCTACTGCCTGATTGGTGGAGCCTTGGTCAGGGCGCGGAGCATCCAGAAGACCACCCGGTCGAGAGACGATGAGGTGTTGAGGATACTGGCGTCAGCTGTCCTAGTTTTCTTCCTGTGTTGGGTGCCCCACCAGGTGGGAGGAGACTCTCTCCACACACTCTCCCATTCTGAAGATACTCCCTCTATACACACTGCATTCTATAGATACAGTGGGGTAAAAAAGTATTTAGTCAGCCACCAATTGTGCAAGTTCAACCACTTAAAAAGATGAGAGAGACCTGTAATTTTCATCATAGGTACACTTCAACTATGACAGACAAAATTAGAAAAAAAAATCCAGAAAATCACATTGTAGGATTTTTAATGAATTTATTTGCAAATTATGGTGGAAAATAAGTATTTGGTCACCTACAAACAAACAAGATTTCTGGCTCTCACAGACCTGTAACGAATTGTTTAATAGGCTCCTCTGTCCTCCACTCATTACCTGTATTAATTGCACCTGTTTGAACTTGTTATCAGTATAAAAGACACCTGTCCACAACCTCAAACAGTCACACTCTAAATTCCACTATGGCTAAGACCAAAGAGCTGTCAAAGGACACCAGAAACAAAATTGTAGACCTGCACCAGGCTGGGAAGACTGAATCTGCAATAGGTAAGCAGCTTGGTTTGAAGAAATCAACTGTGGGAGCAATTATTAGGAAATGGAAGACATACAAGACCACTGATAATCTCCCTCGATCTGGGGCTCCACGCAAGTTCTCACCCAGTGGGGTCAAAATGATCACAAGAGCGGTGAGCAAAAATCCCAGAACCACACGGGGGGACCTAGTGAATGACCTGCAGAGAGCTGGGACCAAAGAAACAAAGCCTACCATCAGTAACACACTACGCCGCCAGGGACTCAAATCCTGCAGTGCCAGACGTGTCCCCCTGCTTAAACCAGTACATGTTCAGGCCCGTCTGAAGTTTGCTAGAGAACATTTGGATGATCCAGAAGAAGATTGGGAGAATGTCATATGGTCAGATGAAACCAAAATACAACTTTTTGGTAAAAACTCAACTCGTTGTGTTTGGAGGACAAAGAATGCTGAGTTGCATCCAAAGAACACCATACTTACTGTGAAGCATGGGGGTGGAAACATCATGCTTTGGGGCTGTTTTTCTGCTAAGGGACCAGGACGACTGATCCATGTAAAGGAAATAATGAATGGGGCCATATATCGTGAGATTTTGAGTGAAAACCTCCTTCCATCAGCAAGGCCATTGAAGATGAAACGTGGCTGGGTCTTTCAGCATGACAATGATCCCAAACACACCGCCCGGGCAACGAAGGAGTGGCTTCGAAAGAAGCATTTTAAGGTCCTGGAGTGGTCTCCAGATCTCAACCCCATCGAAAATCTTTGGAGGGAGTTGAAAGTCCATCTTGCCCAGCAACAGCCCCAAAACATCACTGCTCTAGAGGAGATCTGCATGGATGAATGGGCCAAAATACCAGCAACAGTGTGTGAAAACCTTGTGAAGACTTACAGAAAACCTTTGACCTCTGTCATTGCCAACAAAGAGATAAACTTTTGTTATTGACCAAATACTTATTGACCAAATACACACTGCCTTCTATGTATGCTTCCATATGATAGATGTATTTGATAATATTTCGACCAATCAGGTCTTTATCACATCATCTGACTGACGTGTTGAAAATATATCCTATTGTCACATATGTTGATCACATGGGAGCGTGCAATACAGTGAGTCTCTTTTCACCGTTAATTGAATAACAATTATTTCCACACCTGCTAGATCCGACAATGGGACATTTGAGAAGACAGTTGACACTTGTTTGGTTTATACAGCAGAACCTCAAAGTTTAATCTCTGAATTTATTTGGAATTCTTCCACTGATTCTTTTAA
The DNA here is from genome assembly GCF_034236695.1 of Oncorhynchus nerka. Lineage (NCBI taxonomy): Eukaryota > Metazoa > Chordata > Actinopteri > Salmoniformes > Salmonidae > Oncorhynchus > Oncorhynchus nerka. The sequence continues at coordinate 2,461,141 of NC_088401.1, read as the reverse complement.
ACAGATTATCCTGTTATTATCCTGTTATTATCCTGTTATTATCCTGTTGATATCATGTTATTATCCTGTTATTATCCTGTTATTATCCCATCATTATCCTGTTATATCCTGTTATTGTCCTGTTATATCCTGTTATTATCCTGTTATTATCCTGTTATTATCCTGTTATTATCCTGTTATTATCCTGTTATTATCCTGTTATTATCCTGTTATTGTCCAGTTATATCCTGTTATTATCCTGTTATTGTCCTGTTATATCCTGTTATTGTCCTGTTATATCCTGTTATTGTCCTGTTATATCCTGTTATTGTCCAGTTATATCCTGTTATTATCCTGTTATTATCCTGTTATTGTCCTGTTATATCCTGTTATTGTCCTGTTATATCCTGTTATTATCCTGTTATATCCTGTTATTGTCCTGTTAATGTCCTATTATTATCCTGTTATTGTCCAGTTATATCCTGTTATTATCCTGTTAATATCCTGTTATTATCCTGTTATTATCCTGTTATATCCAGTTATTATCCTGTTGATATCCTGTTATTATCCTGTTATTATCCTTTTATTATCCTGTTGATATCCTGTTATTATCCTGTTATTATCCTGTTATTGTCCTGTTATATCCTGTTATTATCCTGTTATTATCCTGTTATTATCCTGTTATTATCCTGTTATATCCAGTTATTATCCTGTTAATATCCTGTTAATATCCTGTTATTATCCTTTTATTATCCTGTTGATATCCTGTTATTATCCTGTTGATATCCTGTTAATATCCTGTTATTATCCTGTTATTATCCTGTTGATATCCTGTTATTATCCTGTTATTATCCTGTTAATATCCTGTTATTATCCTGTTATTATCCTGTTGATATCCAGTTAATATCCTGTTATATCCTGTTATTATCCTGTTATATCCTGTTTTATCCTGTTATATCCTGTTATTATCCTGTTGATATCCTGTTAGTATCCTGTTATTATCCTGTTAGTATCCTGTTATTATCCTGTTGATATCCTGTTAATATCCTGTTATTATCCTGTTATTATCTTGTTGATATCCTGTTAATATCCTGTTATTATCCTGTTATATCCTGTTATTATCCTGTTGATATCCTGTTGATATCCTGTTATTATCCTGTTATTATCCTGTTATTATCCTGTTGATATCCTGTTGATATCCTGTTAATATCCTGTTATTATCCTGTTGATATCCTGTTAATATCCTGTTATTATCCTGTTATATCCTGTTAATATCATGTTATTATCCTGTTATATCCTGTTATTATCCTGTTATTACCCTGTTATTATCCTGTTTTATCCTGTTATTATCCTGTTATTATCCTGTTGATATCCTGTTATTATCCTGTTATTACCCTGTTATTATCCTGTTTTATCCTGTTATTATCCTGTTATTATCCTGTTGATATCCTGTTAATATCCTGTTATTATCCTGTTATTATCCTGTTATTGTCCAGTTATTATCCTGTTATTATCCTGTTGATATCCTGTTAATATCATGTTATTATCCTGTTATTATCCTGTTTTATCCTGTTATTATCCTGTTATTATCCTGTTATATATCCTGTTATTATCCTGTTGATATCCTGTTGATATCCTGTTATTATCCTGTTATTATCCTGTTATTATCCTGTTATTATCCTGTTAATATCCTGTTATTATCCTGTTATTATCCTGTTATTATCCTGTTGATATCCTGTTAATATCCTGTTATTATCCTGTTATTATCCTGTTATTGTCCAGTTATTATCCTGTTATTATCCTGTTGATATCCTGTTAATATCCTGTTATTATCCTGTTATTATCCTGTTATTATCCTGTTTTATCCTGTTATTATCCTGTTATTATCCTGTTGATATGCTGTTAATATCCTGTTCCTCCGTGAATGTTCTCTTTCTGTTCCTGTCCTCAGGTTTTACACTTCATGGATCTGCTGGCCCAGCTGAAGGTTGTAACTAACTGTGTGATGGTGGACTTCATCGACACGGCCATGCCCTTTACCATCTGCATCGCCTTCCTCAACAGGTAGTTTTGAGGTTCATCTCAGAAACACAGAACTAAAGTTTTGCATAATTGCGTCAGATGTTAAATGCGTCTGTCCACAAGAGACTACCTAGAGGTTAGATAGGTGGGCCAGCAACCGGAAGGTCGCTGGTTTGAATGCCGTTGCCAACTGGGAAAAATCTAGCCTGGAACCAGTCTGTTTGTGCTATTATTACACTACTTTTGTCGACTCAACATGTTTGGCATTTGACACGAAGGACTGGGAGTGGAATGTTAGCACAAAAAAGGTATGGATTTCAGGCTAGGACAAGTCTGGTGGGGATCACATTTCAGTTTCTGTGACAATTGACAATAAAGTCTTATCTGAACTAATTTAATATTGTCTTATGTTATATCACCAGCTGTGTCAACCCCATCCTCTACAGCTTTGTGGGGCACAACTTCAGGAAAAACCTGTTCCGACTGCTCCACTGTTCCCCCTCTGGCCCAGAAGGGACACACCCATACATCAGCACTAAGATGTCTACCTATTCCTACCGCGTCTCCGAGGTACTGCACCTCACCAACAAAAACAAGCAGGCCATGGAGGCCATGTCTAATGTGAAGAGAGGAGAGAAAGAGGTGAAGTGTGTAGCTGTGTACTAATTCTAGAACCACAAATAGATGATGTGTTTTAATTCTAGAACTATATCTAATTCTAGATATAATATGTCATATTTTAATTCTAGAAGTATACAGATATAATATGTGTTCTAATTCTAGAAACATACAGATATAATATGTTTTCTAATTCTAGAAGTATACTATATATTATGTGTTCTAATTCTAGAAACATACAGATATAATATGTTTTTAATTCTAGGACTATACAAATATAACATGTGTTCTAAATCTAGAAACATAAGATATAATATGTTTTTAATTCTTGCCAATGGTCTAGGTGCTCTAGGTATATAATATGAATTCCAGAACAGATAAACGAGACAACTGACAACAATATAATATTATGGAGGACAAAATCCCTGATGGAACCAGATGGTTAAACTACATGAATAAATTCTAACTGTAATGGAAACAAAGGTTTCTGAACAAAGTTTTGCTTTTCTAAGATCAAAACTTATGTCATGAAATAAATGCATTTACATTCATAAGTCATTTTCAGGAGTTTTTAGATTCCGTCTTATCCAGAGCGACCTATGATGAAATTACAAATACAAAATTGGCAGTGTTTCAAATACTTGTTCTCCCCACTGTATGTGTTTTAGACCTGGAACAATACAGATATAATATGTTTTTTAATTGCAGAACTGTATATATAATATGTGTTCTAATTCTAGAATGACAAAAAATTCTAGATCTATACATATATAATATGTGTTTTAATTCTAGAACTATATAGATATAATATGTGTTCTAAGTCTTGAACCATGCAGATGTAATATGTGTTTAATACTGGAACCGTACAGATATAATATGTGTTCTAATTCTAGAACTATATAGATATAATATGTGTTCTAATTCTAGAACTATACAGATATAATATGTGTTCTAATTCTAGAATGACAAAAAATTCTAGATCTATACAGATATAATATGTGTTCTAATTCTAGAATGACAAATATAAATGTATTCTAATTCAATAAACCATACAGATATAATATGTGTTCTATTTCTAGAATGACAAATATAAATGTGTTCTAATTCAATAAACCATACAGATATAATATGTATTCTAATTCTAGAATATACAGATATAATATGTATTCTAATTCTAGAACTATACAGATATAATATGTATTCTAATTCTAGGACCATACAGATATAATATGTATTCTAATTCTAGAACTATACAGACATAATAGGTATTCTAGTTCTAGAACCATAAAGATAGAATGTGTATTAATTCTTGAAGTGTACATATATAATCTGTTCTAATTGTAGAATGACAAATATAAATGTGATATAATTGTAGAACTATACAGATATAATATGTATTCTAATTCTAAAACTATACCGATATCAGGTGTTTTTAATTGTAGAACTATATATATAATATGTTTTCTAATTCTAGAATGACAAATATATAATATGTGTTCTAATTCTAGAGCCATAAAGAAATAATAAGTATTTTAATTCTAGGACTATACAAATATAACATGTATTCTAAATCTAGATTGACAAATATATAATGTGTTTTTTAATTCTTGCCAATGGTCTAGGTGCTCTAGGTGCTCAGGGTACGAATAATGAATATCCAGAACAGATAAACGAGACAACTTGACCACAATAAACACTATACAAAACCATGATGGAACCAGATGGTTAAATAGGGAATAAATTATAACGTAATGGAAACCAGGTGTGAACAATCAAGACAAAACAAATTTACATTTACATTTAAGTCATTTGTATATGACGCTCTTATCCAGAGCGACTTACAAATTACAAATACAAAATGGAAAAATAAATGTAGATTGGTGGAGGCTAGAAAGCCGATTCAATCAAGTCGTGACAATTCTAGATCTATAGATATAATATGTGATCTAAGTCTTGAACCATGCAGATGTAATATGTGTTTTAATACTGGAACATACATATATAATATGTGTTCTATTTCTAGAATGACAAATATAAATGTGTTCTAATTCAATAAACATACAGATATAATATGTGTTCTATTTCTAGAATGACAAATATAAATGTGTTCTAATTCAATAAACATACAGATATAATATGTGTTCTATTTCTAGAATGACAAATATAAATGTGTTCTAATTCAATAAACATACAGATATAATATGTGTTCTATTTCTAGAATGACAAATATAAATGTGTTCTAATTCAATAAACATACAGATATAATATGTGTTCTATTTCTAGAATGACAAATATAAATGTGTTCTAATTCAATAAACATACAGATATAATACGTGTTTTAATTCTAGAACCATACAAATCAAATCAAATCAAATTTTATTTGTCACATACACATGGTTAGCAGATGTTAATGCGAGTGTAGCGAAATGCTTGTGCTTCTAGTTCCGACAAGGCAGTAACCAACAAGTAATCTAGCTAACAATTCCAAAACTACTACCTTATAGACACAAGTGTAAGGGGATAAAGAATATGTACATAAACATATATGAATGAGTGATGGTACAGAGTGGCATAGGCAAGATACAGTAGATGGTATCGAGTACAGTATATACATATGAGATGAGTATGTAAACAAAGTGGCATAGTTAAAGTGGCTAGTGATACATGTATTACATAAGGATGCAGTAGATGATATAGAGTACAGTATATACGTATACATATGAGATGAATAATGTAGGGTATGTAAACATTATATTAGGTAGCATTGTTTAAAGTGGCTAGTGATATATTTTACATCATTTCCCATCAATTCCCATTATTAAAGTGGCTGGAGTTGAGTCAGTGTATATTTGGCAGCAGCCACTCAATGTTAGTGGTGGCTGTTTAACAGTCTGATGGCCTTGAGATAGAAGCTGTTTTTCAGTCTCTCGGTCCCAGCTTTGATGCACCTGTACTGACCTCGCCTTCTGGATGATAGCGGGGTGAACAGGCAGTGGCTCGGGTGGTTGCTGTCCTTGATGATCTTTATGGCCTTCCTGTGACATCGGGTGGTGTAGGGTGTCCTGAGGCAGGTAGTTTGCCCCGGTGATGCGTTGTGCAGATCTCACTACCCTCTGAGAGCCTTTTACGTTGTGGGCGGAGCAGTTGCTGCATTTCAGGCGGTGATACAGCCCCACAGGATGCTCTCATTGTGCATTCATGGTGGTAGTTTGTGAGTGCTTGGTGACAAGCCGAATTTCTTCAGCCTCCCGAGGTTGAAGAGGCGCTGCGCTTCTTCACGACGCCTGTCAGTGTGAGTGGACCAATTCAGTTTGTCTGTGATGTGTATGCCGGTGAACTTAAGAAACTGCTACCCTCTCCACTACTGTTCCACTGATGTGGATAGGGGGTGTTCCTCTGCTGTTTCCTGAAGTCCACAATCATCTCCCCTGCCTTGTTGACGTTGAGTGTGAGGCCATTTTCCTGACACCACACTGGTGGGGCCTCACCTCCTCCCCCTCAGGCCGTCTCGCCGTTGTTGGTAATCGCCTACCACTGTTGTGTCGTCCGCAAACTTGATGATTGAGTTGGAGGCAGTGCGTGGCCACGCAGTCGTGGGTGAACAGGGAGTACAGGAGAGGCCTGAACGCACCCTGTGGGGCCCCCTGTGTTGAGGATCAGCGGGAGGAGATGTTGTTGCCTACCCTCACCACCTGGGGGCGACCCGTCAGGAAGTCCAGTACCCAGTTGCACAGAGCGGGGTCGAGACCAGGGTCTCGGAAACTTGATGACGAGCTGGAGGTACTATGGTGTTGAATGCCGAGCTGTAGTCGATGAACAGCATTCTCACATAGGTATTCCTCTTGTCCAGGTGGGTTAGGGCAGTGTGCAGTGTGGTGGCGAAGTAAATACAATATAGCAAGTAAAACACTGGAATGGTAGATTTGCAGTGGAAGAATGTGCAAAGTAGAGATAGAAATAATGGGGTGCAAAGGAGCAAAATAAATAAATACAGTAAGGTAGTTGTTTGGGCTAAATTATAGATGGGCTATGACAGCTGGTGCTTAAAGCTAGTGAGGGAGATAAGTGTTTCCAGTTTCAGAGATTTTTGCAGTTCGTTCCAGTCATTGGCAGCAGAGAACTGGAAGGAGAGGCGGCCAAAGGAAGAATTGGTTTGACAGTGGTTCCATTTCTTCAGCCCCACCCCTTTTTACCAAAAGGGGTGTGGAGTTCCTTTGTTATTGTTTCGACTAAGGATTACGGCTTTAATGGGATGCTTTCGACACCTTGTAGAGTCCGTGTGAATTGAGGCTGTTCTGAGGGCAATATTAGGAAGATGTTTCTAACGTTTGGTATACTCAGTGTATGTGCGACTCAGTGTATGTTGTATTCATAGTTGAATTTGTATAAGGGAGACTGGTACATGTAGAGGTTTAATGTGTTCCGTGTTCCAATGCCTTCACAACAGAACTTTAAGGTCCAGTCAACATCCTAGGCCTTCACAACAAAACCTTAATGTACAGTCAACATCAAAGGCCTTCACAACAGAACCTTAATGTACAGTCAACATCCTAGGCCTTCACAACAGAACCTTAATGTACAGTCAACATCAAAGGCCTTCACAACAGAACCTTAATGTACAGTCAACATCCTAGGCCTTCACAACAGAACCTTAATGTACAGTCAACATCCTAGGCCTAGCTGTAAAGTATGGCACATGAGATTAGTAACTTTCCCGAAATTCCCAGGTTTTTCCAGAAATCCTGGTTGGAGGATTATTCCTGCTTATTCCCTCCTAATTCCTATAATTTTACTATCAGAATTTCTGGAAAACCCAGGAATTTCGGGAAAGTTACTGTGCAACTCTAGGGAGAAACGATGATGATGAGAATATACATTCTGTTTATATTCTGTATCTGCGTTAGATCAGTTGTCTTGGTGTTATTGAAACATGTTGGCATCTTTCCATAGATATGTATCTCTTCTGTAAGTGGACAGTATATGAATAAAATGGAACAAGTTTAAATCCTATACATCTCCTTGTGATTTCTGATTGTTGTGCACTTCTTCATCAATAGGGAAAAAGAGAGGTACAGTAACCTACCCAATAGGTTGCATCATGTCCACATCCTCCCTACGCCTCCACACGCTTGTGTCAAAGCAAACGTCTTAGTAATATACAGACCTGGTCGTTCTGTATCATCAGAATCAACCGATACTGATTGCTAAAACGTTTGCTAGATGTTTTTCATAAGTTGTAATATGACTGCGTTCCAAGTCACGTGTCAGAACAGACCAATGACCTTGGCTGTCCATGCTCCGCACCATTCTAGAACACCCGTTACAAGGATTCCATCACAGCTTGTTAATCATTGAAGAGGTTCTCATTGAGAAGCTACTGTATCCCTGGACGAACACCTGCTGCTAACAGGTGGTCAGATAGGCTTCTAAGACAGAGAGATAACACTCGGATGAGGATGGGGATTGGTGGAGAAAGTGGGGGGCGGGTCGAGGCACAGAGGCTTGTGATTGGTGGAGAGGGAGAGGGTCAGGAGTTATAAAGGATGGGGATTGGTGAAGACAGCTTCACTGGCAACATGATGAAGATTCTTCTGCTTCTAGGATTTGTGGCAGTGGCCCTGGCTGAGGTGACGCGTTTCGATGGGTAAAATATCAAACTTTTATTTTGAAATATTTTCAAATCACAAGTTCTCAGAATACAACATAGAAAAATATACTTGGAAAATTATGAAGATAGACTCTGTACATTACAATCTATGCTACCATGTGGCTTATTGGTGATGAATGGAGACCTCGTGAAGGACCATGTGGACGACTGTATTCTGATATGTTTATTAACGTTCCTATAACATTTATTAATGTTCCTAGAGATCTATAACATGTGTTCTATAACCCAGTTAGCGCATAACGTTCTGAGAACCATGTGTTTCTTAGAGCTTGGTGAGAGCGTGGTTGTCCTATGGTTAACTTGCATACAACCTTACCACAACGTTCTGAGAGTGGTGCAGGATAGTTTTGGAACATTCTCAGCACATTTATAGAAAAAAAAACATACTTTTTTAGGGGGTATTTTATTACTTTAACAGAATGTTTCATTACAGTTAAAAAATTGCTAAAATGAACTTTAAATGGATAGTCCATCAGACTATCTACACACTTTCAGTAAAATTTCAACTAACTATCTACTAACCCTAGCTTTAAACCTAACCTTAACCCTTATCCTAACCCTAAATTTAACCCTTATCCTAACCCTAACCTTAACCCTTATCCTAACCCTAAACTTAAACCTAACCTTAACCCGTATCATAACCCTAAACTTAAACCTAACCTTAACCCTTATCCTAACCCTAAACTTAAACCTACCCTTAACCCTTATCATAACCCTAAACTTAAACCTATCCTTAACCCTTATCCTAACCCTAAACTTAAACCTAACCTTAACCCTTATCCTAACCCTAATTGTAACCTAAGCAGTAGTTTATCAACAGATAGTTTGTTATTAGTATGACCATCTCTAGAGCATGTACACGTGAAAAAAACAGACTATCCAAATATAAGTGTGACCTTTAATTTGAATTTTGGCAACGTTCTCCAACTGGTTTGACATTGGGAATGTTCTCAAATAGTTCAGGGAATGTTTTTCTGGTAAGAATTTCAGTACTTCAGCATAATCTTTCCTACAGGTAGTTCTATTCAATATTATGTTCTCAAATAGTTCAGAGAACATTAAGAAAATAAACACAAACAAACCTCAGTAACGTTCAGAAAACTTATCTTAAAATACTATTTAAAAATATCTACTTTCTGTTCTCAGCATCAAGAAAACTGTCTCTATTTCTCTATTTTGTTAAGTGTGTTCAGGTGTGTTGGCCACGCCCACTAATTGGCCACACCTGAGCTCTTATTTCTTTTGAAATGGGGTCTGTTTGAATAGACAAAAATGAAGAGCTTTGTATGTATAAAAAAACATGCCATACTGGCTCCTTCCTGGTGGTGCCCTGGACTCATTCCATGGATAGAGAACAGAAAAAGTTTAGTTTCAAATCTCTGATGCCGTGTCACAATAAAAAAAAATGATCTGTTTACAAGATTAATACATTTTCATGTTTCTTATCTGTGCTTGGAGTTTAAAAAAGAGTTTACCCAAAATAAGATAGCAGTGTTATTCATGGTAGGTTTTATTCAAAAACCTCCAAATATCCTATACTTATATTTTTCAGAGCATTAATAAAACCCCCCATGGAAAACTTTGAAGGAACTAGAGCAAAATGTTCTCAGAACTTTCCTGGAAACTAAAAATAAATGTTCCCAGAACAGGCAAAATTTTCACTTTTACTGGTCAGAAAACATGGCTTCATTACCTCAACCAATGTGAAACAAAAACTCAAATTCCCACAACTTCCAAGAAACAAATGTGCTAGCTGGGTTTCTCTTGTCTTGGCTGTCCAGGGGGAGTCTTCTATAATAGGAGTTCTATAATTACAGTGTATATCTCTTGTCTCGGCTGTCCAGGGGAGTCTTCTATAATAGGAGTTCTATAATAACAGTGTATATCTCTTGTCCAGGGGGAGTCGGCTGTAATAACAGGGGAGTCTTCTCTCGGCTGTCCAGGGGGAGTCTTCTATAATAGGAGTTCTAGTCAGTGTAAATCTCTTGTCTTGGTTGTCAAGGTGTTCTATAATAACAGTGTAAATCTCTTGTCTTGGTTGTCAAGGTGTTCTATAATAACAGTGTAAATCTCTTGTCTTGGTTGTCAAGGTGTTCTATAATAACAGTGTAAATCTCTTGTCTTGGTTGTCAAGGTGTTCTATAATAACAGTCTCTTGTCTTGTTGTCAAGGTGTTCTATAATAACAGTGTAAATCTCTTGTCTTGGTTGTCAAGGTGTTCTATAATAACAGTGTAAATCTCTTGTCTTGGTTGTCAAGGTGTTCTATAATAACAGTGTAAATCTCTTGTCTTGGTTGTCAAGGTGTTCTATAATTACAGTGTAAATCTCTTGTCTTGGTTGTCAAGGTGTTCTATAATTACAGTGTAAATCTCTTGTCTTGGTTGTCAAGGGGTTCTATAAATACAGTGTAAATCTCTTGTCTTGGTTGTCCAGGGAGAAAGTGTTCCGTCTGAAGCCTGTCCTTGATGATCATGTTCTCCTTATCAAGGAGCTGGCCAACAGCATGGAGGTACATAAGAAACCCTTTCACTATTCTTAGCCGAGCCTAGCCAAGCTGTAATGGACTGGCCTGGTTACTGGCTACGATGCTGTAAAAGAAAAGAAAACATTTCATTTCAAATAATTTTGGTTCCCAGAGACTTATTTCAGGCCCCCTAGGTTCCCACACGAGAACCAGTACACTTTGCCTCTCTATGCTGCAAAGGACTTGTTTGAGGATGTACAGTAGGTGTTAAAATGTATGTCTCCCCCCCTCCGCCCGTCTGTCTGTCTGTCTGTCTGTCTGTCTGTCTGTCTGTCTGTCTGTCTGTGTCTCCCTCTGCTGTTTGTGTTCAACTGTCTGTCTGTCTGTCTGTCTGTCTGTCTGTCTGTCTGTCTGTCTGTCTGTCTGTCTGTCTGTCTGTCTGTCTGTCTGTCTGTCTGTCTGTCTGTGTCTCCCTCTGCTGTTTGTGTTCAACTGTGTCTGTCTGTCTGTCTGTCTGTCTGTCTGTCTGTCTGTCTGTCTGTCTGTCTGTCTGTCTGTCTGTCTGTCTGTCTGTCTGTGTCTCCCTCTGCTGTTTGTGTTCAACTGTCTGTCTGTCTGTCTGTCTGTCTGTCTGTCTGTCTGTCTGTCTGTCTGTGTCTCCCTCTGCTGTTTGTGTTCAACTGTCTGTCTGTCTGTCTGTCTGTGTTCAACTGTCTGTCTGTCTGTCTGTCTGTCTGTCTGTCTGTCTGTCTGTCTGTCTGTCTGCCTGTGCCTCCCTCTGCTGTTTGTGTTCAACTGTCTGTCTGTCTGTCTGTCTGTCTGTCTGTTTGTCTGTCTGTCTGTCTGTCTGTCTGTCTGTCTGTCTGTCTGTCTGTGTCTCTGTCTGTCTGTCTGTCTGTCTGTCTGTGTCTCCCTCTGCTGTTTGTGTTCAACTGTCTGTCTATCTGTCTGTCTGTCTGTCTGTCTGTCTGTCTGTCTGTCTGTCTGTCTGTCTGTCTGTCTGTGTTTCCCTCTGCAGGTGGACTTCTGGAGTCCTGCGAGTGCTGACCTGGTGACCATCGATATTGACGTGGATCTCCATGTTCCTGCTGCCCACACTGACATGGTCTACACCATTCTGCAGCAGAGTGGCATGGAGACTGGGTAATACGATATGTATCAATACTGGATGTCCGGGAAAATGTAGTATCTTTATGTAGTAGTATACTTTTAGTATATATATGTATAGATACTACTACATACCACTACATATAGATACTACTACATAAAGATATTACTACATATAGATACTACTACATGTAGATACTACTGCATATAGATACTACTACATATAGATACTACTACATATAGATACTACTACATGTAGATACTACTGCATACTACTACATATAGATACTACTACATATAGATACTACTACATACTACTACAAATAGATACTACTACATATAGATACTACTACATACAACTACATACTACTACATATATATACTACTACTACACACAACTACACAGTGGTGGGAAAAGTATCAAATTGTCATACTTGAGTAAAAGTATAGATACCTGAATAGAAAATGACTCAAATAAAATTGAAAGTCACCCAGTAAAATACTACTTGAGTAAAAGTCTAAAAGTATTTGGTTTAAAATATACTTAAGTATAAAAAGTAAATGTAAATGTAAAAGTACAAATCATTTCATATTTCTTATATTAAGGCAATCAGCACAATTTTCTTGTTTTTTAAATTTACGGATAGCCTGGGGTACACTCCAACACTCGTCATTTACAAACGAAGCATGAGTGTTAAATGAGTCCTCCAGGACACAGGCAGTAGAGATGACCAGGAATGTTCTCTTGATAAGTGTGTGAATCAGACCATTTTTCTGTTCTGCTAATCATTCAAAATGTAACAAGTACTTCTGGGTGTCTGGGAAAATGTTTGGAGTAAAAAGTACCTAGTTTTCTTTAGGAATGTAGTGAAGTAAAATCAAAAGTAGTCAAAAATATAAATAGGAAATACCCACAAAAATGACTTTTATTGTATTTTACTTTTAAAAGTATTTTTACTTGCTTCTACATATAGATACTACTACATATAGATACTACTACATACCTCTACACCGGTGTTTTGCGTGTACTATTTAATGAAGCAGCCAGTTAAGGACTTGTGAAGCCTCTGTTTCTCAAACTAGACACTCTAATGTACTTGTCCTCTTGCTCAGTTGTGCACTGGGGCCTCCCGCTCCTCTCTCTATTCTGGTTAGAGACAGTTTGCGTTGTTCTGTGAAGGGAGTAGTACAGTGTTCTTCGGTTTCTTGGCAATTTCTCATGGAATAACCTTTAATTTCTCAGAACAAGAATAGACTGACGAGATTCAGAAGAAAGTACTTTGTTTCTGGCCATTTTGAGCCAATTATCGAACCCACAAATGCTGATATTCCAGATACTCAACTAGTCTAAAGAAGGCCAGTTTTATTGCTTCTTTAATCAGTTTTCCAGCTTTCAGCTCTACTAACATAATTGGTTACTATACTACATTACTGTTATATAGATATTACTGATACTATTTACTGTTATTACTGTTATATAGATATTACTGGTTATTACTGTTATATAGATATTACTGGACTATACTACTGTTATTACTGTTATATAGATATTACTGGATACTATACTACTGTTATTACTGTTATATAGATATTACTGGATACTATACTACTGTTATTACTGTTATATAGATATTACTGGATACTATACTACTGTTATTACTGTTATATAGATATTACTGGATACTATATTACTGTTATTACTGTTATATAGATATTACTGGATACTATACTACTGTTATTACTGTTATATAGATATTACTGGATACTATATTACTGTTATTACTGTTATATAGATATTACTGGATACTATATTACTGTTATTACTGTTATATAGATATTACTGGATACTATAGTACTTCATACTAATATAAATAGTATTTCTGCTCAGTGATGTATCAATGGATATAGGTAAAACGTTGGGTGAAAAAAATCTGAAAATTGATGAGTTTTTCAATCAGTTTTCCACTTCGATTCAACGTCATCACATTGAATGTTTTGGTTGAAATGACGTGAAACAACGCTGACTCAACCGTTTTTTGCCCAGTGGGAAGTATGGGTTACAGAGTGAAGCAAAAACGTAAAGAGACTATTGACTGAAAGTAATCTGACCTTGGCAAGGTCCATTGAAGGCAGTGTGTCCATGGAACCAGCTGCTAAAGAGACTCAGCCGTTAAGTTCATCAGGAGTTACAAACTGAACATCAGTGAAATTAAGAGACATGCTTCCGCTGTGGTAGAAAGAGCCATCAGTCGTGGTGCAAGGACATGGACTGTGGAATTTAAAAGGCATTGAACTGCAGAAAGAAAAAGAGAACATTTAAAAGACTGAAAACAAGAAAGAGACTTTCCAATGAAAGAAAAATAATACAACTTGACAGTATAATATTATACGTTAATTACTATCTAGTATGTTGCACTGAGTGTACAAAACATTAAAATTAAGAACACCTGCTATTTCCAGGACAGACTGACCAGGTGAATCCAGGTGAAAACTATGACCTTTATTGGCCTGTTATATCCACTTCAATCAGTGTAGATGAAGGAGAGAGATGGGTTAAGAAGGATTTTTAAGCCTTGAGACAATTGAGACGTGTATGTGTGCCATTCAGAAGGTGAATGGGCAAGACAAAATATTTTTAAGTGCCTTTTGAACGGGGGTATGGTAGTAGATACCAGGTGCACCGGTTTGTGTCAAGAACTGCAACACGGCTGGGTTTTTCACTCTCAACAGTTTCCCGTGTATCAAGAAGTCCACCACCCAAAGGACATCCAGACAACTTGTCACAACTGTGGGAAGCATTGGAGTCAACATGAGCAAGCATCCTGTGGAAGGCTTTCGACAGCTTGTAGAGTCAACATGCTGGGCCAGCATCCCTGGGAAGGCTTGTGGACAGCTTGTAGAGTCAACATGGGCCAGCATCCCTGTGGAAGGCTTTCGACAGCTTGTAGAGTCAACATGGGCCATTATCCCTGTGGAAGTTTTTCGACACCTTGTAGAGTCCATGGCTCGAATAAATTGAGACTGTTCTGAGGGCAAAAGGGGTGCAAACTAGATATTAGAAGGGTGTTCCTGATGTTTGTTATACTCAGCGTGACGTTGATGGGAATTGTCTCTGTTCTCAGGGTCCTGATTGAGGACCTGCAGGCTCAGATGGAAGAGCAGCTGGACAACAGAACCCCAGACCCCAGAGTACACAGCTACACCAAATACAACAGTTGGGACAAAGTAAGATTCTCTCTATCCTTCTGTCTCTCTCTCTACCCCTGTCTCTCGCTCTCTCGCTCTCTCTCTGTCAATATATCCTAGTACAACAGTTGGAACAAAGTAAGATACTATCTCTCTCACTACCACTGTCTCTCTCTTTTCTCCTCCTTTCTCTCTCATCCCGCTCTCTCCCTTTCTCTTTCATCCCTCGATCTGCGTGTCTCCAGATCCAGGCATGGATCTCCTCCATCTCCTCCTCTAACCCCGACCTGATCAGCCGTCAGGTGATGGAAACACCTCGAGGGACGTCCATGAACATCCTCAAGGTATTACTCACTCTATTGTCAACATTTATTGATACTGTTGTTGAATAGTCTGGTCAGTGGTCTATGAAATAGTCTGGCCAGTGGTCTATGAAATAAAGTGGTCAGTGGTCTATGAAATGTCTGTGGTCATAAAATAGTCTGGTCATGAAATAGTGGTCAGTGGTCTATGAAATAGTCACAGGTCTATGAAATAGTCTGGTCAGTCTGGTCAGTATCTATGAAATAGAGTGGTCAGTGGTCTATGAGAGTGGTCAGTGGTCTATGAAATAGTCTGGTCAGTGGTTCTATGAAATAGTGGTCTAGTCTATGAAATAGTCTGGTCAGTGGTCTATGAAATAGTCTGGTCAGTGGTCTATGAAATAGAGTGGTCAGTGGTCTATGAATAGAGTGGTCAGTGGTCTATGAAATAGTCTGGTCGTGGTCTGATAGAGTGGTCAGTGGTCTATGAAATAGTCTGGACAGTGGTCAGTGGTCTATGAAATAGAGTGGTCAGTGGTCAGTGGTCTATGAAATAGTCTGGTCAGTGGTCTATGAAATAGTCTGTGGTCTATGAAATGTGGTCTATGCTAAGAATAGTCTGGTCAGTGGTCTATGAAATAGTCTGGTCAGTGGTCTATGAAATAGTCTGGTCAGTGGGTCTATGAAATAGAGTGGTCAGTGGTCTATGAAATAGTCTGGTCAGTGGTCTATGAAATAGTCTGGTCTAGTGTCTGTCTGGTCTGAAATAGAGTGGTCAGTGGTCTATGAAATAGTCTGGTCAGTGGTCTATGAAATAGTGGTCATGGTCTATGAAATAGTCTGGTCAGTGGTCTAGGCTAGTCGGTCAGTCTGGTCTATGAAATAGTCTGGTCAGTGGTCTATGAAATAGTCTGGACAGTGGTCTATGAAATAGTCTGGTCAGTGGTCTATGAAATAGTCTGGTCAGTGGTCTATGAAATAGTCTGGTCAGTGGTCTGAAATAGTCTGTCAGTGGTCTATGAAATCTGGACAGTGGTCTACTGAAATGGTCTGGTCAGTGGTCTATGAAATAGTCTGGTCAGTGGTCTATGAAATAGTCTGGTCAGTGGTCTATGAAATAGTCTGGTCAGTGGTCTATTAAATAGTCTGAAATAGTCAGTGGTCTATGAAATAGTCTGGTCAGTGGTCTATGAAATAGTCTGGCAGTGGTCTATGAAATAGTCTGGTCAGTGGTCTATGAAATAGTCTGGTCGAGTGGTCTATATGAAATAGTCTGGTCAGTGGTCATAGAAATAGTCTGGTCAGTGATCAGAAATAGTCCTGGTCAGTGGTCTATGAAATAGTCCTGGTCAGTGGTCTATGAAATAGTCTGGGTAGTGGTCTATGAAATAGTCTGGTGGTCTAGTGGTAGTCTATGAAATAGTCTGGACAGTAGTCTATGAAATAGTCTGGTCAGTGGTCTATGAAATAGTCTGGTCGGGAAGTGGTCTATGGGAAATAGTCTGGTCAGTGGTCTATGAAATAGTCTGGTCAGTGGTCTATGAAATAGTCTGGTCAGTGGTCTATGAAATAGTCTGGACAGTGGTCTATGAAATAGTCTGGTCAGTGGTCTATGAAATAGCCTGGTCAGTGGTCTATGAAATAGTCTGGCCAGTGGTCTGGACAGTGGTCTATGAAATAGTCTGGTCAGTGGTCTATGAAATAGCCTGGTCAGTGGTCTATGAAATAGTCAGGTCTATGAAATGTCTGGGTAGTGGTCTATGAAATAGTCTGGACAGTGGTCTATGAAATAGTCTGGACAGTGGTCTATGAAATAGTCTGGACAGTGGTCTATGAAATAGTCTGGACAGTGGTCTATGAAATAGTCTGGGTAGTGGTCTGGTTCACATTTTGGATCATTCAGTAGCAGCTCTTATCCAGTGTAAACCTCTATTGAACAACATGTAGCCTACGTCAATCTCAACAACACAAACCTGTTGAACTAAAGGTTACACGAGTAAAACGTATCTCTACAGATCGGTAAGAAGTCCAGCTCCACCAAGCCCTCTATCTTCATGGACTGTGGTATTCCGCCAGGGAGTGGATTTCCACCGCTTTCTGCCAGTGGTTAAGTCAAAGAGGTGAGGCTCAGAGTGACATAGTATAACTCATTTAATAGGATATCAATGGACGACAATGACACTTCTGTAATTCTATATCATCTATATGCCCAGCTATGACATTTGGTTCCTTGGAAGTTGTGAGAATGTATGTTTTCGGTTTCACAACAGGTTGTTGGAAAGAAGCCATATGTTTCCTTAACATTTTTAAAGCGTTTTGTGAACAGAAGTGAAAAATGTTGCTTGTTCTGGGAACTGTTTATTTTTAGGTTACAGGAGTGGTTATGAGAACGTTTTTACTCTCGTTTCCTTGACCGTTTGAGGTTTTATTAATGCTCTCTTGAACAGACATTATTGGTTGTTTGATAGTTTTTGAATAACTTCCTTAACTTTCACTGAATGTTAGCTTAGTTATTATATGTAACTCAAGCTCAGTTGGAAATTAAAACCTTGGCATTAATCATGCAAACACATGTATTTTATTATTGTGACAGTATCAGTGAGATTTAACCTTATGTTTTCTATCCGTGGGATGAGTCCAGTGCACCACCAGGAAGGAGCCAGTATGGAATGTTTTTATACATACAAGCTTTTCATTTTAGTCAAACAGACTTTATGTCAAAGGAAACGAGCACTATGAACATAAGGTGAGGCCAATTAATGGGCGTGGTCAGCACTGGTGGGCGTGAACACACTTAACAAGATAGAGGCTGAGAGGTTTGTTGACGTGAGACGGAATGTATAGGTTTTAGAAATAACATTTCTTAGAATATTCTCAGACGTTACTAAAGTTCACTTGTGTTTTTTTTTAATGGAGCGTTTTCTTAACGTTCTCGGAACAATTTGAGTACATGACTTTAAATCGAACCATGAGGAAGCCTGTGGGAAACTGTGCTGGAGTACTGAAATTCCCACAGAAGAACATTAACGTCCTCTGAACTATTTGAGAATAAATCCCTATGTCAAACCAGTTTGACAACGTTCCTACAACATTACCAAAATGAAGTATAACCATGTTTGAACTTTTAGGAAAAGTTATGTTAAAGTAATGAAATACCAAGAAAATTAGATTTTTTTGCCAAGTTCCTTGAACGTGCTGAGAATGTTCCAAAGCTTAGCAACTATCCTGCACCGTTCCCAGAACGTTGTGGGAAGGTTGTATGCAAAATAACCATAGGACAACCGCACTCTCACCATGCTCTAAGAAAAATATGATTCTCAGAACGTTATGTGCTAGCTGGGTATATTGTCCTCTTCCTCCATCGAAACAGTTCAGAACTCAAATTCATAACCCTCTCACTCTCGTCTTCCTCTCTCCCTCTCCTTCTCTTCCTCCTTCTTCCCAGGCTCTGTCCACCTACGGTAGTGACTCTGAGATGACCGGCCTGCTAAACCAGATGGATGTCTATGTTCTGCCCGTCTTCAACATCGACGGATACGACTTCACCCACAATAGCGTACGTTTTCCTTTAGCTGTTAGCCATTAACTTCTAGCCTGTTAGCCACTAGCCATTAGCCAGTTAGCCGTTAGCTGTTAACCAGTTAGCAGTTAGCCGTTCACTGTTAGCCAGTTAGCTGTTAGCCAGTTAGCTGCTAGCCATTAGCTAGTTAGCCGTTAGCTGTTAGCCAGTTAGCAGTTAGCCATTAGCTGTTAGCCAAAAGTACACTAATTGCTGTTATACTGCATTACCTGATTATTGACACTGCCTGATTTCTGATGGCAAAAATGTGGTGTTTAACTACTCCTTATACAGTATGTGATCAAATAAAATGAAATAATATTAGTCACATGCGCCGAATACAACAGGTGTAGACCTTACAGTGAAACTCTTACTTACGAGCCCCTAACCGACAGCTCAGTTTTAAAAAATCACGTAATGCAGTATCACAGCAATTAGTGTACTTATGGATGTATGTTGTGGCTCGGTGTGTGTTTTGGACCTGTAGAACAGGATGTGGAGAAAGACTCGCTCCAGGATGTCTAGTTCCAGCTGCATCGGTGCTGATCCCAACAGAAACTGGAACGCTGGATGGTGCAGTGAGTACAGTCATATAAACTGTAACATGGAGGTGCATTTCTATAGAGATACAGTATAGAGTGTATTTCTACTATATAGAAGTGTATTACTATAGAGATACAGTATAGAGTGTATTTCTACTATATAGAAGTGTTTTACTATAGAGATACAGTATAGAGTGTATTTCTACTATATAGAAGTGTATTACTATAGAGATATAGTATAGAGTGTATTTCTATAGAGATACAGTATGGAGATGTATTT
>NC_088401.1:2436163-2440912 GCF_034236695.1 Oncorhynchus nerka | reverse complement strand
CTACTACCACCACCAACACTACTATCACCTCTACTACCACCACCACATACACTACTATCACCCCTACTACCACCACCACCACTACACACTGCCATCACCCCGTACTACCACCACCACCACTACACTGACTATCACCCCTACTGCCACCCACCACCACTACCGCTATCAATCCCTACTCACCACCACCACCACTACACCACTATCAACCCCTACTTCACCACCACCACTACACTGACCATCCACCCCCACTACCACCACCACCACCACACTCGCTATCACCCGTACCACCACCACCACCACTACACTGATATCACCCCACTGCCACCACCACCACTACACTGCAGTATCACCCTACTACCACCACCACCACACTACTATCACCCCTACTACCACCACCACCACTACACTGACTATCACCCCTACTACCACCACCAATTAACTACACTGCTATCACCCCTACCACTACCACCACCACCACACTACTATCAACCCCTACTACCACCACCACCACACTGATATCACCGCTATCACCACCACCACTACACTGACATCACCCCTTCTACCACCGCCACTACTGATATCACCCCTACTACCACCACCACCACCACACTGACTATCACCCCTACTACCACCACCACTACACTGACTATCACCCCTACTACCACCACCACCACTACACTACTATCACCCCTACTACCACCACCACCACACTACTATCACCCCTACTACCACCACCACACACACTGGCATCACTCCCTACTACCACCACCACTACACTGATATCACCCCTACTACCACCACCACCACTACACTGACTATCACCCCTACTACCACCACCACTACACTACTATCACCCCTACTACCACCACCACCACTACACTGATATCACCCCTACTACCACCACCACCACTACACTGCTATCACCCCTACTACCACCACCACTACTGTCACCCTACTACCACCACCACTACACTGATATCACCCTACTACCACCACCACTACACTGCTATCACCCCTACTACCACCACCACCACTACACTGCTATCACCCCTACTACCACCACCACTACACTGATATCACCCCTACTACCACCACCACCACTACACTGCTATCACCCCTACTACCACCACCACTACACTGACTATCACCCCTACTACCACCACCACTACACTGATATCACCCCTACTACCACCACCACTACACTGCTATCACCCCTACTACCACCACCACCACTACACTGCTATCACCCCTACTACCACCACCACCACTACACTACTATCACCCCTACTACCACCACCACCACTACACTGATATCACCCCTACTACCACCACCACTACACTACTATCACCTCTACTACCACCACTACACTGATATCACCCCTACCACCACCACCACTACACTACTATCACCTCTACTACCACCACCACCACTACACTGATATCACCCCTACCACCACCACCACTACACTACTATCACCTCTACTACCACCACCACCACTACACTGATATTACCATTACTCACCACCACCACTACACTGGATATCAGCCCCTACTTATCATCACCTTGTCTCACTACCTGATATCACCCCTACTACTACCTACCACCACCACCATACTATCACCTTGCTACCACCACCACCACTACACTGCTATCACCCCTACTACCACCACCACCACCAGCACTGATATCAACTACCACCACCACCACTACACCAATTTACCACCACCACCACTACACTGATAATCTCTATACCACCACCACTACACTACTATCACCCCTACTACCACCACCACTACTAATTGCTATATCACCCCTACTACCACCACCAATACACCGATATCATCTCTACTACCACCACCACTACATCTACCATATCAACCCTACCTACCACCACCACCACACTACAATCACCCCTACTACCACCACCACCACTACACTGATATCACCCCTTACCTACCACCACCACCCACATATTCGTTATCACCCCGCTCACCACCCACTGAATTAAATAATTGATATCACCCTACTACCACCACCACCACTATTAATTATTATCACCCTACTACCACCACCTCGCTCACTACACTACTATCACCCTACTAATGCCACCACCAATTAAGCATCATAGATATCACCCACACCACCACCACTACACCTCGCTATCACCCCGGCCACACCAACCACCACTACACTACCATCACCCCTATTACCACCACCACTACAACACTATCACCCCTACTACCACCACCACTGCCACTGATATCACTCCTACTACAATTACTCAATCACTACACTGATATCACCTACTACCACTACCACCACTACACTGATATCACCCCTACTTCTACCACCACCACCACTAATTGATAATACCCTACTACTACCACCACACTACACTGATATCACCCCTACTACCACCACCACTACACTGCTATCACCCCTACTACCACCACTACCACTACACTGATATCACCTGTACTACCACCACCACCACTACACTGATATCACCCGCTACTCACCACTCACCACTACACTACTATCACCCCTACTACCACCACCACTACACTACTATCACCCCTACTACCACCACCACTACACTGATATCACCCCTACTACCACCACCACTACACTACTATCACCCCTACTACTACCACCACCACTACACTGCTATCACCCCTACTACCACCACCACCACTACACTGATATCACCCCTACTACCACCACCACCACTACACTGATATCACCCCTACTACCACACACACCACCACTACCACCACACAACACACTGATATCACCCCTACTACCACCACCACCACTACACTGATATCACCCTACTACCACCACCACTACACTACTATCACCCTACTACCACCACCACCACTACACTACCATCACTACACTGACTATCACCACCACTATACCACCACCCACTAACACACTACTGATATCACCCCTACTACCACCACCACTACACTGATATCACCCCTACTACCACCACCACCACTACACTGATATCACCCTACACTACTACCACCACCACTACACTACTATCAACCCCTACTACCACCACCACCACTACACTGCTATCACCCCTACTACCACCACCACCACACACACTGATATCACCCACTACTACCACCACCACCACTACACTGATATCACCCCTACTACCACCACCACTACACTGATATCACCCCTACTACCACCACCACCAACACTGATATCACCCCTACTACCACCACCACTACTACACTGATATCACCCCTACTACCACCACCACCACTACACTGATATCAACACTACTACCACCACCACCTTTACACTGATATTTACACCACCACCACTACACTACTATCACTACTACACCACCACTAACACTGATATCATTTACCACCACTCACTACACTAAGCACACTCTACTACCACCACTCACTGCTATCACCCCTACTACCACTCACCACTACACTGCTACTACCACCACCACCACTCACTACTATCACCCCCTACCACCACCACCACTACACTTATACTTCACCACTACCACCACCACTACACTGACTATCACCCCTACTACCACCACCACCACTACACTGATATCACCCCTACTACCACCACCACCACTACACTGCTATCACCCTACTACCACCACCACCACTACACTGCTATCACCCCTACTACCACCACCACCACTACACTGATATCACTCCTACTACCACCACCACCACTACACTGCTATCACCCTCTACTCACCACCACCACTACACTGATATCACCTCTACTACCACCACCACTACACTGATATCACCCCTACTACCACCACCACCACTACACGATATCACCCATTCTACCACCACCACTACTACACTACTATCACTCCCTACTACCACCACCACCACTACACTGTTTACTACTACCACCACCACTACACTACTATCACCCTACTACCACTCACCACTACACTGCTATCACTCCCTACTACTACCACCACCACTACACCACTATCACTCCCTACTACCACTACCACCACTCACACTACTATCACCTCTACTACCTTCACCACTGTACTCACTACACTGATATCACCTGTACCTACCACCAGCTTCACCACTACACTGATATCACCTACTACCACCACCACCACTACACTACTATCACCCTACTACCACCACCACTACACTACTATCACCCCCTACCACTACCACCACCACTACTACCACTACACACTGCTATCAATTTTCATTTACTACTAACACACTCACATTATCACCCTACTACCACCACCACCACTACACTGATATCACTCCTACTTACCACCACTACTACACCAGCATCACCTTCTACTACTCACCACCACTACACTACTATCACCCCTACCACCACCACTACACTACTATCACCCCTACTACCACCACACACCTCAACACTACTACCACCACCACTACACTACTATCACCCCTACTACCACCACCACTACACTGATATCACCCCTACTACCACCACCACCACTACACTGATATCACCCCTACTACCACCACCACCACTACACTGATATCACCCCTACTACCACCACCACCACTACACTGATATCACCCTACTACTACCACCACCACTACACTGATATCACCCCTACTACCACCACCACCACTACACTGATATCACCCCTACTACCACCACCACCACTACACTGCATATCACCCCTACTACCACCACCACCACTACACTGCTATCACCCCTACTACCACCACCAC